>NW_009258117.1:6319971-6691955 GCF_000149755.1 Phytophthora sojae
GACGTGGTCAGTGGCGTCTCCGCCGTCGGCGACACGGATGGGGACGCGATGGTGGCGGGCGACTCGGGCAGCAAGCACAACGGCGGCCGCAGCGCCACCGTGTGTGCCGTCAACAGCATGGTCTCGGAGGCTTCCGCGGCGACCGTGGCCGTGTTGGATGTGATCGGGGGCGTCTCCGCTGGCATGGTCACGAACGCGACGGTGGCATTCGGCTCGGGCAGCGAGCGCAACGACAGCGGCAGTCCGCACGCAGGTCGCCGCCGGTAGTAGCGTCAGCGGCGTCGCCAGCGACATCGACAGCAGGGTCTCGGACACGATGGAGGTGACCGTGGCCTTGGTGGACGTGGTCAGCGGCGTCTCCGCCGACATGGACACGGACGCGGACGCGATGGTGGCGGGCGACTCGGGCAGCAAGCACAACGGCGGCCGCAGCGCCACCGTGTGTGCCGTCAACAGCATGGTCTCGGAGGCTTCCGCGGCGACCGTGGCCGTGTTGGATGTGATCGGGGGCGTCTCCGCTGGCATGGTCACGAACGCGACGGTGGCATTCGGCTCGGGCAGCGAGCGCAACGACAGCGGCAGTCCGCACGCAGGTTGCCGCCGGTAGTAGCGTCAGCGGCGTCGCCAGCGACATCGACAGCAGGGTCTCGGACACGATGGAGGTGACCGTGGCCTTGGTGGACGTGGTCAGCGGCGTCTCCGCCGACATGGACACGGACGCGGACGCGATGGTGGCGGGCGACTCGGGCAGCAAGCACAACGGCGGCCGCAGCGCCGCCGTGTGTGCCGTCAACAGCATGGTCTCGGAGGCTTCCGCGGCGACCGTGGCCGTGTTGGATGTGATCGGGGGCGTCTCCGCTGGCATGGTCACGAACGCGACGGTGGCATGGTCACGAACGCGACGGTGGCATGGTCACGAACGCGACGGTGGCATTCGGCTCGGGCAGCGAGCGCAACGACAGCGGCAGTCCGCACGCAGGTTGCCGCCGGTAGTAGCGTCAGCGGCGTCGCCAGCGACATCGACAGCAGGGTCTCGGACACGATGGAGGTGACCGTGGCCTTGGTGGACGTGGTCAGCGGCGTCTCCGCCGACATGGACACGGACGCGGACGCGATGGTGGCGGGCGACTCGGGCAGCAAGCACAACGGCGGCCGCAGCGCCGCCGTGTGTGCCGTCAACAGCATGGTCTCGGAGGCTTCCGCGGCGACCGTGGCCGTGTTGGATGTGATCGGGGGCGTCTCCACTGGCATGGTCACGAACGCGACGGTGGCATGGTCACGAACGCGACGGTGGCATTCGGCTCGGGCAGCGAGCGCAACGACAGCGGCAGTCCGCACGCAGGTTGCCGCCGGTAGTAGCGTCAGCGGCGTCGCCAGCGACATCGACAGCAGGGTCTCGGACACGATGGAGGTGACCGTGGCCTTGGTGGACGTGGTCAGCGGCGTCTCCGCCGACATGGACACGGACGCGGACGCGGACGCGATGGTGGCGGGCGACTCGGGCAGCAAGCACAACGGCGGCCGCAGCGCCGCCGTGTGTGCCGTCAACAGCATGGTCTCGGAGGCTTCCGCCGCGACCGTGGCCGTGTTGGATGTGATCGGGGGCGTCTCCACTGGCATGGTCACGAACGCGACGGTGGCATTCGGCTCGGGCAGCGAGCGCAACGACAGCGGCAGTCCGCACGCAGGTTGCCGCCGGTAGTAGCGTCAGCGGCGTCGCCAGCGACATCGACAGCAGGGTCTCGGACACGATGGAGGTGACCGTGGCCTTGGTGGACGTGGTCAGCGGCGTCTCCGCCGACATGGACACGGACGCGGACGCGGACGCGATGGTGGCGGGCGACTCGGGCAGCAAGCACAACGGCGGCCGCAGCGCCGCCGTGTGTGCCGTCAACAGCATGGTCTCGGAGGCTTCCGCGGCGACCGTGGCCGTGTTGGATGTGATCGGGGGCGTCTCCGCTGGCATGGTCACGAACGCGACGGTGGCATGGTCACGAACGCGACGGTGGCATTCGGCTCGGGCAGCGAGCGCAACGACAGCGGCAGTCCGCACGCAGGTTGCCGCCGGTAGTAGCGTCAGCGGCGTCGCCAGCGACATCGACAGCAGGGTCTCGGACACGATGGAGGTGACCGTGGCCTTGGTGGACGTGGTCAGCGGCGTCTCCGCCGACATGGACACGGACACGGACGCGGACGCGATGGTGGCGGGCGACTCGGGCAGCAAGCACAACGGCGGCCGCAGCGCCGCCGTGTGTGCCGTCAACAGCATGGTCTCGGAGGCTTCCGCGGCGACCGTGGCCGTGTTGGATGTGATCGGGGGCGTCTCCACTGGCATGGTCACGAACGCGACGGTGGCATGGTCACGAACGCGACGGTGGCATTCGGCTCGGGCAGCGAGCGCAACGACAGCGGCAGTCCGCACGCAGGTTGCCGCCGGTAGTAGCGTCAGCGGCGTCGCCAGCGACATCGACAGCAGGGTCTCGGACACGATGGAGGTGACCGTGGCCTTGGTGGACGTGGTCAGCGGCGTCTCCGCCGACATGGACACGGACACGGACGCGGACGCGATGGTGGCGGGCGACTCGGGCAGCAAGCACAACGGCGGCCGCAGCGCCGCCGTGTGTGCCGTCAACAGCATGGTCTCGGAGGCTTCCGCGGCGACCGTGGCCGTGTTGGATGTGATCGGGGGCGTCTCCACTGGCATGGTCACGAACGCGACGGTGGCATGGTCACGAACGCGACGGTGGCATTCGGCTCGGGCAGCGAGCGCAACGACAGCGGCAGTCCGCACGCAGGTTGCCGCCGGTAGTAGCGTCAGCGGCGTCGCCAGCGACATCGACAGCAGGGTCTCGGACACGATGGAGGTGACCGTGGCCTTGGTGGACGTGGTCAGCGGCGTCTCCGCCGACATGGACACGGACACGGACGCGGACGCGATGGTGGCGGGCGACTCGGGCAGCAAGCACAACGGCGGCCGCAGCGCCGCCGTGTGTGCCGTCAACAGCATGGTCTCGGAGGCTTCCGCGGCGACCGTGGCCGTGTTGGATGTGATCGGGGGCGTCTCCACTGGCATGGTCACGAACGCGACGGTGGCATGGTCACGAACGCGACGGTGGCATTCGGCTCGGGCAGCGAGCGCAACGACAGCGGCAGTCCGCACGCAGGTTGCCGCCGGTAGTAGCGTCAGCGGCGTCGCCAGCGACATCGACAGCAGGGTCTCGGACACGATGGAGGTGACCGTGGCCTTGGTGGACGTGGTCAGCGGCGTCTCCGCCGACATGGACACGGACGCGGACGCGATGGTGGCGGGCGACTCGGGCAGCAAGCACAACGGCGGCCGCAGCGCCGCCGTGTGTGCCGTCAACAGCATGGTCTCGGAGGCTTCCGCGGCGACCGTGGCCGTGTTGGATGTGATCGGGGGCGTCTCCTCTGGCATGGTCACGAACGCGACGGTGGCATTCGGCTCGGGCAGCGAGCGCAACGACAGCGGCAGTCCGCACGCAGGTTGCCGCCGGTAGTAGCGTCAGCGGCGTCGCCAGCGACATCGACAGCAGGGTCTCGGACACGATGGAGGTGACCGTGGCCTTGGTGGACGTGGTCAGCGGCGTCTCCGCCGACATGGACACGGACGCGGACGCGATGGTGGCGGGCGACTCGGGCAGCAAGCACAACGGCGGCCGCAGCGCCGCCGTGTGTGCCGTCAACAGCATGGTCTCGGAGGCTTCCGCGGCGACCGTGGCCGTGTTGGATGTGATCGGGGGCGTCTCCACTGGCATGGTCACGAACGCGACGGTGGCATGGTCACGAACGCGACGGTGGCATTCGGCTCGGGCAGCGAGCGCAACGACAGCGGCAGTCCGCACGCAGGTTGCCGCCGGTAGTAGCGTCAGCGGCGTCGCCAGCGACATCGACAGCAGGGTCTCGGACACGATGGAGGTGACCGTGGCCTTGGTGGACGTGGTCAGCGGCGTCTCCGCCGACATGGACACGGACGCGGACGCGATGGTGGCGGGCGACTCGGGCAGCAAGCACAACGGCGGCCGCAGCGCCGCCGTGTGTGCCGTCAACAGCATGGTCTCGGAGGCTTCCGCGGCGACCGTGGCCGTGTTGGATGTGATCGGGGGCGTCTCCTCTGGCATGGTCACGAACGCGACGGTGGCATGGTCACGAACGCGACGGTGGCATTCGGCTCGGGCAGCGAGCGCAACGACAGCGGCAGTCCGCACGCAGGTTGCCGCCGGTAGTAGCGTCAGCGGCGTCGCCAGCGACATCGACAGCAGGGTCTCGGACACGATGGAGGTGACCGTGGCCTTGGTGGACGTGGTCAGCGGCGTCTCCGCCGACATGGACACGGACACGGACGCGATGGTGGCGGGCGACTCGGGCAGCAAGCACAACGGCGGCCGCAGCGCCGCCGTGTGTGCCGTCAACAGCATGGTCTCGGAGGCTTCCGCGGCGACCGTGGCCGTGTTGGATGTGATCGGGGGCGTCTCCACTGGCATGGTCACGAACACGACGGTGGCATGGTCACGAACGCGACGGTGGCATTCGGCTCGGGCAGCGAGCGCAACGACAGCGGCAGTCCGCACGCAGGTTGCCGCCGGTAGTAGCGTCAGCGGCGTCGCCAGCGACATCGACAGCAGGGTCTCGGACACGATGGAGGTGACCGTGGCCTTGGTGGACGTGGTCAGCGGCGTCTCCGCCGACATGGACACGGACACGGACGCGATGGTGGCGGGCGACTCGGGCAGCAAGCACAACGGCGGCCGCAGCGCCGCCGTGTGTGCCGTCAACAGCATGGTCTCGGAGGCTTCCGCGGCGACCGTGGCCGTGTTGGATGTGATCGGGGGCGTCTCCACTGGCATGGTCACGAACGCGACGGTGGCATGGTCACGAACGCGACGGTGGCATTCGGCTCGGGCAGCGAGCGCAACGACAGCGGCAGTCCGCACGCAGGTTGCCGCCGGTAGTAGCGTCAGCGGCGTCGCCAGCGACATCGACAGCTGGGTCTCGGACACGATGGAGGTGACCGTGGCCTTGGTGGACGTGGTCAGCGGCGTCTCCGCCGACATGGACACGGACGCGGACGCGATGGTGGCGGGCGACTCGGGCAGCAAGCACAACGGCGGCCGCAGCGCCGCCGTGTGTGCCGTCAACAGCATGGTCTCGGAGGCTTCCGCGGCGACCGTGGCCGTGTTGGATGTGATCGGGGGCGTCTCCGCTGGCATGGTCACGAACGCGACGGTGGCATTCGGCTCGGGCAGCGAGCGCAACGACAGCGGCAGTCCGCACGCAGGTTGCCGCCGGTAGTAGCGTCAGCGGCGTCGCCAGCGACATCGACAGCAGGGTCTCGGACACGATGGAGGTGACCGTGGCCTTGGTGGACGTGGTCAGCGGCGTCTCCGCCGACATGGACACGGACGCGGACGCGATGGTGGCGGGCGACTCGGGCAGCAAGCACAACGGCGGCCGCAGCGCCGCCGTGTGTGCCGTCAACAGCATGGTCTCGGAGGCTTCCGCGGCGACCGTGGCCGTGTTGGATGTGATCGGGGGCGTCTCCGCTGGCATGGTCACGAACGCGACGGTGGCATTCGGCTCGGGCAGCGAGCGCAACGACAGCGGCAGTCCGCACGCAGGTTGCCGCCGGTAGTAGCGTCAGCGGCGTCGCCAGCGACATCAACAGCAGGGTCTCGGACACGATGGAGGTGACCGTGGCCTTGGTGGACGTGGTCAGCGGCGTCTCCGCCGACATGGACACGGACGCGGACGCGATGGTGGCGGGCGACTCGGGCAGCAAGCACAACGGCGGCCGCAGCGCCGCCGTGTGTGCCGTCAACGGCATGGTCTCGGAGGCTTCCGCGGCGACCGTGGCCGTGTTGGATGTGATCGGGGGCGTCTCCGCTGGCATGGTCACGAACGCGACGGTGGCATTCGGCTCGGGCAGCGAGCGCAACGACAGCGGCAGTCCGCACGCAGGTTGCCGCCGGTAGTAGCGTCAGCGGCGTCGCCAGCGACATCGACAGCAGGGTCTCGGACACGATGGAGGTGACCGTGGCCTTGGTGGACGTGGTCAGCGGCGTCTCCGCCGACATGGACACGGACGCGGACGCGATGGTGGCGGGCGACTCGGGCAGCAAGCACAACGGCAGCCGCAGCGCCGCCGTGTGTGCCGTCAACAGCATGGTCTCGGAGGCTTCCGCGGCGACCGTGGCCGTGTTGGATGTGATCGGGGGCGTCTCCGCTGGCATGGTCACGAACGCGACGGTGGCATTCGGCTCGGGCAGCGAGCGCAACGACAGCGGCAGTCCGCACGCAGGTTGCCGCCGGTAGTAGCGTCAACGGCGTCGCCAGCGACATCGACAGCAGGGTCTCGGACACGATGGAGGTGACCGTGGCCTTGGTGGACGTGGTCAGCGGCGTCTCCGCCGACATGGACACGGACGCGGACGCGATGGTGGCGGGCGACTCGGGCAGCAAGCACAACGGCGGCCGCAGCGCCGCCGTGTGTGCCGTCAACAGCATGGTCTCGGAGGCTTCCGCGGCGACCGTGGCCGTGTTGGATGTGATCGGGGGCGTCTCCGCTGGCATGGTCACGAACGCGACGGTGGCATTCGGCTCGGGCAGCGAGCGCAACGACAGCGGCAGTCCGCACGCAGGTTGCCGCCGGTAGTAGCGTCAACGGCGTCGCCAGCGACATCGACAGCAGGGTCTCGGACACGATGGAGGTGACCGTGGCCTTGGTGGACGTGGTCAGCGGCGTCTCCGCCGACATGGACACGGACGCGGACGCGATGGTGGCGGGCGACTCGGGCAGCAAGCACAACGGCGGCCGCAGCGCCGCCGTGTGTGCCGCCAACAGCATGGTCTCGGAGGCTTCCGCGGCGACCGTGGCCGTGTTGGATGTGATCGGGGGCGTCTCCGCTGGCATGGTCACGAACGCGACGGTGGCATTCGGCTCGGGCAGCGAGCGCAACGACAGCGGCAGTCCGCACGCAGGTTGCCGCCGGTAGTAGCGTCAACGGCGTCGCCAGCGACATCGACAGCAGGGTCTCGGACACGATGGAGGTGACCGTGGCCTTGGTGGACGTGGTCAGCGGCGTCTCCGCCGACATGGACACGGACGCGGACGCGATGGTGGCGGGCGACTCGGGCAGCAAGCACAACGGCGGCCGCAGCGCCGCCGTGTGTGCCGCCAACAGCATGGTCTCGGAGGCTTCCGCGGCGACCGTGGCCGTGTTGGATGTGATCGGGGGCGTCTCCGTTGGCATGGTCACGAACGCGACGGTGGCATTCGGCTCGGGCAGCGAGCGCAACGACAGCGGCAGTCCGCACGCAGGTTGCCGCCGGTAGTAGCGTCAACGGCGTCGCCAGCGACATCGACAGCAGGGTCTCGGACACGATGGAGGTGACCGTGGCCTTGGTGGACGTGGTCAGCGGCGTCTCCGCCGACATGGACACGGACGCGGACGCGATGGTGGCGGGCGACTCGGGCAGCAAGCACAACGGCGGCCGCAGCGCCGCCGTGTGTGCCGTCAACAGCATGGTCTCGGAGGCTTCCGCGGCGACCGTGGCCGTGTTGGATGTGATCGGGGGCGTCTCCGCTGGCATGGTCACGAACGCGACGGTGGCATTCGGCTCGGGCAGCGAGCGCAACGACAGCGGCAGTCCGCACGCAGGTTGCCGCCGGTAGTAGCGTCAGCGGCGTCGCCAGCGACATCGACAGCAGGGTCTCGGACACGATGGAGGTGACCGTGGCCTTGGTGGACGTGATCAGCGGCGTCTCTGCCGACATGGACACGGACGCGGACGCGATGGTGGCGGGCGACTCGGGCAGCAAGCACAACGGCGGCCGCAGCGCCGCCGTGTGTGCCGTCAACAGCATGGTCTCGGAGGCTTCCGCGGCGACCGTGGCCGTGTTGGATGTGATCGGGGGCGTCTCCGCTGGCATGGTCACGAACGCGACGGTGGCATTCGGCTCGGGCAGCGAGCGCAACGACAGCGGCAGTCCGCACGCAGGTTGCCGCCGGTAGTAGCGTCAACGGCGTCGCCAGCGACATCGACAGCAGGGTCTCGGACACGATGGAGGTGACCGTGGCCTTGGTGGACGTGGTCAGCGGCGTCTCCGCCGACATGGACACGGACGCGGACGCGATGGTGGCGGGCGACTCGGGCAGCAAGCACAACGGCGGCCGCAGCGCCGCCGTGTGTGCCGTCAACAGCATGGTCTCGGAGGCTTCCGCGGCGACCGTGGCCGTGTTGGATGTGATCGGGGGCGTCTCCGCTGGCATGGTCACGAACGCGACGGTGGCATTCGGCTCGGGCAGCGAGCGCAACGACAGCGGCAGTCCGCACGCAGGTTGCCGCCGGTAGTAGCGTCAGCGGCGTCGCCAGCGACATCGACAGCAGGGTCTCGGACACGATGGAGGTGACCGTGGCCTTGGTGGACGTGGTCAGCGGCGTCTCCGCCGACATGGACACGGACGCGGACGCGATGGTGGCGGGCGACTCGGGCAGCAAGCACAACGGCGGCCGCAGCGCCGCCGTGTGTGCCGTCAACAGCATGGTCTCGGAGGCTTCCGCGGCGACCGTGGCCGTGTTGGATGTGATCGGGGGCGTCTCCGCTGGCATGGTCACGAACGCGACGGTGGCATTCGGCTCGGGCAGCGAGCGCAACGACAGCGGCAGTCCGCACGCAGGTTGCCGCCGGTAGTAGCGTCAACGGCGTCGCCAGCGACATCGACAGCAGGGTCTCGGACACGATGGAGGTGACCGTGGCCTTGGTGGACGTGGTCAGCGGCGTCTCCGCCGACATGGACACGGACGCGGACGCGATGGTGGCGGGCGACTCGGGCAGCAAGCACAACGGCGGCCGCAGCGCCGCCGTGTGTGCCGTCAACAGCATGGTCTCGGAGGCTTCCGCGGCGACCGTGGCCGTGTTGGATGTGATCGGGGGCGTCTCCGCTGGCATGGTCACGAACGCGACGGTGGCATTCGGCTCGGGCAGCGAGCGCAACGACAGCGGCAGTCCGCACGCAGGTTGCCGCCGGTAGTAGCGTCAACGGCGTCGCCAGCGACATCGACAGCAGGGTCTCGGACACGATGGAGGTGACCGTGGCCTTGGTGGACGTGGTCAGCGGCGTCTCCGCCGACATGGACACGGACGCGGACGCGATGGTGGCGGGCGACTCGGGCAGCAAGCACAACGGCGGCCGCAGCGCCGCTGTGTGTGCCGTCAACGGCATGGTCTCGGAGGCTTCCGCGGCGACCGTGGCCGTGTTGGATGTGATCGGGGGCGTCTCCGCTGGCATGGTCACGAACGCGACGGTGGCATTCGGCTCGGGCAGCGAGCGCAACGACAGCGGCAGTCCGCACGCAGGTTGCCGCCGGTAGTAGCGTCAACGGCGTCGCCAGCGACATCGACAGCAGGGTCTCGGACACGATGGAGGTGACCGTGGCCTTGGTGGACGTGGTCAGCGGCGTCTCCGCCGACATGGACACGGACGCGGACGCGATGGTGGCGGGCGACTCGGGCAGCAAGCACAACGGCGGCCGCAGCGCCGCCGTGTGTGCCGTCAACAGCATGGTCTCGGAGGCTTCCGCGGCGACCGTGGCCGTGTTGGATGTGATCGGGGGCGTCTCCGCTGGCATGGTCACGAACGCGACGGTGGCATTCGGCTCGGGCAGCGAGCGCAACGACAGCGGCAGTCCGCACGCAGGTTGCCGCCGGTAGTAGCGTCAACGGCGTCGCCAGCGACATCGACAACAGGGTCTCGGACACGATGGAGGTGACCGTGGCCTTGGTGGACGTGGTCAGCGGCGTCTCCGCCGACATGGACACGGACGCGGACGCGATGGTGGCGGGCGACTCGGGCAGCAAGCACAACGGCGGCCGCAGCGCCGCCGTGTGTGCCGTCAACAGCATGGTCTCGGGGGCTTCCGCGGCGACCGTGGCCGTGTTGGATGTGATCGGGGGCGTCTCCGCTGGCATGGTCACGAACGCGACGGTGGCATTCGGCTCGGGCAGCGAGCGCAACGACAGCGGCAGTCCGCACGCAGGTTGCCGCCGGTAGTAGCGTCAGCGGCGTCGCCAGCGACATCGACAGCAGGGTCTCGGACTGAGCTTCGATCTCAAGTTGGGGTGGTGGCGGCGAACAAGCTAATAAGCTGGGCTGTGTCGGCAGCCGCATTGGTGTGATTCGGCCTTGAGAGACTTGAGGTAGAGTGCTCAGTTTAGTAATTTTGATAAATACATCTGGTCGTCCGGTGCCGGTTCGTTTTTTGAGCAAAATCGGGCGTCTGGTATTTTAGCTCCGGTAGGGTGTATCCCTCTACAAAACAAATTCGGTATGCAGCCTGATGTAAAAACATAATTCTAGACAACAGCACTCTCAACAATGTCGGCTTTAACGACAAGTTCAAATGCTTGTAGCTGCTCAAGTTGACTGGTGACTTCGTTGATAGAAGCCAGCGCCTCCTCGTCGTCTTCTAGCTCGTAGCTAGAAGGATCGTCCCCAGCTCCCGTTAGACCGCACTTTCTAAAGACCGCCGATATGGTAGTTGCGGAAAGCGCTTCCCATGCGGACACCACCCATTTCACGATAGTCGAGCGCTGAGGCGCTGACATTGTGAACTTCTCGGTGCTGTTGCTCGCGGTGTAGAGCTTTAGTTGGTCTCGCAGAAACGTTACCCAGGCGGCACGCAAGCGGTCCTTGAGAGACTTGATCCAAACAGCATCCGCGGTCTGGCTTAGCCACGTAAGTCCGGGAGGCACCTTCTGCAGCACTACGTTTAGCGAGCTGCATACTCGACCACACCATCAACCCAATGACCGCTGAAATCATCGAGGAGTAGCATAACAGGAGAGCTCAATGGGTCGCGGTGGCCAAAATGAAATCGCAGGAACTCGAAAGTCATGTCCCCCGTCCACCAGGCAGCCTCGTTTCCGTAAATCTGGACGTCGTGTTCTTGTTAAAGAGCTTCAATTTCTTTCCACACGTGGCGACCAAATCCGTGACGGATACGCGCGTTTTCAGCGTGCACCTCCGGCACCTTCGACGGCTTCGACTTCAACATGAGGAACGGGGTGTACCTGTTGCCTTCTGAGTCGCACAAAACCATGGCGGTAATGCGCTCTTTGTCTTTCTTGCAGCTCTTCACCCAGACCGTTCTAGAGCCCGTTGGCGCGAGCGTCGTTCGCGGCAGCATCTCAAAGAAAATGCCTGTCTGGTCCGCATTGTGATGCCCTCCACGTACGCCTTGTGGCGAACCTCTCTAGCAAAAGCAGCAGCACGTAACGCTGCCGCAGGAGGCGTCTCCTGGCCAAAATGGGTTCGAGCGCGGAACGAGAGCCTATGGCGACGCGTGAACCCTCGGCGCCATTTCCACGATGCCGCAAAATGGTCCGGTGGGATACCAGCAGCTTGTGCTATCTCCAACGCCTGCAGCTTCAGCATGAGAGCTGAAATCGGGAGCCCTTCACACCGGAAGTCATTGACCCACTTGACGATACGCTGCTCAACCTCGCTAGGAAGGGTCAAGCCCATCCCGGAAGCACGACCACGGAATTGGGACGCCAACCGGTCAATTTGCGCGCGCTCTTCAAGGGCACACCGCATGCCAAGCCACTTGTAGACTAGCTTTGCTTTGTTGGTCCGCTTTGCCTCGCTCATGCCGTCGAAGAACCGGTCCAGAGTTGCCCTCATGCTGCCTGAAGCCTCAAAGTGCTGGATGACTTGAATCTTGAGCTCGACAGTGTACGTCTGCCGTTGGTATTGCCGGCGTCTGCGGCCGTCGTCATGAATTCGGCGTCGTCCCCTTCGCATTGGAAAGAGCAAATTGAGTTGTGGCAATTGATGCGCAGCCTAAATGCCAAATCAAAGGGTAGAAATGGTTGGTCGAGCTAGTACGCTCAGACTAGTGGTGGGCAACAATCTTGCCAACGTGGAATGCGAGAATGGCTGGTGTATAGTGTCTCAATGGCCTTGCAACCCTCAGAGATCACAAATGTCCTAAAATAGTCTTAAACTAGGATATCTGTAGTAAGTGCCTAAAAACTGCCTAAAATGGCTATCTGCAGGTATGGTGCCCTTTCCACGATACCCGCCTATGACATTTAGCCCCCTTTGACATGAGCATTCCAGTACTATTATTGTGGGAACCGATTAGATTGTCTAATTGGAATATAAATCGGCTGGTTAAGCAGATGATTAAGCTTAATCGGGTCGGATTTACTAAATCCGACCTCCTAATTAGATCGACAGCCTAAGCTTTGCACTCCGATTTGACAGAGCAGTCTGTTGTGCCTACAACGCCATGTGGCAAGCTGATTTAGCTGCTCAGTGGCTTACAAAGCTCTGGACGACTGATTTGCATGCTAATCAGCCCGAATGTCCGACACCCACTCGGCATTCGGCGGCGGATTTAAGGTAAAACCGACAAACGCTAATGCTGACGAGAAATGACAGCGCAAATATATGGCTTCACAACTTGATAAATAGATAGCAGTACACGTCGACTGCTCACAGAGAAGTATTTAATGCACGCGATGCTATTGCTCGTTAGTAGGAGCGCGAAACAGTCAGCTCGTGGTGGTAAGTGGTCGTTCCGCGTATTGCTGGCGGGTAATGAGGCAATCCCTATTTTACTAACGCTACACTGATTTATACCCTTACCAATGACATATGCAATTATAAGGATCCCCGATTTAGTACCAGTCAAATCTCTCATGAACGCTGCCTTATCAGCTAATCCGCTCGGACAATCTAATCGGTTTCCACAATAGAGGGTGGGGTACTATTGTAAATCCTCATCCAAGGTGATCAAAAATGAGAGGTGGGGTACTATTTGAGGGTGGGGCTCAATTAGAGGAGGTTTTACAGTAGTTTATCGGAATCAAAACCGCAGCAGAAACATGCAGGAGAAATGATGCTACAAATTGCCCAAAACAGTATTCTAAATGGGAGAAATTTCCCCAAAAAGACATTTTGGGCAAAACATCAACTTCGGGCAAAAAGGCAAATTGACCCCCCGCGTGCACGAAGTGCTTGCCCAGGCATCATCAACATGGCCACCACCCCTTCCGACGCAGCAGTGCGTGTATTCTCCAACCGCCCTTTCGCTTTAGCACTAGCCTAACCTGCAACTCCTCCTTCCTGTTGCGGCAGCAGTTCGACGCGCTGCTGGACGGCGGCGACGCGCCCATCACCTCGGACTACGAGCGCTGGCGCGAGCTCAAGCGGCTCGTGATCGTGCACGGCTTGCCCCGGGACGAGGGCTCGACCCCGAGCCTGTGCACGCTTCGAGGGCGCGTGTGGAAGGCCTTTCTAGGGGTGGAGAGCGACGTGGACATGACCAAGTACGCGGCGCTGGTGGGGCGGGGCGCCTCGCACTACGACGGCGACATCCGCAACGACACGTTCCGCACGTTCCGGGGCGACTCGGAGTTTGCGCAGCGCGTGCCCGAGGAGAAGCTGGTGCGACTACTGAATGTGTTTATCAACGAGCTGGGCTCGAACCCGGACGGGGAGGAGACGAAAGAGGACGGCGAACTCGGAGGCAACTTGCCGTCGATAAGGTACGCACCTTTTGGTTGGGGTGGGTGGTAAACATAATGGGTTTTAATTTTTTGCGGTGGGTTTTATTGTAGATATGTGCAGGGCATGAATGTGTTATGTGCGCCGTTGCTGTATGTGCTGCCCGAAGCAGACGCGTACCATACCTTTTGCCAGTTGATTGTGAGGCATTGCCCGCACTACATGGCCCCGCAACTGAAAGGGGTTGAGAAGGGATGCGCACTCGTGGACAAGTGTCTGCAGACGGTGGGGAAAAGTGTTTTGCCAGTGGCTATTTTTGTTGCTGTTTTGGACTGACGTGCAGTTTTGTTTTTGTTGTGGTGTGAAGCTGGACCCGGATCTGTATCGGCATTTGTCGACTCGAGGCATCACGGCGCGGATATACGCACTGCCGCTAATTTTGAGTCTGTTTGCGTGTGTGCCGCCCCTGCATGAACTTTTGCGAGTCTGGGATGTGGTAAGCTATGCGGCGAAACTTCGACGAAGTATTTGGTGCCTGGTGTTCGTTCTAATACGCGCTTCTACAGCTATTTGCAGTGGGCGTCCATTTTGTCGTTGTGCTGGCCGTCGCCCATACTGTATTACTTCGGGAACAGCTACTGAAATTGTGGGTTCTGTCATTTTGTTTGCATGCCACGAGCTAGAACTAACCTATTGTTGGTGTACTACGCAGAGATATGGACTTGATGAAGGTGCTAAGTCTTCGTTGCGCGCCTCCGCTGCAATCGGACCTGCTCATTTCCGTCGCCCTCCAACTGCTCCATCGCCTGCCCGAAGACCTTCTCTACGAGATCGCTAGGCATCCTTTCGCGAACCCAGACGCGCCAACTAGTTTGCCATTCCACCCCAAGACCATCTCAGCCATCGCGACACAGATCCGGAAGCAGAAAGAGCAGCAAACAAGCGCCTCCACCCACACGCCGCGTGCCTCGACAGCAAAAAACAATTTGGGCGCCGATACTCGTGTAGCTAGAACAGGAACTCCACGCCAGACGTCGTGCTCGTCATCTTCGCGCACTGAGACGACGATATCGGGACGCCCGCCGTGGAAGTTATGAAGATTTCTGAGGAAGCTCTTCTGTATCGGCTAGCTGCCACAAATACAGCCACACCACGAGGATCTTCCTCACCAGCCCAGGAGAAGGAAGATACGCTACGCAGTGTAGCGACTCATTCCTGGAAATTTTGCAAGGAAACCTCTCACATGTCCACCCAGTTCCGTCCGCAATGCAAATCCACGACCCACGACACCCCACAAGTAAACCGCGATGGCCAAGAACTCGAGTTATATCGACAAGCCGACACTGTCCTCTACGTACTGTATGCATTCCAGTCTTGTACAACCCCAGCACTTGTCCCCGAATTGCAGATTGAATCACAGCAAAGAGTTTTGCTACTTGAACTCCTGCCTCACCTGCCCATCACCTACCGACGGCTGTGTCGGAATTTGGGGCGTGCAGCCTTGCGCTCGGCCTTCTCCTTCTTCTTGAGCGCCGCGGGGTCGTCCTCGTCCGTCGGGTCCGGAGTGAAGACGTAGTTGAGCAGCATGCGGCCGCCGTGGTAGAGCAGGTAGCCCGGGATCACGAGGTACACGAGCCAGAAGTAGCTCGAGACCATGAGCCCGGCCTGCACGAAGAGCGTGATGATGAGGACGTCCATCGCGTATCTAAAGCGGACACCGGGAGACAACAAACAGGTCCATCTGTCAGTCTCTCATAGCTGATACTGTCAACTACCCAGAACGTACTCGCTGCTGCCTCCCTCCTCAGCTGCGCCGACGACCCACGAGTAGCTCAGGTACGTGGACGCCGTGAGGAAGACGTAGCCCACGAGCGTCCACGTGGTCACCGAGCTGTAGTGCCACAGGACGCAGTACAGCAAGTACAGCACGTTGATGGGCACGATCCACTGCTGCAGCCGCGTGCTGAGCGACGCGCTGGCGCGCTGCGCCTTCTTGGCGGCTTGGTTGGCCTGCGGATCATGCGTAGAGTAGAGAGGGGGCGTTAGCCCACGAGGGGAGGACATCCATCCCTGCACCTCGCATTAACGTACCATTTTGACAAGTAAGGTATACGATTCGGAAGGTAAAATGACTCCCTCTCGGAACCAGTAAGCGTTATTGTCGGAGGGAATGTAAACATACAGGCAAATTGTGTATCGCACATGCAAGTTGAAGTTGCCTTTAACCTGGTTTGCTCATCGCTTTGAGTGTTCAGGTCTTGTGCTCTTACTCAGTTTACACGCACTGTGCGAACTCGGTCTGTTGGCAACGGCACCGCTCTAAGCGTCGCGCCATCCTAGGTTGGCATCAGCAATCGGCAAAACGTTGGCACCGCATTCGACCACCAAAGCTCGAGAGATAGAGCCGTCTTCCTGTCAACGCGCTTGTTGCGAAGTCATTAAGCGCGATTTGCCTCGCTGAACGGCGTGGTCGCGTCTCGCGTCTCCAAACCCGCGAATAGACAACTCTAAACTCCACTGCAATCGGTTTCGACCAGGCCGCTATTTGCTGAGTATTGCCCGCGTGGTGCCGCCTTTGGCATGAACCAACACGAAGCACAATTGAATGCCACAATGACGAGTCCCGATTTGCACTCATAAATACCCTGGGCACCTGGGAGCACGTGCTACGCACAGAGAGATCAAGCAGACAGGTAACGGCAGACGTCGACAATATATTTAAAGCTCTCGGTCCGCGTGTGCCCCTGGAACGTGAAACCCCCTGCAATAACCAAGACGAGTCCTGGGCAGGCCCCTGCTGCTGCTGCTGCTGCTGCTGATTGTTCTCCTCCGTCTCTTCCTCCTTCTTCCTCCTTCTCTCTCTGATTGTTCACGGTCTCTCTCGCTGCATGGCTCTTGGCTCGACGTCTTCGTGAAGCCGCAGCAGCAACCGACACGCCAAGCACGCTGAGGGCGGACACAGTCGTTCGCGAGGGTGAGCAGCCCACTGGAGCAGCAGCAGCCGGTGAGGTGGCAGCAGCAACAGCAGCGTCGTGCCCTGACGAGGGTCGTGGGTGCGAGACTCACGGCCCGAGGAAGCTGACCATCGCCGTCAAGCCGCTCTCGTGGGGGTCCAACCAGCGCTCGATCAGAGACATGGAGCGGCGAGCGAGCGTGCTGGACCAGCCCTACCGACTCGTGGACCCGTTCCAGATCGAACGCGATGAGAGGACCCACCAGAAGCCCACCTACATCTCCAACGCCATCCACACATCAAAGTACACGCTGCTCAACTTCCTGCCGCTGTGTCTACTGCAGGAGTTCCGGCGGGTACGCAATCAAATAGGTTTGATCCTGCTTGAAAGACTAACAACTTCCCGTTCCAGTCGGCGAATTTGTATTTTCTAGTGATCGCCATCCTGCAGTCCATCAAACAAATCTCGCCGCTCACTCCGGTAACGGCAATCGCGCCGCTGGTTATGGTGGTGTGCGTTAGTTTGCTTCGCGAAGCCATTGAAGATAGGGTGAGGACCAAAGCGATCTGACTGTAAGTTGTGACTACAGTGCTGCGCTGACTCGCTTGTTGATGCGAATCGCAGAAAAAGCGCTCGTCCGATGGGATCATCAACGCAAAACCGGTGGTAGTTTTGCGGAATTTTGAAGAGCATCATGTCGTGTGGGAATCGATTCAGGTAAAGCGGGAAGAAATGAGCGACTTGTAAGAAAAATCTCATTAGTTCAAATGTTGCATCCACAGGTTGGCGACCTCGTTCGAATACACGAGCGAGAAGCGATCCCCGCAGACGGAATCGTCCTCGCGAGCAGCGAAGAGAATGGTAAGGGACTGGAGTATTTCCTTAGTGGTTATTGGTTGTGGAAATTGACATATTTCCGACCTTTTAGGGTCCTGCTTCATCGACACCAGCAATTTGGATGGTGAAGCCAACTTGAAATCGCGGGAATCGCTGCGAGTGACGGCAAAATTCGTGTTCGACAAGACTTCGCGCGACAAAGCGAAATTCTTCATCAAGTGCGAGCAGCCAGACCAGGATTTGTACCGCTTTGCCGGGAACCTCTCGGTCGACGCCAAGATGTACAGTCTCAGTGAGAAGCAATTCTTACCGCGGGGCTCCACGCTCATGAACACCAAGTGGGTCATGATGCTCGTGGTCTATACAGGTACCAGACATTCGTTTCCTGTAATCGAGATTGACCTATCACTAAGTTTTTTATTCAAAATGTTTAGGTCACGACACCAAAGTGATGAAGAACGCTCGGGCTGCGCACCATAAGCTCAGCCACCTCGAGATCCGCATGAGTCGGACCGTGGTGTTCGTCTTCTTCATCCAGGTGCTTCTCTGTGCGATCGCAGCGTGCGTCCACCACTTCAACTTCAGCAACACGCAGATGGAGTTGGTGGGGAATGACCCCACGACGAAGCTCGAGGGGATTCTGCTCTTCCTCTCGTTCGTCGTGCTCATGAACACGCTCATCCCAATCTCCCTCGTGGTCACGGTCGAGATCATCAAGACGGTGCACGCCAAGTTCATCACGTGGGACAGCAAGATGCGCAACAGCAGCGGCCAGGGGGCCATCGCCAACACGTCGTCGCTAACGGACGAGCTCGGACAGGTCAAGTACATTTTCACCGACAAGACGGGCACGTTGACCCAGAACCAAATGGTCTTCCGCAAGTGTAGCGTGGGTGGGGGCGTGTACATCGCCAAGCACAAGCGTCCGCTGCTCAGCGGCGTCTCCATCTCGTCTCTCGATGCTTTGGGCACTGGAGCCTCCGCCGCTACGACGTTCCACAGTGACGATGTCCAGCCGAACGAGCTGCCGACCGTCTCGTACTTCCGTCGACTGTTGAAGAATCCCGATAGCACGGAAAGCCACCTCGCGCTGGCGATGTCACTCTGCCATACGGTCGTGTGCGAGTACGACCGATCGACTGGAGCGTTGTCGTACAATTCAGACTCCCCAGACGAGTGCGCTTTGGTTCGTGGCGCTGAGGCCATGGGCGTTAAATTGTTCGAGCGGTGCGGCCATAAACTCTACGTGGCGATTACGGAGGAAGCCCGACATGGATCACACGTCAAGACGGTGACGTATACGCTCACGTTTCAGATCCTGCGCGTGGTACATTTCTCGAGTGACCGGAAGCGCATGTCGATAATTGTTCGGGATGAGAACGGAGGCATTAAAGTCTTCTGCAAGGGCGCAGATAGCGTCATACTGGAACGCTGCGACCACTTCTTGTCGAGCAAGGACGAAACGATGGCCCACGTTACCCAGTTTGCCGAGGAAGGCTTTCGGATTCTGCTGTTTGCTGAGCGAGATTTGGTTCGTAATAACTTGAATGGTGAGTTCGTACTGAAAGTTTGTGCTGATATGTCGATTTCTATGATTTTAGGATGAAAACTACTATAGTGCGTGGGAGCATCGGTACGATGAAGCCGAGCTGAATATCCACGCGAAGGAATCGAAGACACAAGCGCTGATTGACGAGATCGAGCAGCATTTATCGCTCATCGGCGCCAGTGGTAAGTGAAACAGGGGGTATTTGACATGCATAGCTCAATCTCATAGAATGCCGATGTTTTACGCTGCAGCGGTCGAGGATAAACTGCAAGTTGGCGTTCCAGAGACGATCTCCCTCTTCCAGAAGGCTGGCATCAAGGTAAACGCTTGATTTAGAGTTGCATCCCTCGCCCGCCCCTCTCACACTAACGCTCTTGTCTAGATCTGGGTTTTGACAGGAGACAAACTCGAAACTTCGTTGGAAATGGGCAAACTCTGTCGAGTTGTCACTCCGAAAATGCAGGAGGTAATTATCCAGGGAGCTACGCGCAACGAAATGACCCACCAGTTAGAGAAGGCTCTCCAAAACTCCAAGGTAAGCCGGGTTCTCAAAAGTTACCGACGTTGGCTGGTAAGCTGACGTCTTCTATGCTCTCCAATTCAGGAAAGCCAAGCCGTGCTCATCGACGGGAGTGCTTTAACACTCGCACTACTCCCGACCAACCGCAAGAACTTCTTGAAGCTGGCGTTGCAGTCCGCAACTGTCATCGTGTGCCGTGCGTCACCCATCCAGAAAGCCCTCGTAGTAGAACTCGTCAAGGCAGGGGTGCCCGATGTCACGCTAGCAGTGTAAGCGTCTTTTACTACTTCTCATCCGGTTGAAGAAGTATCTTACCAAACTTTTCGATACGTTTCACGAATTCAGAGGCGATGGAGCCAACGACGTGAGCATGATTCGAGCAGCTCACGTGGGCGTGGGCGTCATGGGGCAGGAAGGAATGCAAGCCGTCCGAAGCGCTGACTATGCTGTCCAGCAGTTCAGTCACTTGGGGCGGCTTCTGCTTTATCACGGTACGCTACCACGATGTTCTTCTTTTTTACCAGTAAAGGGGTCAGCATGACGGTAATTATTTCGTTTTGGCGAGCAGGCCGATTATCGTATCTCCGTACAACGCAGTGCATCGACTACTTTTTCTACAAGAACATCGTCTTCACAATGCCCCAGTTCATCTACGGCATTGCATCGGCATTTTCAGCCCAGGTACGGCAATATTTTGACCTAAATCTTTCGACACGAAAACGAAAACTTACTTGGTACTATGAAACGAACTGCAGACCTTCTTCTGCGATATCTACATCACGGCGTACAACGTCGCGTTCACATCCCTCCCCGTCACGGTGCGGGCTGTCATGGAGACGGATCTGCTCGAGGCGATCGCTGCCAAGTTCCCGGAGTTGTATCGGTTCGGGGCTGCGGACATGTTCTTCTCCCCGCACACAATGGCGAAAGCCTCGACACTGGCGGTGGGTCACGCAGTTATCACCACGGCGATCCCTCTCCTGCTCATCCGGCACGACAACCTGGGCGAGAGCAGCTCCTTCTGGGGGGCCAGCGTCGCGTCCTTCTTCTACATCGTCCCGATCGTGCACTTCCAGATCTTCTTCGAGACGTGGAACTGGACGTGGCTCGTTGGGCTCACGTACGCGCTGTCCCTGGGCGTGTTCTTTGCGTCGATCGCCGTGTACGACCACTTCACTGGAGACGTCGAAGGGGTTTGGAGGACTGTGGTGGTCACCCAGGGCTTCTGGCTCGGCTTCTTCCTCGCGTCAGTCGCCTGCATCCTCCCCGTCGTGGCCTACAAATGGTACGTCCTTCTCACCGCTACTTCTACTTACTATGAGCTACAGGGTCTAACCATATTGTACGCTATAGTTATGAAGAAAACTTCGAGACGTCCAACCCGGTGCACATCCTCCGGCGTACGCGGCTTCACAATAAGGTGCTGGACTCGTCGCGGGTAGATGCGATGGGCTCCACCGACCTCACGGTGTCAGTAGTTCCTCGTCCGCACTCCCCGAGCAATAAATAATGACTATAACTAAAGTGGCTTTGGTACAAACACATTGCGATCTGCTGTCTTATCACCAATTCACTTCAACATGAGCGCCTCGTCACATTTTGTGTGTGTCGCTTCGTGACAAGACGCTTCTGGGCCCATGGCGTTCCTCCGGCGCAAGAAGCCCGTGATCCGCGTGCCCACGGGCAAAGACGCCGTCAACTTCCGTAAGCTTCTGTTCCTGCCCATCCAGGACACGGAGGATCTGCTCACGAACCAGGCGTGGGAGCGGGTAAAGCTCTTCAAACACTACCAAAGACTGGGCCACATGAACTAAACTTTGATACCTTTGCAGCTGGACTTGCGATGTCTGACGCTCATGAAGACTAAAATGCTGCGGGCGTCCTGCATCGCTCGAGGTTTGCCCAAGAAAGGGGGTAAGCGGACGCTGGTGCAGCGATTAACCGCCTCTCTGACGGAGCAGCGGACTGCAGGTGAGTGGGCATGGATGGAGTACCCTTTGCTTTTTGCTGTAAACTTACTTCATCGTTATCAGAGATTCGACGGCGACAAGAGGAAGAAGAGGAGTATCAGCGCCAGTTGGACATGCTGGGAGGGGTCTGGTCGTTTGGCTCGGGGTTTGCAGGCCAGCTAGGACATGGGGATCTGGAGTCGTCAGCCACGCCACAGATCATAAAAAAACTCCGTGGGCGCAGCATTGCCCACGTATACGCGGTACGCTAATACTTCACTGCTAGTTATTGGCGAAAGAAACGCATTCATGGTTTTTTTTAATGTTGTGGCAGGGCTTCGACTCGGACGTGGCGTTCGCTGTGAGTCGGATTGGAGACGTCTACGTGTGGGGCAAGAGGACGGGTCCTACGGGTCTCCCACCGGGATCTTCATTGGCAGCGTTAACGAAGCTAACGTATGGTCACGATAGCGACCTGGATTCGAGCGATGACGAGGGAGCGGAGGAAGGAGAAGCGAGGGCTACTAACCAACAACCGAAGCACGAGCGGACGGAGAAGAATGGGGAGGAGCGAGATGAGGGAGAAGACCCAAATGAAAGCGACGATGAAGAAGAAGAAGGCGGCGACGAGGACTTCGTGCATCCGGTTAAGTTGCTCGCTCTCTGTGGCGAGGGAGTCAGCCACATCGCTGTGGGGCGGGTGCACTGCTGTGCGAATACCAAGGATGGAGACGTCTACACGTGGGGGCAGAACGACCACTGCCAGTTGGGCACGGAGCCTGTCCATAATCTATCGGAGGCGCTGTCCAAGAAGGCGCGAGTCCGCTACGGAGTCGACTCGATCGAGCCTCGACTGTGGGAGCGGACAGTATCGGAGACTTGTGTCGTTACTGCTGTTGATGTGGGGACCAACCACACCTTTGCTGTCACCGACAAGGGCGAGATGCTCGCGTATGGCGCAACTTACAACACGAACGACCACTCGAGCTTAGCACGGAGTATTGCGAAACTTCAAGTTAGTCAGGTGAGCAAGTTTTTCATGAAAAAGGGTGAGTACGGAGGCTAATTATTGTAGCTACCTCTTTGTAGATATCTTGTGGGGCCATGCATGCTGGTCTGGTAACAACGGATGGACAAGCATACACGTGGGGAAGCGGTGACGGTGGGTAAGGCCCTATGTTGATGGAAATTATGGGGCTTTCACGACGTCTGAACATTTATCTATTGGTGATTCAGCCGTCTAGGCCATGGCGACAATACGTCCTATGTCAACCCAAAGCTGGTGGAAGCGCTGAAGACCGACGTCATTGTAGAGATCGCGTGTGCGTGCTGGCATACGGTGGCCGTTGTGCTAATCCCCCCACTGTTGAAAGGAGGAGTGGTGCGTGGCGATACATAAAGCTTATCAACCAAGCGGGCTAACTGACCCACTATTGGCCCAGGTTTACACGTGGGGAAGTGGTCGACTAGGGCAGGTACAGCCTTTATGAGGAAGGCCTTTAGATGGAGAAAGACTGACGTTCTAACTGTTGCTGGTAGCTTGCTCAAGGAGGGAAACAAATCTCCACTCTACCGGGTCTCGTGACCGACTTTTTCACCACTCACGCTCTCATCAAGAAAGTGTGTGCCGGGATGTACCACAACGCAGCGCTCTCAGTAGACGACGAGGTCTAGATCACTACCTCTATCCGAAAGCCAAGTAGCACACTGTGACGCTAACTAGCTCCTTTTGCACCAGGTCTTTACATGGGGGAGCAACACCAACGGATGCCTGGGTAGACCGGAAGAACTCGGAGACCTCGAGGAAAACTTCTGCGCTGTACCCGGTCGAGTTGAAGGCATGGAGGACTTCGTCGGCCGCCCCTGCTCAAGTTCGTTCCAATCCTTAGCGCTATCCAACGCGAACTCAAAGCTAACTGACCTAAATCTGCTGTGCCTTAGTTGCATGTGGCCGCGAGTTCACACTAATCGCCACCAAGCCGTACATCGGACCGACGCGGGAGGAGGTGGAGCGCAGGAAGCAGGAGAAGATGGAGCAGTCCGAGAGCATCGTGCGGCAGACGACCGTCGTCAAGGACGAGAAGCGCGACCAGCTCCAGAGAATTCGACGGGACAAGCACGCGACCATAGTGGCGCTGCTCAACGCCAAGTTCCCCAGGTGCTCCATCTGCACGACGGGCCTCATCTGTCCAGGATTCCAGCCGAATAGCGAGAACCCGACGCTGTGCAGGCACTGCATGCACGAGAACCGCAAGCACCAGGACCAACGCAGGCCAAACGACAGGACGGTGACATTGGATTATCTCACCCAAGCTGTCGACAAGTTAGGCATCACCGTCGACTTCAGCGATATCCCAGACATTGAACTGGAGGAGCAACTTGAATTTGAACTGGAGGAGGACGAGGAGTAAGTAAAACAAAATGCAAGTTTCTTAGACAAATCTTGGACTTTGCCGGATGTCGAATGACAAGGAAAAGGAAGCGAACATTTCGCTTTTTACCAGACACCTCGAAGTACTAAGGATGGATAGTGACGAGTGGGAGTTCCTGAAGCCTTGGCATGTTGCACTGCGTGGTGCTTTGACTGGACGCGAGAGAATGCTGGCGACTTTAATCTGAACCTTGCAGTGATCCGTTCCCCTCCCAACTGAGTTCACCCAACAGTTTTGCTTCGACTTCATCGAGATGCAGCAGCAACAGTACTGCAACAGCTGGGAGAAGCCATCGAGCTGTTCGCCTTACTTTCCTTTGTGAACAACCGAGCATTCGCCGAGCTCATGATAAAGTCGACGGGAATACGTGATACGGTGCTCGAAGACCACATCTATTGCCCATCCTGGAGACTCCAGCTGGTTGGAACTCTATCGCCGAATGACCCCGCAGGGGGCCCTACTCCAGTCACCTGGGCAACGTTGTTCGGATTTCCGTCGGAGTGTTCCGAGTACTCCGCGGAGTTTCATGCGGAAGTCCAGAAAGTAAAGTCACGCGGTCCCAAGGAAACGAGTGAAGGGAATTTCCAGTCGGCCATTTCGTGGTCATGCAACGTTCAGGATTCCATCGTGCTCGGCCGACAGGAACTTGGCGAATCTGATGGCGGGATGAGCGAAGTTTCGACGGACTTTCGCAAGTTGTTGGGTCTTCAAGCTCCTGCTGTTGCCCAGCTTCGTCTCAGTAGCGAGAAGGCAGCGCTGCTTGACGTCTGGCGGAAAACACCTCCTCTTCCCGAACCACCAAAGTGTAAACTCGTGTGGGCAACAATGCCTTCACCGTCGGATTTCACGGATGTGGTCGCAGCTTTGGCTCGAACGCCAACGTCGTGGTTTGTGCTAGATCTGCATCATGAAGCTTGGGTTGCAGGCCCTTCTCAAGACGAGATCAACGCGTTGACAACGCTGGCCTGTGGTCGGTCATATTGCATGGCAGCTCAGTTACGTCTCGGGCGGAGTATGGGGAGATCGGATTGTTGTGTCACTCGGTCCCGGATGAAGTTTATGTCACCGCCTTGCCGGCGGTTGCTGGAATCGGCCCCGAAACTCAGTTGAAACTTATCCAGCTCGACTCGATGAACCCCGAGCGGTGGGGGTGGTTGGTGTATGCTCTCAACTACAGAGCCCCCGATGTACGAAACTCCGACAGTTATACTGTTTTAGATCTGACAATTGAAGAGAAATCGCTGACCAAAGCGGACATGTCTGCTATTGTGGCAGCGCTGGAGACCGGGTATCCACAAGCAAGTCGGGAAAGTGAGCGTATGTACGGGTTTGCCGATGTTGATGAAGGAGCGCAGCTGGGTTTCTCTGAATTCCTGAACGATAGTGGCAATTTCCAGGTTGCATCGTGTAATTTTCGATGCCGCGCTTCTTACGAAGCAGCTAATAGTGGCGTTGTGGATATCGTTGTTCCGGGGTATGGGGTTTGCACAACAAAACTTGACGATTCAATTCAATTCACCCCCGATATGGATAAACTTTACGTGGAGAAGCACCGTATTTGCGAGTGTTTAAACTTTTATTTCGACAGGATTGATGATATTGTGGATTTACTGAGGGTGCTCTTTCGTGGCATTCGCAGCTTGTCGATTCACGTGTACGACGGTAGCGAACACCAGACTGTGGTGGATCTCAGCGTGTTGTCTGCTGTGTGTCCACGCTCAGCACGAGCAACTGTACTGTGGCTGTGTTGACTCATTGTGAGGCGCTGCGTACCTGGCCTATTCAGATGATGGTCATCGCAGCGACGGCCACAGTCTCCGACCTAATTGCAAGTCTGCGGAACTCTGCGCTTCGGATGGCACGAGAACTCGTGAATTTGAACGTCTCGCCAAGAAAAATCGAAGGCTTAGCGAGGAGGAGAGGAGGAGTATCGACGCTCTCGACGGAGAGTCCTTGTCAGTCACGAAGGAGAAATTCCCTAGGTCGGCGAAGGCTGCACTGATAAGTGTCGTGATGAGGGGCCATGCAACGGAGGATTTGAAGGCAATTCGCCACATTGACGCCAATATCCTGAGCCTAATATTCGTCTTCGCCTCGACACCAGCGCGAAGAGAAGTGTACCGTTACAATGACGCGTAAGCCAGCGTTTTATTTGAAGATTTGTTTGTGTCGATTGGTAAGCTCAAGTCATCGAACATAACTTTGATGCTCCTTGAAGCTAATTCATTCACGATTCTCCATGCGTTATTGAGATTTATAAGGGTCACTGCCACTTTTCAAATACGTGCTCTAGTTGTGGGCCAGCATTTTTATTTGTTTAGCAGTGCTCCAATACTACCAGCCACGTATCATTGAGTTAGCTGCAGCACGTCGAACGACATCTGCAGTGCTCCATACCCAGCATTGAGCAGACCATCCGTACCCCGAGAGACGTCACTGCGTGGCACAAACTACGCGCAAGTTAATTTCCAACGGAAGTCTAACTCCCGCAAAGCACAACAAAATCAAGTGAGTAGTATCATAGTACTTACTTTCACGAAGAAGTCGTACCAGCCTCGAATGGTGTCAATAAACAGCAGCAACATGAGGATGGGCACCATCGCCGCAGCACCCGTCTGTAACTTGTCAACTGCCTCCTTCACGTCGCCTTTGAGCTCCGTCTTCCTCAGCACAAGGCCCACAATAAACCACATAGCGACCAAAACCACGACAGGATCTCGGCTCGCAATGTTCAGCATGACAGCCGCAGTAATTAGAACCCCCATCAAAGTCGCGTAGACAGCAAAGCTGAAGTACCGGCCGCCAACTTGATCGCGTCAATTGCGTTCTCGGGTCTTTGCTGGAATCCGTCGTCCATCTCACCGTAGCAGGGGATTGACTTAAACCTCATCAGTGTCAGCGCGATCGGGGCCAGGTACACCCGAAAGCTGCCGAAGAGCATGAAAAGCATCAACTGGGGAAAAGAACCCAAGAAATGACGGACGCAATGGCCTTTCCTCCTATGGAGTGTTAGTACCAGCATCAAAGTCATTAAGCGTGGGGAAGTGTCGACAGTACGCGATGTTTTCGTCCACATCTTGGAAGAGACTCGTCGATGCTTTGGTTTCGTGATTCAACTGCTCGTACTCTTCGTCGTTGCCCTCGCCATAACGATGCTGTGCTTACTTTTCTCCCATGGACACTGGCCGTACGTGACCTTGGCGATTCTAGTACCGGGATGGTGCTTGGCGCTGGCTTCCTATGTGGGGCTGGAGGGCAGGTGCCAGTGGAGGATCCAGAATGCCATTGACGCGATCCAGTTTACGATGGACAAAATGGCACTGCGTCTCTGGTTCGTGTGGCTCACGGCCGCAGTGATCTTCTCTTTCTAGCAGCGTACATTCAAATTCGTGATCCAGTCGTGGCGTGGGTGGCGGCCTGGTTATTGTGGGTCTTGTCAGGAGGAAGACCAAGCTCGAAGGCGACGCGAAGGAGACGTTTGACAAGTTGCAGACGGCTGCCGCCACAGTGGTTGCACCCTTATTTGTCGGAATACCACACTGCCTAATACATGCATCCGCAAGAAAACCCATCAGTAAAACGATAGCCACCAGGGAGAGAAACTAAGCCGGTTCCATCATTTACACGCTCGTGGGATGTCGGATTGGCTTCTTTCGTCGCACGATTCACAGTAACGATGGTATGCATAACAAGCGAAGCGCAAAACTTTTTCTGCGATTGTCCTTGCACCTCTTCTGTGCTGTGGTGTTCGCTCTTGCTCCGTGGTATGCTGCGCCCTACGATACCGATCACCAAGAGACGTACAATCTGCTGGCTCCACCGGACTACGTATTACCGACGTGCTGATTCCTGATGGCAAACGCTGTAAGCAGTGGCATTGGCATGCATTTCTGGCCCGCGCAGTTGCCGACTACAGCACGGGCAATTTTTCTCGTTAAGCTGCTGATCTATTTCATCGGCGCTGCGTTGATCATGTTAAGGTTGTTGTTGGGATTCATGTTCTTAGGTTGTATTTGACCCCCGTCGCGCTAACACTGCTGCTTATCAAGACTGCCCCCGTCCACGACGACGACAACGAGTTGGACTGATACCAACGAAGACCACAGACTCCCCGGAATGCCATTGACGCAATCAAGTTGGCGATGGACGAGATATCGCGGCGCGCCTGGATCGCATAGCTTGTGCTTGCCCCACTGTTTGTGGTGGTGCTGGTTGTCGACACCCAAAACTAACTAACTGACATGCTGCTGTGTGTAGTGATGGCTGTCCAGACGCTGACAAGGTGCTGTATAGGCAGCCGTGTGAAATGATAAATCCGTGGTCAATCAACTAGCTGCGGCGAACAATTGGCCACAGTATACTGGCCTCTGCCATGATTCAAGTTAGATTTCAACCTGGTTCATGCCACGAAGTGATAACTGTCCAGACGCGGGCAATCCGGGACTCAGTGCTGTACAGATAGCAGCGTGAAATGACGCTCGAAAAGAATTTCCAATCCTAAATCCGTAAAATTGGTCAATCAACTACCACAGGGCCTTCCCCATCATTCTAGCTAGCTTTAATGACCCCATCAACGAAGAAGCGGGGAAACCATCAGCATTAACGCGCCCTTTCAATAGAATCAGCTCATTTCTCGATTCTGTTGCTGCTTGAGTTGAGTGCCCTGGCCTCTAGCATGACGTGGGTAACAGGAGAAGCGCTCAACTTTTTTCTCGGCGTGTTCTTCCACCTCTGTTGCGCCGTGGCGTTTGCTCTTGCTCCGTGGTATGCTGCGCACTACGACACTGATGGTCAAGACATGTACAACCTCTTAGCTCCGCCGAACTTCGTACTGTCCATCTTCGTTTTCCTCCTGACAAGCGTTCGAAGTGGTGGTATCGTGTTCAAGCGCCAGTATACATCACTCATAGGCAGAGTCTTCGACCGAATCACGGACAACCACTGCATTGGTGTGCTTTCGCTGCTTACGTTCGCCGGCTGCGTGGCCCTTTTCCTCCTGTTGCTGGGCTTCATGCTCGTCGGCAGCCTCCGGGTGTACCTGGCCCCGGTCGCGCTAACACTGATGTGGTACAAGTCAATCCCCTACTACGACGAGCTAGACAACGGACTCCAGCAAAGACCCAAGAACGCGATTAACGCGATCAAGTTGGCAATTGACGAGATATCGGTGCGTGTGTGGTTCACATGGCTGACTGCCGCGACGATCTTTTCGTTTATCGACATTGCTCAGTTCCTGGAGGCCCAGTACTTCAGCTTTGCTGTCTACCTGAATTTGATGGTGGTCCTCATCGCGGTGGCTATTGTTCTCTACATTTCAAGTCGAGATCCGGCCGTGGCTTGGGTGACTACCTGGTTCATTGTGGGTATTGCAGTGTGACGCGAAGGAGACAGTTGAGACGTTGCAGACGGTGGCTTCGGCCATCGCCCCCATATTTGCGATAGTGCTGGCTATCGACACCACCCAAGGTTTTTACGACTTCTTTGTGAAGGTGAGTGCTTCGTTTGCTCTCGTTTGCTCTCGTTTGCTTTGGTTTGGGACGGATTTCCAGTGCTAATCTATCTACCTGTTCGTAGTTTGTGCCACGCAGTGATGTGTCTGGTGACGCAGATGGCCGGCTCAATGCTGGGTACGGAGCGGTGTGAACGGACATTGTCGATGACCCACCTGGGTAGCCTACGGATACTAGTAGGGCGAATCGAACCTGCGTGAAGCTAAGGCTAAATCTCGTTGGAAATTTTCTCGACTTGGCAGTTCGAAATGGTAGAACTTATTGCCACTTCTTGCTTCGCTAACTTATTGCTTACACATACCATCCACGTAATACAACGTCGCCCTCCTACTGTTGGCACCAGGATAGGACTCTCTGCTTGATCACGCCGACAGCTTCTTGTAACAATAGCAATTGACGCTTCCGACCGATATTCCCTCCCGAAAGGAGGTCCAGGACGTACAAAACAAGCGAAGCTGCGCCAAGCAGTCGGATGGAGGACGACTTGATCACTTTTCGCTGCTTCGGAACGATGATATCCCGCAGTAAGCAGCCAAACGCTAGCCACAAGCAGACCTTGCTGAAATCGATGTAGCGCGTCAACAAGCGGACCCAATTCTGCACGGCTGACCAACTGAGAATACGGCTGGACTTGTGCTTGTTGTGGTTCGCCTTCATAACTGCGACCCACGAAAGAATATCCGCAAAGTCCACTACTCCATTGCGGTCGTAATCCAGAGCGTCAAGATATCGATCAGCATCCGCAACGCTTATCTTCTCGCCTATGGACGGCGAGTAGGCATTGATTAGACGGCATCGGGAGCACCAACAGACTATGAACACTTACCGAGAATATTCAGGATAAACTGCGATACCTTGGTAGAGCTCAGCTCTAAGCTGCCGTCCGTGTCCATCAACGAGAACATGAGCTTGACCGTATCAAGTTCTTGGTTGGTGAGGAGCTGTTGGCAAGCAGAAAGCAGTCCACGTGTTAGTTGATATGCCATGGCTTTGGTCTTACCCAACGCTGACCCGTACACTGGGTCGGCCGTCTTCTCCCTCCTGTGCCTCATCCATGTTGGACAAGGACGGTCTGCGAACAATTCGCGGAGGCGAATCATGGCCCGACGCATGCGTCGACTTGTCCTCGACCAACTCCCACTTTTGCACTTCATCGTCGAGTACTCTTCGAATAGCTTGCGGGTGCATTTCACTTGTCAAGCGCCGACGTCGATCTGCACAAACGATTCCTCCGCAACACTTCGTCATTTAATGGTAAAATACCAAACCGACTAACGGCCTTACCTGCTGGACTCTCGTCGTCTGAGTCAACAACATCCACAGGCGTAGCAATAATATCACCACTGGCAACAGGAGGATGTGGCACACTTACGGCATTCTTGTCTGCCTTCTGTCCATCCGACAGCCACAACACTTCCTCGAAAAACTCCTTGCTGGCTGGTAGGAACGGCAGTGTTTGGTTAAATAGGCGCCACATATCCGACCCCCTCTCAGAGCTCGCAATCGGTGGAGCTGGATGCCCCACCGTCTTTACTTGCTGTGTTTTCCACGAAAATGGGTCATTGCGAAAGACCAAGTAGCCAGCCTGACCATCGATCAATATCATAAGTCGTAGTAAATAGGCCAATAGCAGAATCCGTTGCTGTAAAAAATAACGCACCATATTTCCGTAGCTGTCGCAGTAGTTTGGTGCTGAGAAGACAGTGATCAGTGGTGGCATGGACTTGTCCTGTCGAGTGTCGAGAGTCCGAAACTCCTCCGAGTTGAAGTGAAACATGAAACCCTCGTCCTCGTACTCGTGCGCTCGCAGCATTGAGATCAGTTGGTTGTTGGCCAAGAACTCGAACATTGCCGCCGCATTGAAATAGTACGAGCAACCCCGTGCCTACAATTTTGCCAGCCGACACAAATTAGATAAGAGAAAAGTTTGTGAACATTTCCTTAATCTGGAGCCGCACCTGATTGGGTTGCCATGACGCCTGAGTGTCCACTTCGTCCGCGTGTGTGAGAGGGTCCGCCCACAGCAAGTCGCATAATAGTCCAGTGGTAGGGATTTCTCGACGTCGATCAATGGCTTGAATGTCCTCAATAGTCTTCAATTCAGGTGAAATCCCCCCATGCACACAGAGGATGTTGCCTCGAGGGGTGGGTGACAACGCAGCCACTGGCATCGACTGGAAGCAGGAGAGGAAATGGTAGTACGCCGAAATGCCATACTTGACTCGACCTGTATCAAGTATCCAGCATATTATTCGAAAAGCTCTAACCCATATTATGAATACACGGCATAAATTAATAATACGTACACTCGTTGCGGAACCCGTAGAAAGAGGAGATGGACTCGCATTCGTGATTACCGCGTAGCAGCACCACTTTGTCAGGAAACTGTTGGGTGGGCATCAAGTTAGTGTAAATGGTTAAATAGAAGTGGATAATGTTTACTCGTACCCGTATCTTCAGCAGCAGCAGGTAGAGCATGACTTCGCAGGAGAAGGCGCCGCGATCCACGTAGTCGCCCAGGAAGAGCAGCTGCACGTCGCGCTCCTGGAGTTCGGCCACGCCGGCCGCGTCCATCAGCTGCATCAGGTCGAAGAACTGGCCGTGGATGTCTCCGAACACTGCGCAAAATGAACACGTAATCGTCGTTTAAAAAGTCACCAGATTGAGATTTATGGGCTCAAAACGGCAACTTGTCCCTGGTACAGTACCGTAAGTTGAAGCTCGCTGCGGCACGGCCACCACGTTGGGCTCCAGGCCCATGAGGAACTGCGCCTCGTGGATCACGCCCAGCGCGTCCTTGACCGCCAGCGCGTTCTGCTGCTCGAAGGCCGCGCGCACCTCCTCCAGCGACAGCAGCACCTTGGTCTCCCGGCGTCGCGGCATGGTCCAGATCAGTCTCACCGAAAAGATACTGAGGCGCGCGCTAAGTACGAAAACGGTTAAAACACCGAAAGGGCGCGAGCACTTCAACTTGCTGTCCGGCTCTCGACTGGCTGGTGGCCACGAGGGCGCTGAGGCGTGGCGTGCGTTGGTCGCCAGCATGGAGAAGAGGAAACGTGTCGCATGAGACCCGCGCACCGCATTCAGGTCGCAGGCGGAGGATCCAAGTTGCGCTGGCCTCGTCAGTTGCTGGGCGCTCGCTCGAGTCGGCAATAGCGTGTCGACTGAGCTGCAGCGCCACATGTTTCCACTGGATCTCACACTGCAGGCTCCATCCAGTCAAAGGCTTGGCGAGAAGAAGAAGAAGGAGCCACAACACAGACAGGTGCAATAGCTTCATCTGCAGGTGGAAAATCTATGAACATTTTGTTAGGCCGTTGCGGCGGTGCGGCTGGAGAATTTCAAGAAGATCGCCAGTCGTTTGACATTTGAGCGGCAAAGCGTATCCACACCCGATGTTGAATCGCAACAATACGATCAGTCGACCGCCACTACCAGGCCGACAGCCTCCGCCCATACTACAAACAAGCCCTTTAACGTATTCTTCGCCTTCAGCCTCGAGGCCCCTGATTCCCCTTTCTCAGCCTCAGCCTCAGCCTCAGCGCTCGCTGCCTTCTTCTCAGCTGCCCACGCCCCCCACCAGCAGCACCAGATCCAGGTCTCCACAGTGCAAACCGACTATCTGGCGCGCTCCACAGAGCGACAGTCCGTCATTCCCCAATCTGCCGCCTGCCGCACACGAGACACAATTCACCTCCCTCCTCCTACAGGCGATGGCCGAGCGCAAGAGCAAGAGCAAGAGCCGCCGCAAGAGCCCGTACTGCACCCGCCGGAGCAGCAGCTTCCACAGCCCGACGCCCGCCTCCAAGCGCGCGCTGGAGCCGCTCTTCGAGTCGCCCGACGCCAGCCACAGCTTCCTCTCCGCCTCCGTGAGCCTGTCCCCGAGCCTCTCGCCCCGCCCTGCGCCGCCCTCTGACCGTGTGCTGACCTTCCTGCAGAGCGCGCGCGACCGCGACGTGCCCGTGCGCTTCGGCAAGTGGAGCGGCGCCGAGGACACGTACCTGGCCAAGCTCGTGGCGCTCTTCAGCGACGGCCTGCTGGCCGACCTGGACGCCAAGACGACGCTGCGCTCGTGGCTCGCGCTCATGCTCAACTGCTGCCCCATGCGCATCTCCAAGAAGCAGATGCACGGCCGCGGCTTCTCGGGCAAGACCAAGTTCCGGCACAGCAACAGGGCCGAGCGCATGACGCAGGACAGGCACCAGCAGCTCCTGCAAGAGATCGAGACGCTGCGCAGCGCCTTCGTCCGCGCCTGGGCCTTCGAGGAGATCCAGCGCCGCCACGACTGCCGCGACAGCATCGACGACTGGGTCCTCAAGCTGCAGCAGCTCGTGCCCACGCCCAAACTCATGAAACCCTTGAGGGACGACAAGAAGAGCAGCAAGCAGAAGAACAAGACGCCCAAGACGCCGCTCGTGGAGATGAGAGCGACCCGTCCAGAGCTGGAGAAGGGCAAGGAGCAGCAGAAGGAGAAGAAGAGCAAGCTGCAGGAGGTGGACGTTGCGCCGCTGGAGCCGGCTCCGATCCCTGTACTTGCTACTGCAGCTGCGTCTCCTCCGCTTCCAGTTGCTTCTGTTGCTGCTGCTTCGTCTTCAGCGCTGGTGCCTGCGAGTTTTAACACGGCAATGGCTCCAAGTTACCTCGACGAGCCTGTGAGCTTGGGCGAATGGCTTGCGTTGAACTCCTCCGGTCGCGGGTATCAGTGGAACGACGTCCAGAGCGTGACCCACGTCGGCGAGGCGAGATACACCTACTGCGAGGACGAGATGCAGCTGTCCGTGCACTTGGGCGACCAGCAGAACGTCTCCATGACGCGCAGATCGTCCCGAGTCGTGATCGACTTCGGAGCGCCGAGCTGCTGGTACACGGGCGAGGAGCCCAAGCGCTCGTCCTTCTCCGACTGCATGCCGTTGGGTGACACCGACCTGGTGGAGGCGGAGGCTCTGCTGGCAGACTCGGGCGTGCTTGGCTGGGACGACGCGTCCCCGATCTCCACCCCCTACACGACGTACAGCCCGCCGTTGAACCTCCTGTGAAGCTGTGATGGCTCTGAACACCCGCCCCCAGCCTCCTCGTACGAGCTGGCGGAGCACGCACGTATCTGGTAGTTATCATGTTCCACCTCTGTGTGTCCCTCTTGACAGTAGTTTAACCAGCGTCTTTGAACTCGTGAACAAGTTTCTCCTCTTATGCAGCAGACTGCGCCTTGACCGCCTCAAGTTGGTGCATCAATCGAGCGATCTCCTTGTGCAGGTGCTTGAGCTTCTTCTGTTCAGCCAGGATGGTGTCCCCAGCGTGGTCCCGCGACCGGATCTTGGCCAGCTCCGCTGCCATGGCTCCCACCTTCGCCACCGTGCTCCAGTTACTGGACAAGATCTGCATCACGCGCTGCTCACTCGCTCGGTCTTCGTCCAGATCAGCGGCTTTTCCCCCAGAGAGCTTGTTGCGCGTGGCGCCCATGCGCATCCGAGCTGCCGCGTCCACGCGATCCACAGCGGTCGTGACGACGGTGGCGTCGTGCAGATTCCCCCAGTCCGGACGCGGCGTGAACGCGCGCTTCAAGTGCGCTGCCTCCTCTTCCAGATCCTTCAGGTCTTTCTCCACGGCGACGCGCTCGTTGTTCAGCTCGCGGAGCTGCGCGCGCACGTCGAAGATGGCCTCGGTGCGAGCTCTTACGTAGGCCTTGCGGTCTCGCTGCGCCTCCTGGAGAACCTGGTTCTTGGCCAACGCCAGCGTGAGACGTGCGAGCTGGTGCTGTGTCGAGGTCTTGGAGCCCACGCGACCCGTTGGCAGCAAGTTGGTGGAGGTGGACAACGTGCGCAGATCTTCCAGTCGCTTGGCGCGCAGCTTGTTGGCTTGCTCCTCCCGCTTCACGTCGCCTGTCGTGACCGAGACTAGCTGCTTGAGCTCGCTACGACGCGTGTGCAGATCGTTCAGACCGGCGCGGAGATCGTTGCACGCCCACATGCGCAGATCCTTCCGACGCCGCATCTCGCTGATTCCTTCCCGAATCGTGGCGGTCCTGGCGCTGACGTCAACTTCATCAGGGGCGCTCGAGCTACTGCGTCTCCGCTCCACCACTGGCGAACCCCCATGAACGGCGGACTCCATTGCACGAGCCACAGCAGCCTGACACTCCTGAATCATCTTGGGAAGATCATTGTTGTGCTCTTCAACCTGCTTGATCTGGTCGCGTAGCTGCTGGCACGCAGCTTCCTCCTCTTGGAGCATCGCCTCCGTGCCTCGAAGCAACTGCGAGTAGAGGATCCTGGGCTGAGCAGCCACTTCACGCTCACGATTTGGACTCGGACACGCAAGATCATTGCTGTCGTCAGGCACAAACGACCGCCAGCATGCAGCCTCCAGTCCAGCCAGCATCTCCTGGGCCCTTACAGCATTGAAGCTGGCACTTTTGTCGCTGTGTGAGATAGCCAGCACCGCTTGTCGGAGCTTGTTGAAGGCCTCCTCAGGGATCATCGGCGGTCTCTGGTGAGGCAACACACTCTGGTGCTTCTTCTCCACGTGGACGACCTCCTCCAGCACTCGAGGAGACCTGAACGCCTCTAAGGAAGACCCGACACTATAACGACGCGTTTGCTCCTTGTTCTGCTGTCGAGGCGAAACTGGCATGGCTGTGAGATTGACATGGCGTCGACTGGCTCGAGCACGGGCTTGAGCTCGAGCCGACTGCTTGTGCGCACCCTTCGGAGGGGCTGATGGCACACATGGCGACGGTGGATAGTAGATGTGCGAAGTGTCCATCCCTTTAGCAATGGAGAACCTGGTCTTGGTTCAAACCCGCGAGTAATTCGAGACTTTGGGCAGCATGCTCCGTAAAAATAGCAATCTTGGGAGTGCGATGATCGACGACCATTTCCATTCCAGCAGCATGAAGAGAACACTCGTCTTGCTCAGCACAGCGTTGCTCTGGCTGATAGATGGCGTATCTGCCGCAGGAGGCATTGATGACGCCACGGTACGTCACCAAATAGCCAGAGATCTCACCGATTCGCTGGCTTATCACTGTCTTGCTGGGGTAGAATAGCCGTCGGATATCTGCTCGCAGACGTTAGAGGAGCTCCAGAACTTGCTGATCAACCAGGACCAAGCAGACAACGGCGTGACAGGCAACACGCTCGTAACCAACGACTGCAAGGAGCTGGTGGACGCCGGCGTGATGAACGCGCGCAGCGACGACGCCCAGAAGTCCCTGTGTGGCAACTCGTGCTACGACACCGTCAACGCCAAGTACAAGACGCTGCTGGACAACGACTGCTTCGCCAGCGACGACGCCGACGAGGAGGCCAGCGCCAAGCTCCAAGCCGCCTCGTACCAGATCGCGTGCCAGACCAACTCGGACGGCGAATACTGCGGTACGTGGCCTGCCGCCTTGACTTGCTATGTTGACTTGAGCCCCCCCCCCCCTCACTCACCACCTTCTCCACGGCCAGTCCCGCTGCTGGCGACTCTTGTTGACGAAGCCGGCACGTCCTTCTCCCTGTGCGACGACATCGTGTCGAAGATGGGCTGCTGCTTCCAGAGCTACCGCCAGTACATGCTGCTCGGCACGCCCGCCAGTGTCGCCGCCATGGACGACGCCCAGAAGGAGTGCGCCGACAGCGTCGGCGGCCTCGACTCCATGTGCCCCTGCGCCTACAACGCCCACGCCTTCGCCAACACTACCTTCTGCTCCCGTACGTGGGGCGTCTGCTCCTCCTCTCCCTCTCCCTCTATGTTCTTGACTTGACCCCCTCCTCCCTCTCCACAGACGCAACGCATACACGCCCCAGCCTCACCTCCGCTGTTGTATCACTTGCTGCCGCCTTCATTCTTCTGTACATGTAGCCCGTAACCAGACACAATGCACGCCCCCCTAGACATTGCATAAGCCGCAAAACGACATTGCATAAGCCGAAAAAGATTTTGTTTACGTCATTTCCCTTGTAGGTGTAGGCTGCACTTGTAAATACTCGATGTCTTGGCGTGACGCACGTGAAGTCTGTCGGCTCATGCCCCCAAGCTCGAAGCTGTTCGGCTTCGCTTGCACAGCACTAACAACTGGCACGCTTGCGTCAGGAAAAGGTGCTGCTCAAGTTGCGAGAACTTGACCCCGGGCATCGCCTGCATCTCTCCTTCTGGCAGCACTTGCGGCGCTTTTAACTCACTACTACTAGATAGTCGCGCTTAACGCGGTGTGGCTCCGTCGTCTTCGCTAGGATACGTGTTGCAACATGTTTTGAGAAGTCACCAACCAGCCCGTACGATCGTCAACCTTCGATCTCAAAATTGTCGCCGCTATTGTCATTTTCTCCTCGATAAATTACCGGTTGCTGAAGCAACCTGTAATTTTAAGGTTGCCGAGCCGTTTTTAAGGTTGTGGAAGCCTCTTTAAGGGTGCTGTCAACAAAGTTGCTTTACGGACTGCCGCAGGGGCCGGCCGTTTGTCAAGTCTAAATTCGGTATACCGGCTAAAACCGGCTGTTTTATTTGAAACTCAAGAGGACTCTTGCGATTTGTATGAAGGTCGTCGTTCATATCACTGGTTTCTCCTGCCTAAATGGTAGCTGCTAAGAATCTCCCGACCAAACCGATTCCCTCTAGCATAGTAGTCTGTTTTAAGCAATACCCACACCATCTATTATGCCCTAGCTTTCGCTTCTTTCCATTTACGCTTGGCTGAGATCTCGATTCGCCGGAACGCAGCCTTGACCGCGGCTTCACGTCTGCTCGAACACGCACAGGCATCATACGTTGGGTTACGAAAGCACGCACCCTACAATTTTCTCTGCACAGTGCAACGTAGCATAGCTGCCTTCAGGTGTGCTTCGCTGTCACAGTTTTCGCCGCAGTCCTCCTCGCAGCGCCTTCCAATCGCCCAGTCGCTGGCTGTTGTTCAGCTTCGTCCACTGCTTGGCCGTTTGACGTAGCTATTGTCCAGAGCCACACAAGTGTTAGATATACGCGCACCCGAAGCTATGGCAAAGAAACTTACTTACACGTCGTCGGGCGGGACGTAGCATGGTGCTTGCTTGCTGCTCGTTCTTCGGCTTGCCTCCCACGTTGGATCTTTCGAAATGGAGCACCTTTTACTCGAGCTTCCGGCCGCGTTGGACTACCTTGACAATTTTTTAGTACGAATATCTTACCTCAAATAGAAAGTTTGCGGTAAACTACTCAGTAGCCGAATGTATCGTAAATTACAAAGTTGCTCAAGCAACCTTGACAGAAATATAAGGTTGCTCGAGCAACCTTATGGGATTTTTTATGTTTCAATTAAGGTTGCGTTAATCACTTCGGGCCCCTGCAACTGGGATTTGTATCGGCCAGTTATAACAGTTTCATATCGATACATAACCGATGTACCCATGGTATGGGGGCCTGTTCTTAACCGATTTCTGATTCCATGGGACTGTGCGGATATCGCTAAACGGACTACAACCCCTCGCCAAGGCCGGGCCACGCGGCGTTATTCTGCTGGCTGCTACGGCTGCTAGAGCTCGTGTTCAAGGTCAGCGCTGCCGGCGAGGAGATCGTGTACATCGGGAGCACAGCCTGGGTTTCGGTGCAGGCGGCGACGCGCATCCTCCAACATCGATACGCTCAGAAGAAGCACACCCAGTCGAGCGTGGTGAGCGGGGGAGCTACTCCGCCGCACACGCGATGGAGGCAACGCGATCCAGACCAATGCTTCCCTCCTCGAGGCGGACAACCCAGCTCGAGTGTACGTGCGCCTCGAACGCGGACTTTTCGACTACAAGGTGCTAAAGCATCTACGAGCGTCTCATGCTGGAGGAGATCCTCGATTTCCTCGACAACCCCATCAAGGAAGACACTCCCGTCGAGTGTCCGATTCAACCCGAGCCAGGGCCCCTCGTGTACAGGTTCCCCGATATTAACACGAAGGGCCTGTACTTCCTACAACTGGCACCGCTGAAGAAGTTCACAGACGAATTGGGGCATTTCATATGCGGCAAGGTGGGAATGAGTGACGAAGGGGGCATGGGCCATCGTATTCAAGACGAGTCACACCATAATGATCTGGGGTACTATGGATCCGCGCAGTGTCGATGGTACCTGCCGTTTAAAGACTCGACGCCGCGGAAGAATTTTAAACAGGTCTTATGCAGGTCTGGTCTTTTTGGTCCGTAGGACCAAAACAGGACCAAAATAAAATCAACCTCGAAATGGGACCTAAAAAAGACCTACAGAAAACAAGGTTTTATAAAAACTCTATAATCAAATATTCAAACGGAAAATAAATGTATTATGTATTAATGGGGATATTGCAAATGAAAAACCATACTGGACAAAAACTTCAACCCTGCTGTCAGGTTAACTGTCAGTCATGCTAATCCGGCTTGTACTCTAGCTGCCCGGGCCGTCCGACTTGATGAACACCCCTACCCCCGCGAGTTAATAACTCAGCCAAACGATAGAGTACACACTCGGTGGATCCGTCAGCACCAACAGTCTCTCCATGGTATCAACACTGTCATACAGGCGACTCACGAGGTCGCAACACAATCACCATGGGCCCAACCAGCGCACCCAACGCAAGCGAAGCGTCCAAACGGTGCCAACTCTCGGACCAGCAAGCTTCACAGGATATCATTCAGTCTAATCAGGCCGAACGTCAGCGAGCTAACAGCAACCAAAGCATACGAGAAGAAGTCCACGCCGATCTTCGGCCCACCAGCTACCGCTATATGCACTAAGGGGCTGGTCGCGCTGGCCGGTGCTGGTTCTCGGTCTGGTGATCACTCTAGGGAAAGGTTTATGGAGACTTTTGATTGGTTAGTCAGAAATGGGAATAGGGCAATATATGTGTCACAGCGAGAACCCGGGAACCCGAGAAAGCGCCGGGTTCCCAGGTTCTCTGGGAGTCTAGCTCGCAGCCATAGCCAGTGAGCGCATTTTACAGTCACCACGCTTCTGGCCATACCAACGCAACATCATCTCGCTGCACTTGCGGCGAAGACCGTCGCCGCAAGTGTTGCTCTAGCATGTGCCTTCATGCTGCATAGAAATCCTCCGGTGAATGTGTTCACGTTTGAGGCAGCTATTGCGTTCGAGAGTATGCTAGAAGAAGAATGCTACAATGCTTGGTTCTGCCGTCATCTGCGCTGTTCGCAGGAGACGTTTCGCAAACTTTGTAGTATGCTTCGTGTCCGTTTTCCTGTCAAACCCTACAAAACGTTTAGCTTTGAAAGAGCTGCAGCTTGTACTCTATTTCATCTAGGCTCAAGTGGTTTTTTTTAGAGAAACGGTGCGGATTATAGTGGCCTGTATGGTGCTACATAATCTACTGATCAACTTTCAAGACACCGCTCCCGTTTCCGTAGGTTTAGTAAATGCCGAAGACGAAACTGAAGAGGAGGTGGGCGAGGTGCAACGTCGTAACACGCGCGATCAAAAACTCTGTTCTTGCATTGCTCAGACGATATGGCCATGCCTTGGTTGGTACTCAGCTCAGTAGCTAGCAGCAGCCACGCTTCCTTCAAGGCTGCGTTGTTTTTGGCTTTGCTAAAGCGGGCGGCGTGCGCTTCGTAGCGCAGCGACATCAAGTCGTGCACCATCACGTTGGTCCATTCGAGCGCTGTGTTAGGCTTCTTGTCAGCCGTGAGTGCCGTTCGTTTCTTGCTCGCTGTGCTTGACGATCGCTTGTCCTTCTGTTTAGCCTTGCTTCCACTGGTGACGGCGTTGTCTGCACCGCTGCCGGCCGCGGACACCGTCGGCGTGCTAGAAGCACCACCGGTAGGCTGAGATGTAGCCATGTTGTCTGCGCCAGACAAGCTGCTGTTCGCCAGCACATTACCGGTAGCAACGAGACCAGCTGCCTGACTTCCAGCGTCTTCGTACTGGAGAGCTGTGGCGGAGCTTCCGGCGCGAGCCATCATCATGCTGTGGAGGAGGCCTTGGACCTGCAGCGGGCGAGCCCAAATGTCGTTGTAGCCAATGCATTCAGCGAGCGACGGCGCTTCGGCGAGCGCCTTTAGGCCGTCAGGGTCAGGGCTACTGGGGCGGGACATGCTACACGTGGGGAGGATGTTGAGCTTGGCGGCGACAGTGCAAATGCAGGTGATGGCCACTTGCGCTATGACGGGCGAGTTGCTGACTCGGTACTACCGAGTCGGTAGCCCACAACAGGAGTCCACAACGGGTAGTCCACAACGGGTTGCACTGGCACTTGGTGAGACAAAGTGAAAGACGTGAGGGCTCGGGGCAACCGGCAATCGGCAATGGAAGACCCGCTTGAAAAGTGCATACAGCCAGTAGTTCGCCAACGCTTCACTGCCAGTGAGAACCAGCAGCCTGTCTGGGTTCCGACCCCATTGCTTACCCTATCCCTTCTCGCTGGCGCCGAGAACCAGCACCGGCCAGCGCGACCAGCCCCTAAGGGCCGTTCTTAAGTTCCCGGTCCCAAGTCCCGGGACGAAATAGAGCGACTTGATTGGCTTTCAGAAAGCGGGCTAAGTTTATTTCCGAGCTCGTTTTGTCCCGGTCCCGCATCATTTTCGCGTGGTCGGGACGTGGGACTTTCACCCTAGCTACTTCATTTCTTCACTAATACGCGCCAAGTATGCACCACTTTGTTACGTTTCGAAAGGGCTATCTGACCATGTTCTTCTTTCACTGTAGTTCGCGGTAGTTCCCGCGAGTTAGGGGCTTAAAAATGCTTACAATTATCAAGTTTGACGGACGAGGGGTATCGTCCCGTTCGTCCCGGTCCCAGCTCCCGGGAACTTAAGAACGCGTCTTAGGCTAGACCAATTGTAGTTTTCCTTAAATTGCGGTCTTAGGGACAATCGAGAAGTTCATTTTGGGTAGGAGCCGAGGCTTGAAGTACTCGTGCGAAGCAGTACTGTGAGACATTAGCCCCGTGGGATGTGGAGGGCGAGCTGCGAGCTAGCGCCCTGCTGGATGTCGATCACTGGATCACTATCTAGCTTCCTGCAGAGGTAAAGTACAAGCAAGTACTTCAAGTACCAAGTACCAAGGATCAGCGGTGCATGCATACAAGAATACATGGACGAAGAAGATAGCAGTAGATTCAGGCACAAGGACGTCTGAGCAACCCAGTTAGTTAAAGCTCATTAAGAAAGTCTAGCAATAGCGTACAGTCCGAGCAGCGTCGACGGTCCAGGGATCGACACCAGCAAGACGCTCGCTCGCAAATTCAGACATTTGGGTTTCGTATTATAATCTCCAGCTCTACTTCAATAGCGGCTGCCCTCTATAATCTATCACGACATTTTATATCAGGATGAAGGGGGTCTAAAAATGGCTTGTTTCGTAGTGATATCATTTGGGTCTCGCCATCCAAACGGGAGAAATCATACTGATTTTCTGTTCGGTCTCGGTTAGATGCCGTAGGACCAAAACAGGACCAGGCCTGCATAAAACCCGTTTAAAACCTTACCGACGCCGCATGGCACCATTAAGAATGCCGAGACAAGGCTGCTCTTCTACCTCTCACGAATGGGCCTGATGTTTCCTTTTCGAGACAAGCTAGAGCGGTTGAAGCAGGAGACGCTGCTCTTTCATCCAAGCCACATCGTCCTCATACGTCAGGCGTTCTACATGGTTGCGAAGGATTTCAAGGACGACCTCCTCGAACAACACCCGGACCCGCCCCAGGCCCGGATTAATCGAGCTACTTCGATCGCTAGGATTGCTGTAGCGCGCTATCAGGCGGACCTCGCAAGAACCGAGGCCGGCAGTATTCCCCTTCGACCGGAGGTGCTCAGACGAGATCCCACGTGAATGAGTCTGTGCGAACCATCTGGCCTACTTCACCTATCGTATCCGATTTGGAGCAGTTGGCTCACGGCCGCAGTATCTTCCGTCAGCGGTGCATAGCCGCCCTCCCAGCCCCTCATTCCCCCTCGCATACCCAAAAACCTCCGACTTTCTCCGACTCGTACACAAAACATGCGGATAGGAGGGGGGTCACCTTTAACTATCACCCAGCTACGCGCTACGCGCGAACCTAAAACCCCTAAAGGCTCGCTGCGCTCGCTGGGCCAGAACCCTAAGCCCGCTGCGGCTCGCACGCGTTGCCTCCGCTTGCTAGGTAGAGCACTGCTGGGTCCTGGGTTTGCAGCCGCGTGCTACGCACACGGACTGTCAAACCGCAGGCGGGGGCTCGCTACGCTTGCTCCATGCCATCCATCCCACGGCTCCGACCAATGAGCAAACGGGACGACTAATCTATCTTGGACTGTGTATGCATAACACTTTGGGAAGGGGTAGGGTAATATTGTTATGCTCCGACCACGCTTGACTGGGGATTTGTATACCTATCATCTTAAGTGCGGTCGGAGATTTGATGATATTCTACCATACCACGAAATCTCCGACCTCCGACGGGCTCCGACCCGCACAGAGCCAGTACAAACTAGTGTAAAGAATATGTATTTCATGTTAAGTTGTGTACGTGGATAGGTGATCTACATTGGGATGTGTTGTGCCCAGAGGGCGCGCTATAGAGCTGGTTGTAGCAAGTTTATAGCCGTAGCCACAGGCTCTAAAACGGCCTGTGGGCCGAGAAAACAGCAAAAAACAAAGCAGGCAGTTTTACAGTCGAAAAACGCCACGGAGACATGTTTTTTGCGCGCTCCAGAGCAGATTGGCAAATGAGGGGTCCACAATTTGAACAGCTTGGCCTTTTTTACAATCCTTCTTACGCGTAAATACGCCTGTCAGTGTATGGCTTACATAAACACCTACAATAAACCTCAAAGATAACGTTATTTTCAAATGGTTGGCTTCTGGGTACCGCAGAGCCTCACTCTTGATTTTTAGCTTCTAACCGACAAGTCGCCTACTCAACCAATGACCCGTGAGACCGGTTGACTACATGTTTGTATGTGTGTATGTTGTACGATATGCAGCTGCTATCGCTGTTCATGCGTGGTGTGCTAGCTTGCGTTGAGGTTCACTTTGCTGTTCCGCAAGGAGGTTAAGCTTGGTGTTCGATGCTGTACTAAATTACATGTGTGCGTACTCTGTAATGAGGTTAACTTTGCTGTTCCATTGGAGGTCAAGCTTAGTGTTCAATCGGTGCTACCACTGCATATCAATCTGCGTTAGATACCTAAGCTTGTAATACACCTGGTGTTCTCCGCTCAACATATCCTTCCGTGTTGTTTAGCGAGTTGTCTTCGACGGCCTCGTCCTCGATGAACTTCTTGCGGACCAGCAGGCGGCGCTCTTCTTCGAAGGCAGCGATGACAGCTTTGTGGATGTGCGCGCGAGGCTCCCACGTCGGCTCCCAGTTCACCAGGTAGTACGTTTTGCCCTTCACCTTCTTCCAGTTCCACAGCTCGCGCACATGGTGTTGCTTCTCGTCGTCGTCATCGGGTTCTTCGTCGTCAGCTGGAGGCGGGGCAAGCAGCCACTCGCGCACGACGTCAAGGCCCACCCGGCGCTTCTTTCGCTCGGCGAGGGCAGCGTAGATGACGTCGATGGCTTCGGGAAGCAAGCTGGCGGAGGCGACGGCAGTGTTCATGGTGAGTCGTAGATGCCGGATTGCTTGATCGCTAATGCGGATCTTGTGCGCCTTGCTTGCAGCGATACACAGGGCCTTGAACTCCTTCGCGGAGCTGACGATGTTCTTGACAGGCTTGGCGACGGGCATGGCGGCAGAATTGTGCGTGGCTGAGTGCGGAAAGCAAAGTGACAAGCGCCGTAGCGAAGTGCAAGTCCCGGTCAAGGGGCAGTGAATGGCTCGGGAAATGCAAAGGTAAATTCATGCGTAATTACGTGCTGACTATTTCCCCAAGGAGGTTGGTAGTGTGAGCAGGTGCAGGGTCAACGATGCGACCAGCAGCTTGAAGCTGATTGTAGCGGCGAACGAAAGCGTTGAGATGGCCAGCCCTGTAAAGCTTGCGCATGGGCTTGAGAACGTTCTGGGCTCCGCGGGCTTTGATATCATGACCCTGCAGAAACGATAGCAGCTCCTTCTCGACGGCAGCTCCAAGCTTCAATACATCGTCTCGGTACTGCGGGGACTTCACGTCAAGCTCAAAACCTTCAGCGAGGAAGATCTTCAAGAACGCGACGATCAGCTTGGTGTTCGACCTCGTCTGTTTCGTCGCCGCGTCGGTCGAGCTCCAGATGCGTGGGTCTTGAGCGTACCACGAGAACCAGGCATCTTTCAGGCTGGTAGCTCCAGAGGTACGTCGTCGTTTGGTCGGTGGTTCACTGTTGCCAGCTTCCTCACTCGCTTCATCTTCTTGTGCTCGCTTCTTCTTGTTGTAGATCGTCGCTTCCATCAGCGTCAACCGGGTGTCGAGCTTCTGGTTGACATGAATTAACTGTTCAATCAAGACAGCTTGATGAAGAAACATGGGGTGCTTGGTGATGTCAGCTACAGCGTCGGTAGTCTTGATGCTTTCCGGTTTGGTGCTTGAGGTTGTGTCACAGGCCAGGTGCGACGACCATGCGAGCAGCTCACTGACACAGAAGGCTTTTTCCCTCGCGCAAGCTTCCATGCGCTGTACAGCCAGGCCGTCCGGAGCAAGATACTTCAACCCCGGATAGTGGCGCAACAGGTATGCCATCAGTGTGTCGACTACCCGTGCATTCACGTTGTACTGTGCAGTATGCAGCCCAGACGAAGAGACGAAGAGCGACGAGGCAACCGAGCGAAGTCTTGCCTGTGTGTCGGAGTCGAATGTGTCCAGAGAGAGAAGAGGAACGGTGGCGTCCGGGTCGCGGCTGCTCAAGACTCGAGCGACCTTGTGGTCTTTCGACGGTGTGTTGAAAACGTAGGCGAACGCTTTGTTTGTCGCTGTCATGTTCCAGGCTCCTCGGTCGAAGATCCACTGCACGCACATGCCCGCTCCGTTGGCGTGCTGTGCCCCTCCTCGTCGGAAGGAGTGAGACGTTAGACGCTCCGAGACCCCGGCCGGCTTCACAACTCTATCAAGAACGCGATTGACGTAGCTGTGGATACCGGGCGCCGATTCGGGCGACTTATCTTCATCGGTCCGCTTGGCCTCGGCTTGGCGCAGGAGCACGGTCTCCGGGTGATCCATCAAGTCGATGAGCGGTGTGGCTGGCGTAAGCGCGGTTTGTGAAGCCCCGTGTTGCTCCGGAAGCTGGCTCAGCAGCGATGCTCTCGGTGACGACTGGGTCACTAACGCAAGCGCGATTACGAGGAGCGGGCAGGTGGCAAAGTCGTCGTCAGGGAAGAGTGAGAGTCCTTGCTCTTCAGAGGTCTTGACGCGAATGAAGCGCACGAAGGAGACATCACCTGAGCCGATGGAAAGATTCGCCTTGCGGAGCAGCGTGAGGTCCGACGCACGCCCGAAGAGAAACCAGAGCAAGCACAGCAGAGGTGCATCTTGGTAGTCGGCAGTTGTAACCGCGGTGGAATAGAGATGCATCATCATTTGCTTCAACGCCTTCTTCGTGCATGCTGGAGCCTTGTTGACGAAAGCTCCCGACTCGCGCTTCATGCAGTAGCGCTCAAGAACCTGTCCTTTCTTGAGCAGCACCTTGTCCACTGCCTCGCGGTGCTGAGGGAACAGTTCCAGCAGCCAGTTCTTGGCCTAGCGGAAGTACTGCATGACCGAGTGGCGGGCCAACAGCTGCCCCTTGCGGCCCTCCTTGAACGCGAGGTACATGCCAAACTTGTCGACGACAGCCTCTAGCACGAGCGGGGCGCTTTCACGCTGCATACAGACTTCCAGGTAATCCCAGCGGACGCCTTCCTCTTCGAGGAACTTCATGAAGGAACGTGCTGCGCTCTCGCGAGCGCGCTTCGTGTTGGCCGGGGCGAGGTCTTTCAGGCTCATCTGGAGGCGGAGGTGTCGGAGCTTGGGTGTTATTCGAGAAATATGTGAATGACTTGCACTTCGTAGGGGGATATCAATAACTTTGTTGGGCCCTCCGACTCGATACGTCGGAGCTGTGGCTGTGATGTACCCAGGAATCAGGAAGGTCCGTGATTGACTAAAATTACTGTGATTCAAGGGATTTGATTCGCTGAAATCATCATATTTGCAAAAGCATTCATTTCATTGGTTGGTTCTTTATATAGTGAAATCAAGTAAAGTCGGAGCTTTGATGTTATTCATCCATACCCGCCCGACCTTCGAGCTCTGAAGCTGTAGCTCGCGAGCGATGCCCAAACCCCCCACCCCGCCGCAGGAGCAGGACGTCCTGTCCATCAAGGACGGCCACTTCGTGGACCAGCACGGGCGCGTCGCGCTGCTGCGTGGCGTGAACCTGGGCGGCTCCTCCAAGCTGCCGTTCGGCTACGGCCACACGGACGACCAGGACACGAGCGACTTCTTCGACGGCGCGGCCTCCGTGTCGTTCGTGGGGCGCCCGTTCCCCCTGGAGGAGGCGGACCTGCACTTGTCCCGCCTGCAGCGCTGGGGCCTGACGTTCCTGCGCTTCATCGTCACGTGGGAGGCCATCGAGCACGCCGGCCCCGGCCAGATCGACCACGAGTACCTCAAGTACATCCGCGCAGTGGTGGAGAAGGCGGCCGAGTACAACATGCAGGTGTACATCGACCCGCACCAGGACGTCTGGTCCCGCTGGACGGGGGGCGACGGCGCCCCCATGTGGACGCTGGAGTGCATCGGCTTCGAGCCGCGCAACTTCGAGCCGACCAAGGCGGCGCTGTGCCTCGAGACGTGCGGCCTGCCGGCGTCCAAGTTCCCCAAGATGATCTGGCCCACCAACTACGGCAAGCTGGCGTGCGTCACCATGTTCACGCTCTTCTGGGCCGGCAAGAAGTACGCGCCCAAGTGCTACGTGGACGGCGTGCAGATCCAGGAGTACCTGCAGTCGCACTACTTGGACTCGATGGTGGCGCTGGCCAACGCGCTGAAGGGGCTGACGAACGTCGTGGGATTCGGCACGATGAACGAGCCCTCGAGTGGGTTTATCGGCGTTAAGGACCTGGCCAAGCCCGTTGGCATCTTCCAGAATGGCTACGCGCCGACTGGGATCCAGGGCATGGCTCTGGGCGAAGGTGTCGCTCAGGATGTGGACGTGTGGAACGCGGGCATCATGACGATGATTCGTGGCAAGCCGTCGAGGATGGAGACCGTGGACCCCAAGGGCGTGCGCGCCTGGAAGGAGGGCTTCGGATGTGTGTGGAAGGAGGCGGGGGTGTGGAGCTTGGACGCTGAAGGCCAGCCTCAGCTGCTCAAGCCCGACTACTTCGCTGGAGTTGACTTCGGCAAGGAGTTCTACCTGCCGTTCGCCAAGAAGTTCACCAAGAGACTGCAGAGCGTCTTCCCCAACGCGATGATCTTCGTGGAGATGCCGCCCGTGGATTTCGGAGACATGGAGTTCCCGGAGATCACCAGCGAGGACATCCCCAACGCTGTGAACGCCATGCACTGGTACGATGCCATCACGCTCGTCACCACAACGTGGCGCTCGTACTTCACGGTGGACTTCACCACGGGCAAGCCTGCGTTCGGCAACAAGGCGCTGCGCAAGCTGCACCAGCAGCAACTGGCCCATGTCGCCAGCTTTGGCCGCAAGAAGATGGGCAACGCCCCCACGCTCATCGGCGAGACGGGCATCCCGTACAACATGAACGACGCGCGCGCCTACATCAGCGGAGACTACTCGGCGCAGATCGAGGCCATGGACAACACCATCTCCAACTTGGAGTCGCAGCTGCTGTCGTACACGCTGTGGAACTACACGGCCGACAACTCGCACGAGTTTGGCGACCTGTGGAACCTCGAGGACTTGAGTATTAGCAGCCCAGACTCGGAGAAACTGGCGATTCGCCTTGCTGGCGGACACACGCGTCGACGTGATGACCCGGCTCGGGGACTGAAGGGCTTTGCGCGCCCGCACCCGCGTAGAATTACCGGCACTCCCCTCAAGTCGGAGTTCACTATGGCCACGGCCGAGTACATTCTCGAGTACGTGTCGGTGAACACGGAGGCGACGGCGCCCACGGAGATTTACGTGCCGTATGTGCACTACCCAGGAGGCTACCGCGTCACGTCTTCAGATGGCCACTGCACGATCGAGAAGCGCGAGAGCTACGACATTGTCAAGTACGCGCACGACGTCAAGGCCCACAAGCACCGCGTGATTATCGCTCCGCGAACGCCCGTTGGTAGTGACTCGAAGCGCGCCAACGCGCCGCTGTACCTTGCTCTGGCCGTCACTGCCGTCGCTGTCCCGCTACTTACCCTGTACAAGCGTAGATAAACGAAGCTCAACGAGGACAATTACGGAGCTGCGCATATGCGCAGGTATACATGGAACGATCCATAGTAAAAAGCAAATTGTTTCAAGCATATGATCGAGCAGGTAGTTCTGTTTCGCGGATGATATGTGGAATTGTTATTGGACGCGTTCAATCCTCCCTAGTTGGAAATTCCATGACGGTCTTCTACGACGATTTTCACACCGCTCCATACGCAGCATTTCGGCGCCGATCATGATATGTAGTCACCATCTGCACCTGAGGCACCACTGCGCGGCACAAACTACAGTACGAGCAAGTAAATTAGCAACGGTGGGCCGTTCCGACAAAGCAAACGAAGCACTTACCTCCACGAAGAAGTCCTTGGATGGTGTCAATAAACAGCACTATAGCGAATGTGGGCGCTAGGACCCCAGCAACAGTCTGCAACATCTCAAATGTCTCCTTTGCAAGACCCGCAATTAACCAAGTAGCGACCCAAGCCACGACTGGATCTCGACTTGCAATGCACAGAGCGACAGCCACCGCAATCAAAATCCCCAGCAGAAGCGCGTAGACATCGAAGCTGAAGTATTTCCCGTGGGAAAACTGTACCATGTCGAGCACGGAAAAGACCGTTGCTGCAGTAAGCCATGCGAACCACAGACGCTGCGATATCTTGTCCAGCGCCAACTTAATCGCACCGATGGCGTTCTCGGGGGACGGGGAACTTTGCTCGTATCCGTCGACTAAAAGCTCATTCAGGCACATCAGTACTAGCGCGACCGGAGTCAGGTACAGACGGCGGCTGCCTGAGAGCATGAAGCACAGCAACAGAAGGAGAATAGCTGCATCGGCGACGAACGTAAGCAGCGACAACAGGAAAGCCAAAACCTGGATAGTCGAATAATGCGCGCCTCGGTGATATATGCTGACGCCTGAACACGATGTCAGTGCTTGCAACGAGGAAAACGAAGACGCAGAATATGTAGCTTGGTGGAGCCAGCAGGTTGTGCATGTCGTGGTTATGGGTCTCGTAGAGCGCCGCATACCAGGGAGCAAGAGCGAACGCCACAGCGCAATAGAGGTGCGGGGCCACGCCGAGGAAAAAGGCGATCGCTTCTGATGTAATCCATGCCATGCTGGAGGCCGAATTGATTCAAGCAATGAAATAATTGAGAAAAGTGATGGAATTCGATTAATTCTTGTAAGGTGATGGCCCAGGCAAAGCTGGAGCTTAGGTCAACGAACTGAAGCGTTAATTCGTGTAGATGATGACTTAAATCGTTTTAACTAAGACAATTACAATGCAAAAGATGTGTTCAATCATCCTATCACTAGTTGATTCGCGAGGTTCCCACTCCGTTGCTGCATCATTCAGCTAGTCAGTCGTCCACGACCATGTTTTCTGCCTCATCAGGTTTATCATCGTCGACATCCATGGTCTTCTCTTCGTTCTGCACAGCAGCTAGCCCCTTCTCATTAATGAGCTCCTGCATGTGTGCGGCAAAATCGTCTAGCAACACTGGCCACGCTCCGTTCTCGTCGTAGTTGCTTAGGTCTGGCTTAATCTGGTGGCCGAAGTCCAGCACCTGCAGCCACAAGTCTTTCGATACAACGCTACGCGAGTTCTTGCGGACATACTGCAGCCAGTGACGGCGCCAGTGGAAGTGTCCAGGGAGCAGCAGATCCCAGAGCCCCACGGCCAGCTCCAGTGCCAAACTCTTTTGTGTTGGGTCTTTCGAGAAGCCAAACGTGAACTAAACACAGCACGATAACAGCCAACAACAGTCAGCAAACACCACATGCCACATGGATACACCTCCTCGACCGAGCACTGACCGAATAAATAGTGGCGAACTGCGCACGATCACGCATCTGGTTTCGCAATGTCGGGATTGCGGCACGCAGGTCCTCGATCGAGTGGCAGTGCAGCTTGAGCATTCCGCGTCGAAACTCGGTGCGCGTGTAGACGCCCATCATCTCCGACTCCATCGCACAGCTCAGCGCCAACATCACGGGGTCCTGGGAGTCAATTTCCAGTGCCTCACACAGCGCAAAGATGCCTTCCTCCGTAATTGAAGCCTCGTCCGCCTCCGGATCTGCAAAATACAATAACATAAATAAAATCGGCTTAATAACCTCTCAATATCTTCATCCACAGCAGCTTTTGGTACCTTGGAAACGCGCAAACAACGCGTCAATGGCCTGGTTGTCCTCCCGGTCGTTCTTCTGCTTCTTGTTGCTGCCTCCGTACTGCAATAAATCGCACCAAAATTCAGTCAACCACCCCCCAGATGTCATCTAAATCCTTCACAGCCCGCTCACATGGTCGGTGGAGCCTCTCTTGGCGCCGCTGTAGACCCCGTGGTGTCCGTTGCTGATGCCGAGCTTGGCCATCTTGGCCACGTCCGCCTGGTACATGGCGTTGGCCTTTATCCGCTCCACCAGCTCCGCCTTGCGCCCGCTTGTGCGGATGCCTGGCCAACACAATAACGCAATGCAACAGAGTGAGCGAGTGAGATCTGAACCTGTGTAAACCGATACGGCGCTGGCACACACACCGAAGTTGCGGCAGATCTCCGTGAGCTCCTTCACACGCAGACGCGCGAGATCCTCCATGGCTGGCTGCGTGGCTGGCTAAACTGGTTGGCTGCGGGTGGGCGCGGCAGCGAGAGACTGCACTGAAGAGGCTGCTAAAGAGCGGGAAGAGGAGCACGCAGAGGTTAGAGGCGGAAGAGCTGCGCAGGAGCGAGTGATGCCATCACCTTTCACCTTCGACCAGCGTTCAGAAAAACAAATATTTGCTTGTGTGATGAATAATGTCAGTTTTTGAAAGAAAATGATTTTCATAGAACTTAACGTCTATTGACCGTAACAACAAGACCGAGTTTCGTGGCGAACATAAATATGTAACCTATTGTAGGTTAAGGTGTAGCCACACCATGAGGAGCGCTTCTTCTGTAGCCTCTTGAGTAGCCACTGCATCAGCTACAATATAGCGGTTATCCCGGCTGTAGCCGGCTTCGTAGGAACCGATGAGGTTGTGCGCTGACTCCGCAATCGATCTGCCAATCGGGCCACACGCGAGAGCTCATAGCGTCGTCTGGGTCGGATCACCAGGTCTGGTAATCAACATCGCAACGTAGAATCAATATACCACTAGTACAATGTTACAGAGCAAAGTACACGCTCTCGCTTACCTGTAGATCACAATGGCGCTCATCATGATCGTCTTCGGCCATGGTCCTTGGCCACTTCGGCGCGCTCGACGGGCCCCAACAAAGCTTGCATTGCGACGTCTTGAACAGCGCAGTTTCGGAATGAAGGAAAGTACGAGTGGCTGACACGCGGCGGTTTTAGGCTTCCACCCGAATTTTCAAACCTGTTGGTGGTTTATACTCGTCCGTCTATTACCGCGGAATAAACCCCGTTTATCTTCCCATCGCTAATCTAACAGGAAGATGTGCACAATACCGGCTATACAAACATCCATATGCGAAGTTCGAAAGAGAGGACAAGTTTGCTGGATATTATGTCATGTGACAATGCTTATTCTGTAGGATACAGAATACGGGGTTAGAGGGGTTAACGAGGGATCCACCATTCATGTAGATGGAACAGACCGCCCAAGGAAACGGCCAAATCCGTCGGAAGTGCGGATGCGGGTTTCAGTTACGAGTACGGAGCCGAAGGAGTCGTTTTAGTGGCCTGTGCACATATGACGCCTACATGTATTGTTACCGTTGGGACAACAAAGTGGAAACAAGCGTGTTCTTAGGCGGGAAATGTGTAGTGGTAGCTTTAAGCGGGCTTATTTAGGTCGCAAGGTTATTGGGTCTGTTGGCCGTGGAGGTACCAGTTGGACTCGGGTGTGGTGATCCACACTGCCTCTTCGAGCGTCAAGGAGGCCCGCCAATCAGCGACGGAGGAGGTCACGTTGTCAGGGGAGGGGGAGAACAATCAATCGGCTGCGGAAGAGAACATCCAATCGGTGGCGGAGAAGGAGGGTCAATCGGCGCGGAGGAGAACTACCAATTGGTGGCGGTGGCTGATGGTAAATGTAACGGGGTTACATGGAATAGTGACCCTGTCACTATTCCGGGATGGCTACATCGGTCACTCCCCTGGATAGTGACTCAGAGCCAACAGATACATTTTGTATGACACAAACTATAGGAAACTTAGGATTTGTATGCAGGCCAAATCTGTACCAACCTATAAATACATTCAGTCTTAGATCTACCGCTTTTCAAGTCAAGTCGTCCCCTTCAGACCAGGGACACGTGAACGGCTGTTCACTTGGAGTTTGTATACTCCTGCTTCCTCTGTTAAGAAGTGCTGTGTGCCCCGTCACACTTGGTAGCACTTGTTGTCAATCCTACGCCTTCGCGGGTAGATTGGACTACCTGAATCCTCTGTGGTCTCATCGAGTGAGCCAAGATGGATCGTACGGAGTTTCCCCATCTGAACGACTGGCAGTACGAGTCCGTTCGTAAGATGACAGGCATCTTTGGGACAGATGCCCTGCGTAGCTTAGCGGCGGCGACGCCGGCCGAGCGGGTTGAGCGTATCAACGCGTTCGACACCTACGAGCGAGGGCTCATCGCCCACGTTCAAGGGCTGCAGGCCACTGCGGCCGCGCCGAAGCCGGTGCAACCGAAGCCCCTGCGGCTGAAGGTTCACCCCTTCGAAGGGAAGGAAGGAGAAAACCTTCACTTCTGGGTTCGAGAGGTTGAGCTCGCGATGGACGCGGCTCTCGTCTCGGACGAGCGACTCCGTGTCGCCTTTGCGCTCTCTAACCTTAGTGGTCGCGCTAAGAGTTGGGCGTATACGCGCGAAGCGACGACGCCTGGATGCTTCGCATCATGGTCCCAGCTGTGCGAGCAGCTGCGGGCCGCGTTTCTTCCGGCGAACTACGAGTACCGCCAGCGTTCGCGCTTCCTCGCCTGCAAACAAGGAAGGCGCGAGCTGCATGAGTACATCCAGGAGATGCGAGTGCTCACTGCCTCTTTGGTGGGGAACCCCCTGCCTGAACACATCAAGGTGACCGTGTTCATGGACGGTCTGCGTGTCGGTCCTGCCCGCACGCAACTGTTCCGTGTGCAAGCAAACACTATGGAGGAGGCGATTCAGATCGCCCTCCAGGAGGAGTACAGCCACAAGCAGGCTCGTACCCCCGCCACGGTATGGCAGAGCAACCCTGCCTCTGGCGATGCGCCTAATGGTAACTCCGGCAATGGAGCGATCAACGGGCCGGTTCCCATGGATCTGGGCATGGACGAGCAGAGCGGCATTCGCTGCTACGGCTGTGGCAAGCTTGGGCACATGAAACGTGCTTGTCCCGCGGGAGGACTGAAGAAGAGGTTCTCTTCGAAGTCCTTTGGCTCTAGGGGTCGCTGGCAGAAGCCGCGCCCCAGGAACCAGGGGGAACGCCGGACATCAGTAGGGGCGGGGCGCCCTACTGGGGAAACACTAGGTCTTCATGAGGGGCGTGCGGGTGGCGCACGCCATGGGGACGTAGCCCCTGAGAGTCTCTGTACTCTCGAAGCGGAGAAGGGCAGCGGTGGGCTGCTTGTGGTGCACGCGAGTGTACCGGGATACGATCATCCCTTGAGAATCTTGATCGACTCTGGGGCGTCCAAGAACTTTGCGCGCCGCCAGACTGTCGCACGCAATCGCGACAAGTACGCCGATGCGCTACGAGGCAGCAAAGGCAACGGGCTGGTCTCGGTAAGACTGGCCGACGGTACGGTGGTAGAAGTACCTCGGGTCCACATGGACCTCACTGTCAAGTTCGAGGACTTCGACAGCACGGAGCCGTTCTTGGTCCTAGACATGGACAAGTACGACTTGATCCTTGGTATGCCGTGGCTGGAGAAACACGAGCCTTGGATCGACTGGCGCGGCAAGGCCATCGGGGCCAGCCGTCTCCCACGCTCTGACAGAGCTTTGGTGAGTCATGTTCCCACCTCTGGCAGCAGCGGGGGCGCCCGCGAGGGCCGCCAGGGCGCAGCAGCGTCTAATGAGTTCTTGGGGCCCGTCGAGACTGACGACGACTCCGACCGGGCCGGACAAGGCCTGAGAGTGGAGGTGCCGGACAGCACCTACCAGGTGGGTAACGTAGGTCCACACGCGGGTAACGAAGTACCGCAGACAGCAAGGGCTGCTGGAGAAGGCGCCGCTGGCGTTGGCGTGGGTAACCAAGTTCCACGCGAGGTCACTCAGACCGTAACTGATGAGGAAGGCACTGCAGGAGCTTCCGATGTGGGTAACATAGTTCCACAGGAGGTCACTCAGACCATAACTGATGCGGGAGTCGCTGGAAGCGCTCCTGGTGTGGGTAACCAAGTTCCACACGGCGAGGTGGGTAACATAGTTCCACCCAGCAAGGCGGGTAACCAAGTTCCGCTCAAGAACAAGGCGGGTAACGTAGTTCCGCACGAGATCGAGAAGATCGGTGGTGCCGTCAAGGCGGCGCCACGAGACGAAGACACCCGAGGGTCACGTCGTAAGCCGGGCCTAGTCGTGTGGCCGACGACGCCAGTCGCCAGCGACTCCGAGCCTCCAGCCAAGTCTCCAGCCGACGAAGAGTGTTATCACATCTTCGACGGCGTGACCGGTCGTCGGGTCAAGACAGGAGCTGTCGAGCTTACAGCTCTGCCCGAGGTTTCAGAGTTGCTGAACCTTGAGGAGCTCGCCATGGAGGACTTCTTGGCCGAGCTAAAGGCCGGGGAGATCGCCGAGTTGGTTCTCCTCCGACCGGAGTCCACGTCGGCCGAGTTGAACTCGTCCTCGGTCATGACCAGGAAGTCCTGGAGGAGTTCCAGAGACAGCGCGCGTCGCGCATGGGCTCTGAGATTCTTAAGAACCCCCGGGACCCGGTGTACCCCTTGGTGAAGGAGTTCGAGGACGTGGTGTCCAAGGATCCACCATCCAATCTCCCTCCGGACAGGGGAATCAGGCACGAGATCGATCTCGTGCCGGGCACGAAGTACTGTGTCACGAGGCAATGGCCTCTTCCCCAGGAGCAGTGTGAAGTCATTGATGCCTTCTTTGCCGCCAAGGCGAAGGCAGGCATGGTGCGGGAGTCGAAGTCCCCGCACTCGACGCCTACCTTCTGTGTTCGCAAACCGAACGGAAAGTGGCGTCTGGTTCATGCTTATAACAAGCTGAACAGCGCGACAGTGCCTGCGCAGACACCGATCCCGCGCAAGGACATGTTGCTCAACAACATGGCCGGCTGCACGCTGTATAGCGCGCTGGACCTGGTGGACGGATACTACCAGATCCTGATGCGCGAGAGCGACATCCCACTCACGGCTGTGAGCATATGCTCTGGGAGTGGCTGGTCATGCCTCAGGGGCTTTCTAACGCCCCGTCAACGTTCAATCGCCTGTTCACACAACTGTTCCGACCTTTGCGTGCGTTCACACAGACGTACTTTGACGACATCTTCGTCCACAGCCGTGCCGAGGCAGGCCAGACGGCCATGGAGGTGCATCTCAAGCACCTTCGACGTGTGTTCGAAGTCATGCGGGTGAACAAGCTGTACGCCAACATCGACAAGTGTGTGTTCGCAGCTGAGGAGAACAAGGTCCTGGGCTGCTTCGTCAGCAGCGCCGGGGTCCGGGCGGACCCGGAGAAGGTGAAAACCATCGCGGCTTGGCCGCCACCTCGGTCGCAGAAGGACCTACGACAGTGGTTGGGCCTCGCCATCTACCTGCACAAGTATAGTGCAGGCTACGCCGAGCTGGCACGGCCCTTGTCGGATCTCCTGAAGAAGGATGTCGACTGGCGCTGGGAGCGTCGCCATCAAGATGCTTTTAACGACATCAAAGTAAGCTTACAGCGCGCGCCAGTCCTGGGATTGCCGGACGAGACGAAGCCGTTCAGCGTAGTCTGTGATGCGTCTGACTACGCAATTGGCTGTGCGCTATTGCAGGCCGACGATGAAGGCCGCGAACGGGTCATCTCGTTCCAGTCCCGGCAGCTCAAGGCAGCCGATCGGAACTATCCAGTCCACGACAAGGAACTACTTGCCATGAAGTACGCTCTTGTCAAGTTCCGAGTGCACCTCCTGGGCTCGACGCCCTTTGTCGTTTATATAGACCACGCGTCCTTGCGGACTGCCGTCAACACGCCGCATCTCTCACAGCGGATGGCGCGTTGGCTGTCATTCTTCGCGGAATACAACTTCCGTGTCGAGTACAAGCCGGGCAAGTTGAACGTGCTTGCCGACGCGCTGTCGCGCCGACCCGACTACGAGCTTGCTCATATTAGTCGGGTCACGACGGATCTGTATGATCGCATCAGGCTGGGGTACCGAGACGATGCCAGTCTCGGACCTCTTGTGCGGTTCTTGGCCGCTGGCTCGGAAGCCAAGGCCGAGTGGCTCACGCCCCGACAACGTGCAAGGCTGCACCGCTATGAGTGGGCTGACGGTTTGCTCCACTATAGGGTCGAGCCCGAGGATCCTCCCCGTATTGTCGTGCCCAACGACGAGGATCTCAAGTACGACATCCTGATGGAGGCGCACGGCGCTCCATCCAGTGGCCATCTTGGCCGTGAGAAGACGTACGCGTCTGTCTCGCAGATGTTTTGGTGGCGTCATATGTACAAGTGGGTCGCCACCTACGTCCGTACGTGCGAGACGTGCCAGCGCGTGAAGCCTGCCGGTCACGCCTCGGCACCATTGCAGAGCCTGCCGGTCCCAACGGACTGCTGGAAGTCGATGAGTCTCGACTTTGTCTTCGGACTTCCGGCCGATGACCGTGGCAACACTGGTGTTGTTGCCTTCGTGTGCCGTCTGAGCAAGATGGTCCACTTTGCTCCAGTTCGTGACACCGTCACTGGCGACGAGGTCGCTCGCCTGTTCATGGACTGTGTCTTCCGACACCACGGTCTGCCCGAGACCATTGTCTCTGATCGAGACCCGGGGTTCACCGCTACGTTCTGGCAGACGCTGTTTTGCCTTCTCGGCACACGACTGTCGATGTCGACGGCGGACCACCCGCAGACGGATGGCCAGACGGAGCACGTCAATCGCGTGCTCGAAGACATATCTGCGCGGAGATGCCCCGCTCTTGGGCTAATCGCTTGCCCATGGTTGAGTTCGCACTCAACAATGCGGCACATGCATCGACGGGCTTTACGCCCTTTTACCTGAACGGGTTGCGCCACCCTCAGGTGCCGCTCACATTACGAGGCAGTACCGGGGCTTCGGTCCTAAGTGGGGGAGAGGCTCGGAAAACCTTTTCCTCCCAAGTCTCGGACGTGAGTCCAGCCACCTTCCGGAAGCAACTGTCCTCGTTTGCCGAAGACAGGCTGAACATAATCAGCAGGGTGCGAGACACCATGGCGCAAGCCCAAGATAAACAGAAGGAGTACTCTGACCGAAATGGAAGAGGAAACATGAACGTGTTTAAGGTTGGGGATTTAGTTCTCCTAGATACTAGAAACCTACCGCTAAACACTGTTAGCTCGGTCGAGAGCAACAAGCTGAAGCACCGCTTCATTGGACCCTTCACGGTCCTCAGCCGGCATGGCGCGGCGTACACCATAGACTTGCCCAAGTCGATGACGACTCACCCGACGTTTTACGTGGGTCGTCTTAAGAGGTACCATGGCCCTCTGGCTCTGGCTGCCCCGCAGGAAGCGGTGGGTGGCCCGGTGGAGAAGAGCGCAGCTCCTCGAAGCGCGGCGTCGGGTCGCGGTAAGGTGCCTGATACGCGCGCTGGTCGTAAGACGGTGCGGCGTACATCGGAGCAGCATACGCAGGGGCCCCGTACGAGCCCTGGCCAAACTGGGCCTGATACGAGTGGGGCTGCTGCTGCTCCGGATACGGCGCGTGGCCATGAAGCTCGGCCCGAAGGCCAGCGAGCTGGTTTCGCAGCGAGTCGTAAGACGACAGGTCGGCTCGACGATCCACACGGCCATGGAGACTGCGAGTTTCTTGATAGAGCGAGGCAACGTCCTCACGGAGCCGCTCCACGGCACCAGGCTGACCAGCACGAGCGGCAGCCTCGCCACCAAGGCCGACGCCAAGCGCGATCTCGAGGACGTACACACGGTCCCGGAGAAGACGAATCTCCTCTTGCTGCAGGGCCACCACCTGACTCGGGGCCCCAGCATACGGCTGCGTCGCCTCAGGCTCGTAGCCATGGCCGTGCGAGGCCACCGCCGGCCCTCCTTGATCGTAATGGGCAGATCCACTACCACGTGGAACGAGTCGCCCGGGAGCGGCGGCTCCATGGCAAGCGCCAGCTGCTCGTGAAGTGGAGGGGTTACCCTGAGTCGGATAACTCGTGGGAGCCCGTTGAGCAGCCCCAGACAGACTGCCCGAAGGCTGTTGCGATATGGGACGAGAAGCAGCGGCAGCTTCGTAAGTAGTCCTTGGCTTCTTGGCCGGTACCCGGGACGCGGTAGCAGACGTAGTCGCACCACGTCCACGCTCTTCACGAGCTTTGGCTCTCGCCTCTTGCTTCAGCTCGTCCATCTTCGAGTGGAGCTTGCGCTTGCTCACGAGTAGAGCGAACTCGATGCGGAGCTCACGCACGTCCAGGATTGCGGACAGAGTGCGATCCTCACGGAGTTCTTTGAAATCTTGGTCGGAATACCCTTTGCGCTGGACGTAGCGCCAGAAGAGGTCTTCCACCTCGCTCCAGGTCATGTTGTCATTCGGCTTGACCCAGTGGAAACCCCACACAGGATGGAGTCCACCCTTGTCCTCCGGCTTCTTGCGAAGCGTGGTGAACTCCTTCAGTGTGAGCTTGTGTGGTGCTAGTAGCACACTCCGGGCGACTTCAACGTCACCAAGAACGAGTGGCTATTTCTCAACAAGAGCACGCTCCTAGGAACCCCTCGAGGTGTACCCGCCGATAAGGCCACGAGGAGCCGAGAGCTTCTCCAACAGCGCTGGCGCACCAGTGCCAGGCTCGGGCGGGAAGTAGCCCTGCGGGTACGTGGCATCCCCGCCTGAAGAAGACTCGATGGCAGTCGTGGCAGTCGGCTGCCTGGCATACGCACCCGAGCTAGCAGCGTGGTATTGCTGCTGCTGCTCGTCGAGGTTGTTGGAGAGCTCCTTGGGCTCGTGGACGGCACCCTCCTCGTCCTCAGACTCCGAGTCGATGAACAGCTTGGAGCTGGACCCGCGAGGCGACCTGGAAGCTGAACGCTTCTTCGCCTTGGCCTCGGCGGCCTTCGCAGCGGCAGCCGCTTTCGACGCTTGGGCACGCTCACGACCTTGTGCCAGCGTCAGATGCTTGGATGCCAGCACCTCCTTGGGCTTGGAGCCCGCGTCGCTCGGCGACTTCTCGGCCACGACCCCAGCGTCGGCCATGGTGACTTCGTCGTGCGACTGCTTGCTGTCGCCTGAGCCGGACTCGGCGTCCTCCGCCTCCTTCTCTGACGAGGACTTTGCGTCGGCCGAGGCGTTGGTCATGCCGCCTGCCGCCAGCTCCGTGCCTTCAGCAGCGTGCGTGCTGCCCTCCGAGACGTTCTCGTCGTCGGGTGAACTCTCACCGGAGTACAGGACCATCGTGCAGTCAAAGACGGCGGCTTCCCAGTCGCGAGCCGGGCTTTTATGACCCCGAGGACTCTCCTCCTTGTCTTGCGCGGCGTCAGGAGACTTGCTCCGAGCCCCGGCCTGACGGCCACTCTCCGGCGTGCTGCTACGAGAGCGCACCACCTCATCGGCCGCCTTCGTGGCCTCCATCAGCGCGGACGACTCGTCCTTGGCCTTGGCCGCCCTGGTCTTCGGCCCTACGGCCCGCGGTTTCGGAGGTGCTTTCGCACTGCGCGCACTGCGCTTTGGAGGCATGCTTCCGGTCAACGTGGAGACCCTGCGGCTTGCTCGGCGATGCGCCAGTTGCTCTGTGAGGCCCGGGAGCCGAGGCGCCAGAGCTCGCGCCGTTGTCGATGGATTTCGACTTTGCGAGTGAAATGTGAGTCGCCGGCGTAACCTCGCTCTGATTGGTCGATAAGATCGAATCTAAGTGGGGGAGGATGTAACGGGGTTACATGGAATAGTGACCCTGTCACTATTCCGGGATGGCTACATCGGTCACTCCCCTGGATAGTGACTCAGAGCCAACAGATACATTTTGTATGACACAAACTATAGGGAACTTAGCATTTGTATGCAGGCCAAATCTGTACCAACCTATAAATACATTCAGTCTTAGATCTACCGCTTTTCAAGTCAAGTCGTCCCCTTCAGACCAGAGACACGTGAACGGCTGTTCACTTGGAGTTTGTATACTCCTGCTTCCTCTGTTAAGAAGTGCTGTGTGCCCCGTCACAGTAAATCAGCGGTGGGGGTAAAGGTCTGGTCAGTTGTGGAGGGCGACGACCTGTCGGCCGTGGAGGAGGAGGAAGACGAAAAAGCTGAAGATGAATTAGTAAATGAGTTATCGGGCGCGGTCGGCGTAGCTATGAAAGAGGTTCGCGGCGGTTTTCGGGGGCGTCCCGACTTAACCAAAGGTTAAGGCGTATGTGATGGATCGTTTTCCGAGTGGAGCTGTTAAGCGCCAGTCCACATCACCGCAATTCTGCTATGGCCTGTCATCCGTCTCTGTGAGGCTAAGGTTTCTTTTCTACAGAGGCGAAGGACAAATTTGGGGGAGCGAAATGTAGCGCTGGAAATGGGGACGTTGGAACCATTGCGGCGACTTCCCTTGTCGCGATGAAGAGGTGGCATGGAGCTGGTGAAGCCTTGGACACATTGACGGACACACTTTCATGGATCTCAAGTATCAACATCGCAGCACGGGCTCAGCCAAGGTTAAAAATAGCCCGCGATCCAAGGCTCGAGAGGTGGCTGGAGGCATATTTTCTCACCACAGGTACGTTGTCATATTTATTAGTGAGTTTTAACTTGTTGCCAACCCCTTCTTTTTAATTTTTAGATGGAGCACCTCGACCTTCCCGGCAAGGGTTTGATTAGCGATACTACCGTTAATCTGCTGCTAAGAAAGTTGGTAGACCAGCGCACTGATGCTGTGTATGCTAACCCCCCCACCCCCGCACTCACGGGGTTTTCCGGGTCATGACTTTGATCCATATAGACCATGTTAAAGCTGTACACCATATTTTAAAAATATGCGTACTTGATCTAAATATTGTCTTCCCATCAGTACGGCACATGTCTATAACCAGCGGGAAACTGGTTGACTCAGACAGACAACCATGGTGTCTAAGACGCCCTCGTATGGGTAGCTACAAATCAACAGGGTGTATATACTACAGCTTTGTGTGTCCTTTTTGTTGGGGCCGAACAAAAATCAAATAAAGCGCAGGTTTATGCTAGAAGAATCCTATGATCACATCCCAAAATGCCAGGCTATGCATGCCTTGAAAACAAGAAACCTGCTGTACCTAGCTAGCAATCAAGTGACACGACTTCCCAACCGCGGGCTAATGGCGTCTTAGCATTATTATAGCGGATGTCCTGCTCGGTTTTATTGGATTGGGCCACCTCACCTGGCTGCATTCTCTCTGAGGGGTGCATATTAGTACTTAGATGCGCAATACAACCCTTAGAGAGCAAAATATAGTGTCTACGGTGTTCATTCTTTCCAGCTTACCTCTTCTTTAACATACCCTGGTATATCGGACGAGATTCATCTTGCATTTCGTGCCGCTATGTACAATCATGTATCATATCCTGTCTGATCTGATCGGAGTACCCAGGGTATATTAGGGGTAGCACTGTCTCATACGCATGATGGGGAGAGCGGTTCCTGTTAGCAATCTGTAAGCAATCAACTAATCAGTCTAATCCACCATTCTCTGCAATTCCTACTCGTTCTTTGTGCATATTAAATATATATGGTGAAATTTTTCACCTACACCTGTGCATTTTACGTAGAAAAAGACATGCTGCTCTTTTTCATAACAACGTATGAGTGAGCGCTGTGGTGGCCGGGGAATATCTACTACGAGACGACGCACATGAAAACCTTTTTCTACGGGCTGTCCACGGAAATCATCCTCCTTACTGTCAATTGCGACGGAAATCACTTGTGTGGCATTGCGATCAAGCTCCAGGAAGCAACCGTGCTGACCGTACGGGTTCAAGCTGCATGAAGGTGATTCGAGACCTTACGAAGGACGTCCTGCCATATCTCCCACCACCACCGGAGTCGAAGCGAAGATACCATATCCGCTCGTACGAGTCAGATATTGGTCTTGAAACTGATAGTTACAACTGTGGTGTTTTTGTCCTGACCATGTTGGAAGATGTCTGGGGCTTAAGTTCACCCGGTAAGTGTACCATATGAGACCTTCAATACTTGCGTTACAGATGCATGCTCACATGCTTGTAATGCCAGTCTACTTCTTCCAATTTTTTATTCTGCGTCTGTACTTGCTCGCTAAAACCGCGAGTTCTCTCTGAGCTATTATTATAATCATCAAACTTACGGCAAAACCTCAGCTCCCATCTCACAGTAGTTGTGGAGAAAAGATTGAAAGTTCACGTGCGCGTTGTACATCTACATCTAACCAACGAATATCAGCTTTCGAAATAAAAAAGTATTTCTGCTCTGACCGAAACAAGTATGTCCTAATGGTACGATATTTGTTATCTAGACTTTGAAATTGTGTTACAGAAAACTGCGCGACAAGCAAGCTGATCGCGACATAAGCACCTGCAGAATGTGCCACCCACATGTTTTAACCTGGCGGTCAACATGTTCTACGCGGACGGGGAGAAAATCCTTCGAAGGAGTGGACGCACCCATGCTCCAGCTGTGACTTTGTCACACAACTACGCGGGGTTGGTAAAGCACACGGATCTCCGACCTGTGAAGTGCAACGTTGTAACGGGGTTACACGAGAGTGACCCGAAGGTTATGAAGTGGGTACACACTGTCTAACCTAAATCAGTAGGCAAATCGGTACATGGAATCAGAGCCACTAATTGGGCATATGACTAGGGTTCACTATGCTAGAAAATGAACAAGACACGCGGCTTGGCCGCGATAAATAGAAATACATGCAGTGTGAGTTTTACACTGAAGAGTCTACGATTAACTCTTGGAGTCCGAAGGGAGTACGGACTCGTACGTTCTGATATTAGAACGGGCTATCTTAAGCTAAGACTCTGCGAGTCGGTTACGCTTCGTCTGACGCTGAAAGTTACGGCAGCCCGCTGCAAACGTAGCTCGCTTGCCGTCGGCTTTCGCTATAACGGAGCACTACATCACCATCCGGGCCGAGATCAAGAAGGTGGAGACTGTTTTAAGATCGTGTCATCGTGAGTTCAAGAGAAAGATTCAAGGTTGGACGATTGAAGGCTCGAAGTAACGTGGTCAAGCCAAATAGGGGATAGTTAATTTGACGCCTTGATTGGAATGGTGTTGGCCATGGAAATTTGCCCTGTAAACGAAATTCTGGAGTGAAAAGCGTTTCTGGAGTAAAAAGTGTTTTAGGCTTTTTCTCAGAGTATGATATGTGTGTGTGCTCAACAAATAGTGGCCACGTAACGTTTCATCCACTCGACATAAATTCCGCTGATTGAAAAGACCCAATCAGACATACCCGTATCTTGATGAAGCACTTGCGGCCCTGCATAAAGCCAATTTGTCGTTGTGTGCAGTGTGCGAACCAAAGCCTGTATGCGGGTTAAAGCCTACATGACTTCAAGTCGAATACATACGCTGTTCGTTTCTACGCAGTCATTGGGTGGGCATCATTGTATGCCCTCAGCGTCGGGACTAAAAAAATCGGGAAATAGGTCATGAACCACGCCGGTTGCGCGCTATACGAAGCTATTTCCATGTCTTGTCGCTCCTGACAACCGGAATTTTCAATGGATTGATATCAGACTTGTATAGAGAAGCCGCAAGCGGAAGGCGCCCACCGTGAATGACAATTTTATAATAGTCACGTCTTACCCCCCCCCCTCCCACCTCCCCCGCTCTCACAGGTATGACTACATGTAATGAAACAGAGCCGGACGTCTTTATCTACGTGAAATGCACAGGTATAGGTGAATATATGTACAAAGAACGAGTGGGAATTACGAAGGAAGTTGGATTCGGCTGACTATTTGATTGGTAACGGCTCCCCCCATCGTGCGTATGAGACAGTGCCATCCTACTCCGATAGTATTAGACAGGGAATACACTATGATTGTACCCTCTTCTGGCTATGATGACATGCCTTATTGCACCCGATATAACAGAGTATGCGAACGAAGAGGTACACAAACACAAAACAACACTATATACACTACATATTACTCTGTAAGACTCTGGATGAGCCTACGCGAGCTAATTGAGCCCCAACAAAAGAATAGTGGCCTGAGAAAGTGGCCAAGTAGGAGAAAATCGAAAAGGCGTCCGCTATAACTATACAGACACAGCGATAGCCAAATGCATGTAGCGGTTGTAGAGAGGGTGGCAATTAGTTGCTAGCTAGGTACAACGGTGTTTTGCTTTCAAGGCATGCATAGCCTGGCATTTTGGGATGTGATCATAGGATTCTTCTAGCATAAACCTGCGCTTTATTTGATTTTTGTTCGGCCCCAACAAAAAGGACACACAAAGCTGTAGTATATACACCCTGTTGATTTGTAGCTACCCATACGAGGGCGTCTTAGACAACATGGTTGTCTGTCTGAGTCAACCAGTTTCCCGCTGGTTATAGACATGTGCCGTACTGATGGGAAGACAATATTTAGATCAAGTACGCATATTTTTAAAATATGGTATACAGCTTTAACATGGTCTATATGGATCAAAGTCATGACCCGGAAAACCCCGTGAGTGCGGGGGTGGGGTAACAAAAGCGTTATTGGCTTTTTTTAGATAAAGAAGCAAGTCTTATTGGGATAGCAACGGAGGAAAACGTGGAGTAAAAGAGGAATTCGGCTGTTGCTGCATCGGTCGTGTTAAGGATGCACCCAGTGATTTCTGGGAACTAGTAACTGTTAAGAAGCGAGAGTGCGGCTATGTACATTGAAAGAAGGAGCACATGAAATCACAACGTAACATTTCGAAGAAGCGTACTACCGTAAAATTCGGATTCAATGAGACAGTGGTAAAAACTTTTCCGTCAAAATAAATTTCATAAAAAGACTAAAGTTTTTGCGAGTGGTAAAACGTTTAAGGCGCGCAACACCTGCCGGTGCCTCCATGTCTTCCGTCCCCACTCCTTGTTTTGCGATGATTGGCCACCCAAAAACTCAAGCTGAAGGCGCTCGACCGCGGGACGAAGACCGTCGCAGCTGCGGCAGCGGCGGTGGGTGTCCACCGCTCGACGTGGTATCGCTGGAAAGTGCAAGAGGTGTTAATCAAGACGGCTGCGGAGGACTTGCCTACCAAGTTTTTTCACTCATCGCAGTACTGGGATGTACATTCGAGACCCAAGTTTAGAGAAAAAGTAAGTTTTGTGAATTATTTTGTAAGACTAATTTTGTGGTTTAGACTTCTTGACTGGATTGTAGAAATGAGGAAAAACTGCTACCTGTATGTGTCAATGGAATGTTTGTTGCTAATGCTGGCTCGGTAAAATCCTAAACGCTTTAAAGCGTGCTCCCGGAACGGGAACATGTCGTTTGTCCGACGCTTTCTAAAGCGCAACCGGCTGTCATTTCGACGAATCACCCACAGAGGTAGAAAGAAGCGTCCCGACATGGAGGCAAATACTATTTCAACCTTGCTTCTTTTGACAAATATGTATTTTACTAATTGATTTCATAAAAAGCTTGTTGCCAATGTATTTTCGCTGTCAATCCAGCATGCGATTGAAGAAGACGGGATTCTTTCATCTGAACGCGGCGATGCCAAGCTGGCAGCTGTGTTCGACATGGACCAAACGGACGTGTACATTGACATGGCCGGCAACACAACGATCGACTTCGTTGGAAATGCGACGATGGACGTGCAGCAAGGTAAAACTATTGCTGTTTTTTTAATATTTTTCTAATTTTTTAGTTATCATTTACAGGAAGTGAAATCAACAGGTTTCTTGCATCGGTGTTTCATACTGCGACCGCCACGGAGCTAAAGCTGCCACCGCTGATCGTTTTCGCCGGAGGTCCGGGGGGTCCGGTATCTCACCAAATATGGAGCCCGGTGTTTGGCTCCCCCGGGGCTGAACATACCGTCCAGAAGAAGGCTTTTTGCAACGAGGCCGTCATGATGGAGTGGATCGAGCGTGTAAGTGTCACATTTTGGTGTTGTAATTTATTTGTAAGCTAATTTGTTGGTATTGTTTTTTTATTATTTGAAATAGGTTTGGAAGCCGAGTGTGGACGGATGCCACCTGCTCATTTTGGACAGCCTAAAAATCCACAAGATGCCATCAGTGAGGGAGTCGCTGGAGCAGTGCTGCACGCAGGTCCATTCGTGCCCCCAGGCATTACAGGTTTGTGCCAACCACTGGATGTTGCAGTAATGAAGTACATTTTTATTATTACAATATCGGTTACTTATTAGTCACTTACCTTATGTGTTTAGTTCTTAGGAGAATTTATCTCACGTACCACCTTGGGAACCGGTCCCCAGCTACGACATCGGAGAAGAGGTCGCTGATTTCGCGCTTCGTCGTCGAAGCATGGGCAGAAGTCAAGCCCGAAACGATCGCCAAAGGATTCGCGAGAGCTGGCGTGATTCCAACCGGCCCTCGCGACCGAGATGGTCGCTTTCGCTTTCCCGCTGCTGTTCCTGATGCCCCCCCGTAGTGCAGGACAACTAGGAAATATCGATCTCTTAATACATTTCTGATTTCTTTTTTATTACTGATCCCTGAGAATATTTGTATCATGCGAAAGGGTGACACCCTCATGGGACCGGTGCAAATCCCCTTTTTTGTTAAAGACCGTGGTGTTTTTACGACTGTCGCATTCAATCCGTTTGACGTATTGAATCCGAATTTTAAAGTAAGTTTCCACCTCCAAGGAAGCTCTTTGCGACCAATGCGAGGGCCGGGAAATAGTTATGTCTTATACGAACGGCCTCTCCAAACCACCCGCGAAGCCTGTGATGCCAATGTGAAATGGGCCTACTTTGGCTCACTCCTTTAGCGAACACGTGCGCGCATGTGTGTGAGGAAGCGTATCTTAGTTTAAACTAGAGTTAATTATAATAAGGCCTCCGAGTATAGATTAATCTAAATAAACGATCCAAATAATGCTTTTGGGTTAAAATGAGAACTGCTATTTTTGTTTTATGTTTCTGACTTCCTCTATATGTAATATTCTAAACTGGGAATCTGCCAACGGCTGGTTGGCAGAATTCCAATGCTATGCATGTCGCTCATTGGCTAAAATATGCTTCTTTCAGCCAATAGTAATCGTAAGTCTCTATGGGCCACCCGTCGTGGTGATCGTAAATGTATGTAGCCTTTGGCGTGTCTACACCAAGGTCGAGAAAGTCGTCCGAACCTCTAACAAACGTCGTGTCTGCTAGAGTTACAAGTGACTGTAGCCACTTGTGTGTGTAACCCCGTTACACTATGGATGGTCTGAAAGCAATCGACTGCATACGCGGACTATTTCCAACCCAGGAACGCACGATAACAGAAATCCTTTACAAGAATACTACATAATCCCTGTTGCGATTAATGTGGATCCGTGGCGCTCAACCAATCTAACTAGGTATCCGTGAGCATGTTCGCATGGGCGGTTGGTATAGGTGCGATAAACGCGCTGCTCTGTATCGAAAAATGATGCTCCCAGGAACCCAAACACATCCCTCAAAAAATCAAACGTCGCATCGCTGATCAGCACACTGATAACACTTGTCGCGAGCAGAGATTTACAGAGGTAAATGGAGCGAAACCCAATCGGAGACAGGTCCGAATCGAGTGGTTGGTGGTATCCTGAGTGGCCATACGACCCTGATTCTAACGTTGAACAACCAACGCATCTCCCTCGTTATATTCTAAAAACGGAAAGGTACAATAATGGCCAACAGAAGGTAAACATGCTGTCCAGGGTTCTAAACCCAAAGGTCGACGAGCTGCAGCAAATGTGCGGCGACTACAAAAGCCTACTAGTATAAATATAAGTGTTCACTTCATGTACTAACTAAATTAACGTACTCTATAAGAAATCCTCTTGCACCCTAGGTCGACGATCGCACCTCGAGTTCGTTCGGACAAGCTGGCTTGGGGTCGTCCGCCTGGAGCTCGTTCCTAGCAGCGACTTCCACGAAGGCGTCCCCGGGCCGGGGGGGGGGGGGGGTGAAAGAGCTCACCCAGACGACCGCCGCGCATTGATGGAGCCAAATAGCCTGTTTCAAAAGCTGGGCCGTCAAGAGGCAACCGAGAATTACAGTGGTCTGACCTTCCAACCGGTCAGTTGGAAGAACGAGGCAACCGAGAATTACAGTGGTCTGACCTTCCAACAGGTCAGTTAGAATTACAGTGGTCTGACCTTCCAACTGACCTGTTGGAAACCGAGAATTACAGTGGTCTGACCTTCCAACAGGTCAGTTGGAAGGACCTGTTGGAAGGTCAGACCACTGTAATTCTCGGTTGCCTCGTCAGGCCAGTTGGAAGGTCAGACCACTGTAATTCTCGGTTGCCTCGTCCTTCCAACTGACCTGTTGGAAGGTCAGACCACTGTAATTCTCAACAGGTCAGTTGGAAGGTCAGACCACTGTAATTCTCGGTTGCCTCTTGACGGCCCAGCTTTTGAAACAGGCTATTTGGCTCCATCAATGCGCGGCGGTCGTCTGGGTGAGCTCTTTCACCCTGGCCACTGGGCGGACAATGACAGCGGTCAGCGCAATACGTTTCTGGGGCGGTCGGGCGACGTCGTTGGCGTCGGCTCCCCCCTGCTTGCGGCTAGCGAGGGCCCCGCGACGGTCCAAAACCGCCTCGACGGGGTTGCCCGACCGCTCTACGACCACCCCGTCAATGGGGTGGAACACGGGAGAGCCCTCGCTGTGCAGCTCCTGCTATTCGTCGAACGAGTCTGCGCACAGGCCCTCGCGTGGGTCGTCTTCGCGCTGAAACTGGTCTCGCGGTTTTGTTAATGCAAAATCTTTACCGTAGGCGAGTAGTTGGCGAATGAGCTCACATTGTAGGCGCGTTCATTTGCAAACTAGTGGTGTTCATAATGTAGGAAGCAATCTAGAGAATTTGCCCGTGGGTTTCGGAGTGGGTTTCCCACAAAACCTCAAGCTAATAAATTACGACGGTGAATTACGGCTTAACGTTTCAACCACAGGCTAAGAACAGGCTAAAAACATTTACGAAGTTGTCCTGATTCCAGCTTGCGGCAGATCTGCTGATGTGCGAAGCACGTATCTAAATCTGCAGTGCCGACGATAGCGACAGCCTGCAAAGAAGGTTGTAGCGTCGAAGTTCGGCGTCAGGGGCAAACGTGCCGGCTGGACAGACTGCGCTAAATATGTTTATTTGACTATTGTGTTGAGTCACATGCAATTGCCTTGTATTCGCGTCACGTATTAGGTGCAATGTGGCAGCCCCATACATAATGGCTTCGCTGATAGGTTGCCCCCCCCCACCCACCCAACCCCACCATCACCACACAGACACACATTGGCATTTCCTACAATGTGAGTGGAAGAAAGCGTGCAATAAGAATGAGGAGCAAGCCGGAGTTGCTGTGGTCATCACCTCGCGACGCACGTCGGACTTTGGTATAAAATTATGTGGCGCGTTGCACAAACTGGTACATTAATACATCATGAATGCTTATCTCCGACGAGCGAGGCTCTTGAGGTATAGCGGCGTGGCCCGTAAGACTGTGGTAGATACAGGAGAGCTGTGCGGTGATGACAAAGCCGTGGCGACTACGATCCCGCCGACTTGCAGATTCCACGCGGATTGACACGCATGTTAGCTAGAGCGCAAAAAGCGAAATTAGTACATTGCGTTGTTGTTTACTTTTACAATTACTACCTATGAATACCATATACTGTTAACTAGTGTAGCTTGAGAAAATCCGCCCGCTCAATGACCACCTCCGAATAGTTCTGGTGCAGATGGTAAATCAGTAGCTCCATGCGGATAAATGGCCTAGAACTGCTTGAAGGTGATTATTGTGGCCGCTCTTCAATGGCGAGTCGGTGATGGACACTTACAAACTTCTTTGTCTATTCCGTTGATAGACTGTTCTCGTCCCAGAAATCATTGAACCTAGCAAGCAACTTAGACCATTCTTCGTTACTGCATCACGAACTGGAGTAGCTTGTGGACCCATAATTGTAATGTTTTCTCACGCGGGGTTGCTTATAGTTGTCCACTCAATCGCAACATTCTACGGTGTGACGAAGATTTCGTCAATAGTGTTGGCTTGTCGATCTGCTTGGGTACCTTAGATCTCTTTGCTCGAAGAGCTGTAACGGGGGATAGGGGCCCTTTCGCGGAGAAGCCTCGCTGTCCCGACCCACATTTAGGATTATCTCTTTCAATGTCAAGATTTTAGTGAAGCGCCATGTTGATGCTGACTGCAAGCTATGTGGGGCGGGAAGGATTATTTGGTAGTCTGTGATGAAATAGATTAAACTCGTTCGGGTGCCATGGAGGCAAACGGTTCACCATCACGTTTTTCCCAGAAGTATAGCCCGCCCGAATTGAAGCCCAAAGTTTCTGAAGCGCACCATGTTGCGCGCACTGAACACCACGAGAATGGCGTGGGACTGGGTGGGGGTGGTGGGGGGGGCAGGTAAACTTTCCGCAAAATTAGCGACGCTGCAAAAGTTTAAATACTGGACCGCATGTCCGATTCCCGTTGAATATAACATCTGGCTGCTCTTGTTGCCGGTTGATTGGGGACGTCGACACTCAGCAATGCGAGGACTTTGAAGTGGAAGGACGAGCGTTCGATTCGTAGGATGTTTTCGAAAGGAGGTAACGACGTCGTTTGGGATGCATATCAGCATGGCGATGTCCCGATTGGTTTGCGGTCAGCATGTGCAGAAGACCATTCAATATTCTTTCGTAGTACTGATGGTCAGCATGGTTTGGGGGCCCGTCGGGCAGAATAACTCCCATTCAACGCACGCATCTTGCCAGTGGCTCAGCGGAATCCTCTAACTTGGTTGACAGATCTGCAATGTATTCTTCCGTCGCCAATGGCGGTTTAACATAGGAGCTTGGAGGTTGTTCGCTCGACAACTCCATGACCGTTTTCCCAATATTGTTGGTTTGGTCAGTGTCCACGTGTGTCCAGCTAACACTGCTTTGCAAACCCTCGTGATACCGTAGTAGTATCCCAGTCGGGCAAACGTTTGGCGCCAATCATGTTTTCCCGTGTCCCCTTCAACAGCAAAACAAAGATGCGCGATTGTAGGTGAGAGGGACTGCGCTAAGTAGATCTAACGCATCTTCGTTAACGGTTAAAATTTCTCCGCTAGCGCTTGCCACGACAGGTCCCTCTTCTACTGGCGTGGCTGGTCGTTTCCTCCCTCGTCTTTCAGCTGGCTGTAGTAGTGATTGAAGTGTCCATGCTTGTTACAGTGGTATAAACAATACCATGCTTGGTTTGCTCTGCAGGTGCGTAGTGGCCAGGCTTGTATGAACCCTTACCGAACGCCTACTTGGTTTTGGACGCGTTCGATCTGAGCGGCGTACGAAACGGTTGCTCGCGCCCGTGTTTCTCGCGATCCTGTCGGCGATCGCCACTGAAGTGGGTCATCTCGTACCTGGAGATTTGACCCATTGCTTTCTTTAGCGTCGTCGTGTTTGGTAGCTAGACGGAAGCTTGCGTGGCGCGCTTAAGGTTATCTCAGTAGTAGCTGAGTTGTTCTACTTCACTAATGTTCTCAACGCGGAAGATCAGCGACGAGTACTTCCCATTTTACTTATCAATGTCACCGAGTTGACGAAGCTTCTATCGAAGCCCCGCTTGGTAGTGTGAAGCTTCATAGCGTACGAGGGCGTTGTGGGTAAACTGTCCCAATGTCGGCTCCTCCGCTGGCGTCCGAGGGGTCCAAAGGCAGACCGCTTGGGGCTCGTGGCTTCAACTCCGTCGGCGGTGGGTGCGGCGCTTGGCTTGCAGAGCCAATAATTTCGGCAGTCAGCTGCGCGACCTGTGTCCCCAGCTCTACTTGTCTCTGCTTTCGCGGCTGGCACATAGGGTTCGATTTTACGCGGCTCAGGGCCATGGTCGTCGAGTCTTGACCAACAAGCGCTACCAGTGATACAAGCTGACCCTGTGGTAGTAGTAGTAGGAGGAGGAACACGTGCTTGCAGCTGGCTGGGAGATTGCGAAGTTCGCAGGCCATTCCACTACCAACTCCCTTGTATCCCAACACGTGGCTAATGGAGCCCCTATATTGAATACAATCCATGCTAATATGAGCTACCACTAATCTGGTATAGCTACATTTATTCCTTATAAAATCAATATAAGTTTGGGGGTATAAGAACCGACCACACCACAACTTGCTGTAGTGTGCAATATATGGGCTGCGACGAATCAACAAACGTTGTAGGGCTTTGCTCATAACACTTTACATGTGGCGTTACTTCACGGATATCGTGTGTAGTTTCCGCATGTATATAATCGATAGCTCTTAGCCCATCGAGTATCCTTAATAAATTATAACATACAAATCTATGTCATTTCCTTTTATAGTTACGGAGGTATGTCGCATGGGACATGACATCTACCGTGATTTGCTCGATACATGCTATGAATGCGTTTGACTAGTATTTGCATTTGGAATAGTCATAAGATGATTACGCTGCGCACCGTTGACAACGATAGCAAGACGGTGCTACAATTCTCAAAAGAAGAAGGAATTTGACGGCGAAATTGGCATCATGCCTATGGTTGAGTGAGTAGCTGCAAAACAATATTCAAAAGAGCCCTTTGGTCACTCACAATTGTGAGCATGGCCGGAAAATGTGCATAATGATGATATCGTACCTGCGATTCAGCCAACCGACATGTGGTGTGGTATTGGTTTTATTTTCAATGTTTTAAGACCCTAAAAGAAGAAAAGAAGGATCATTCAGCTATAGCAAGCCCCCCCCCCGTATGAAGCGAATTGTTTTTGCGACTGGAGTGCAAGCTAGCGTGCTCGTGTGTCAACCACCACGTAGCACTATTAGCGCGTAAGGCCGTAGACACTCCATCTGACGAAGGGGGTAAGGAATTTAGACGGTCTCATCTACGCCGTCCTACCAGCCGCCCACGGTACTTCGTGGTCCGACAAAAGTAATGCGAAATGTGATCGTGCATGGTGGTGGTATTGCCTACGCGATGACGTGCGTTAACCTGTCTCGCTGGAGTTAGTAAAATAGGGGGTATATAGTCGCTTAAGCTTAGGATTTGGAGTCGGTTGGGCACCATTCGCCGTACAGTGCCGATACTAGCTATAGATGCACTCACGAATCTGCTCTAGCATCTCGAATAATATTTTTTAAAACATATGATTCTGATCACTATTAGATATTGTGTTTTGTACCGAACATATCCGATCCCATAGTAAGTTTCTTTAAAAAATAATCTAAAATTAGATAATATAAATAACAAATGATCGCATCAGCTATAATTGCGCGCCCGGGCGGGCGCACCCGGGGGGGGAATCACAGTTCGTCAGGCAGCTCTATTGTATTGTGTTTTGTTATATTTTGTTGTTGAATCGTTCTGTATTTGTTGTATTGTACTTCGTTGTATTTTGACATTACAAACCTCTTTTTGTTGTTGTGTGCTGTTTTATAAATTTTTTACTTGGAATGTTGCACATGGTTGCTTGTGTTGTTGTACTAAAAGAAACGTTTATGAATTTTTTTGTATTGTAGAGCGGCATTCTCGGTCTCTTATTTAGAGCATTTTATGGCGGTTCTTTTCGATCTGGCGTTACATATATTCGTTCTAAGATAATGTATCAACTGAAGCACTGCATCTATCTGCTCGAGTTGTTCGTCAGTGTTTCTCACTATCCTTTCAACGGATTCGCTGAGCAAGTCGTGTCGAGATCAGCCCGCGCGCCCTCCAGAAGCAGATCCAGCACTGCGAGACCGGATACGGCGCGATTGTCTTTGGACTGGGGGCACTCTCACTCATACTGCATTGCCTCACTACTTAGTCAGTTTGTGTGAATTCAATCCTCGGCTAACGACGTTGTCCAAGAAGCAACTCCCGACAGGGACGGCGTAGACCTCCCCGAGCTTTGTTAACGCTCCTCCGCCATCAACGTCGAGGTGGTGGTAGAACTTAGAGCGACGCGCACTTGGTCAGGAGCCATTGCATCCAGCTCAAGGTCGCTGGCAGGCACGGTCACATCACTTGATGAGAGCAGGACGTCTAAAACCTGCGAACACCTGCATGACGCACATATTATTCGCGTTCGATGGACAGATCGTGTTAAAATATAGCTGAATTCCACCTTTTCACGACTGAATCGCCATTAGAGCTGCATAGATGAGCACTGTAAAATCATTGGCAATATTTGTAGATTCTTAATGTTAATAATATATTATGCGAACTACTAGCAATGACAGTGAAATGGCTGTATTACTTAATGCCTACATAAATTATCGGGTCAATTCGTTGCGATTTGTGTATTTCCCATTAGAGTTGATGATGCTGGAGCAATGAGCCTCCGTGCAGGGAGGCGAAGGATTGTCGCCCTAGTTCAGGCCTTCGATGTGCTCGAGCACGTCGAAGTTTTCCTTGGTATAACCAAACACCACGTAAGGTGCGGCAGATTGGAATGAATAGTGTTCGTGTTCTAGTTGGGTCGGTTTAACAGAGTCTACTATGCAAAAATACCTTCGTGTTTTTATATTATCTTCTATGCTAACGGATGGACTATTTTTCAGGATGGGGAGTGGTTTCTCGACCGCTATTTTTACAGATTTTATCGTGTCTCAACCAATGAGACTCCACTATTTCTGCAAAAATTGAGCAAACCTTTTCCCGAAAGTCACGGTTGGCCGAGGAGGCATCCCTGCAGGTCTGGTAACTCAAAACCCGCTTGGAATCTTCAAAATTGACCTCATTTTCCGAATATACGCACGAAGTTATCTTACATAACTAAATGTCGATATAGGTTTTTACAGGTTAAGATCGCCAAAAATGAGCCGAAACCCTTGGAATCATGGCTTTTGACCGCGACAAAATAAGAAAAGATGGTTCTAAAAAGCTGTGTAGGAGCTGAAATCTTACCGTTGTTTAGAGTGCAGACACCAGCGCTTTAAACGGCGCCGACCGAAGAACCTCACACAAGTGTAGTACGTTCGATCGAAACGAACCCCTTTGAAAGGCGGTGAAAACTAACGAAGAAAATGTCTAAACAACAAAATACAAGGATTAAACATAAAATTGAGGCATCCCAAGCTCATCGACAAATACGGTAGGTACCGGTGTACCCACATAAACCATGATGCACCCACATTAAGTAGCGGTTGAAACGCAATAATCGAGGGAACTGACAACAACCGCTACCAGGCATTACCGCCTACGTTACGGTCTTGGGCTCGGCGGCACGTGTGGCTTCTCTGGTCTTTGCGCCGCCTCCAGGGTGTTCTTGGGACTGTGCAACCTCCCGTGGCTTCTCCGCGCACGGCGCCACCTTCAGCACGACGTCGGGCCTCAGCAGCACGTGGGGCGTGTCCTCGTGGCTGGACGGCATCTCCGGCGTGACCTCTGGTATCGGGCTGGAGCGCAAATCGCCTCGACACATCCAGAGCGGCACGAGCGCCAGCGACCGCTCGATCCAGTTCCTCGGCGCTTAGTGCCGCCTGGGCGAGGTCGAGCGCGCTGCAAGTCCTTGGTCGCGCGGTCAGAGCCTTGACCCAGCCGTATCTCCGTTGGCGCCCGAGTTGGCTTCCGATTTGGCCGTGAGGTCGATGATTAGTGGCATGCCTATTGGTGCGTCTGCTCTTTTGTTGATTTCCCCACGCCTCAATGGAGTGGCTCCATAACGCCGCGGTAGGCAGCTGGCAGCCGGAGTGGGCGTGCAGATGGGATATGCATGGTTTTTGTGTCTGACGTTTGTGTGTTTTATCAGGGTGGATACATGAGCTCTGCTATTTGCTCAACCCCTTGTTGCTAGCTGTTGTAGTAGTCGTAGTAAAGCCGGCAAGCACATGCACGTACTCGCTGACAAAATCGTTGTAGCAGAAGGTGCATGAAACGGCACGGTCGTAATAGCTAGTCGTGGAGGCGGCGATGAGACAACGCGTGTCGCTGCGGAAGTGCGCCCGCAGTGTTCTTTTTAGCGACCCCAAGAATCCGACGTCAAGGGGCGGGCAGGCTACCGTACTGTTAGCCGGTAGCAGACACATGGTGGTGCAACACCCCCGTCATAAGCTCATCTTGCCGTTTTGGCGGCACGTGACATTAATGTTTTCAATAAGAAGGACATAACGAAGATCTGAATTGAACTTTACAACACCCTTACGCCATAGATATACATGCTAGAAACGGATTAGGTTTTAAATATGACAGTACATCAGCAAAACGGGGTTTACATTTAGAGACATAGTTCGGTGTTTAATCGTTCGTAACGAAAGAGAAAAAGAAACGCATAAATTAGTGGAGTTGAAGTGGCCTGTGGCGACCATGCCACGTGCGTGGCACCTCTTTGTAAGGACATGCATACCAATCTCTACATAGAAATTTCTATGGTTTGCCCATCCCAAAGACAGCAAATATGTATTTGATATACCACGACTTCATATCGCCAGCCGTAGACCATGCTAGCGATGATGCAGAGGCCGACGTGGGCTGCTATGATTGATGCGCTAGCTGTGATCACATAGCCGACGTCCGACCGATCGATGGTGTGCTTGGCGTTAAGCTTGTCCTCCTTGATGATATAGCACGCGCTTGCATACACGACGAGTTTTGCTTTGATCGGGTGCCATCGAAGCCCTTGGTCTCGATGAAGATTTGGCGCGTAATGCGTTTGACCACCAAGCTAAGCATGCATAGTCGGGGGGGAGGGGGGTCACTTTAGGTCCCCGCGTCTGATCCTTACGCGCTTGACTGTGGTTGAATGGGACGGGTTCGTATGGCTTCGCTAGAATAAAGTTATATTGCCCTTCCTATCCGCTATAACGAAACTACCGCAAAACCCGTGACAAAGCCTTACGCCCCACGCTACTTACTCGTTACTCACTTTCTAATTCCCTCCACCCTCCTCTCCAAGCGCCTCCAAGATGTATGTCGCCGACCCCCCCCCTCACGTTCTAATGTATGTGGCATTCGTCCATCTTGGGTACCCTGTATTTGGGAATATGTGTTACTCCTATTTACAATATGTCCTTGTACACAACAAGGACAATGAAATAAGGCTTTTCATCAGCCGGCACTACGATGCCAAACATTCTGGCGTGTTAGGCCATCTCCATAGAGCTGCCTACTACCGCCAGATGTACCTCATTCTGTTCTCAGCCACTGATCCGCTGTCAGAGCTGGTAGCAATCTTTGGTGGAAAAAACAGGGGGAGGGGGGGTATCCACGGGAGACTGTCACTTGCTAGCAGACATGCTCAGCTTTAAGTTCACAGGAATGGATCGGTATCGTATTCTATTGATATATTTTATTATAGTGTTATCTATAAAATGAGTGTAGATGCGCTCGCTATCCAACTCGCCGACATGAAACCTCAACCACCCCAGCAGCAAACCCCAGTGTACAGACGCCCGTCGTCGGTTCTTCGACAGTCTTCCGTGACAACTATGGTGTAACTCAGTTGGATTGCACCTACCATGCGGAGAGGTTTGATGTTCCTTTGCTGAACATTATCGGAATTACAGGTTCAAATAGCACGATTCACGTCGCGCAGTGTTCTTACACATTGAGCAGAACCACATTACGACTGGGCGCTACGACAGCTTCATGCTTTAATGCCCTTAACCATAGCGTCACGGTGCCGACAGCCGCCTACACCTGCCGACACGATCGAGCAATGGTTAAAATACTCGATTGGTCTAAATGGCCATCCTTGCATTTTCAGTCCTGGCCGTCACAGTCATGGTGGCGGCGCCCCTGATCGAGTTCGCAGCGCCGTGACCTGCGCTACACCCCTCCCCTCCAGACCTCACGTGCGTGGCATGCAGGTGTGCACAGACGCAAACAGGGTTCCAAGACAGCGCGTCGGCTCTAGCAACTTGCCCCCAAGGAGACCTCTCTCCTCACCACCAAGGGGAGGGCACTTTGGCTTGCTCATCATGTGCCCTTGAAGCCACACACAGCAGGAAGCGAGTTGGGCAGCAGTCACAGGGCGGGGGCAACAAGAGCATGAAGAACGGGGGCTAGGACGCGAAGGACGGCGTGGAGGCCGACGACACGAAGGACGAAGGGCTGACCAAGGGCCCGGAGGGCAGCAGAGGCACCCAGTGTGCGGGGGACGGCGAGAAGACCAAGTGCGTGGAGGACGGCGGGGAGAACAAGAGTGCGAAGGGAAAAGGCACGAAGTGCACGACGGACGGGCGGCAGCTGTGGTTGAGGAGGAGGAGGAGGAGGAGGAGGAGGAGGAGGAGGAGGAGGAGGAGGAGGAGGAGGAGGAGGAGGAGGAGGAGGAGGAGGAGGAGGAGGAGGTGGAGAGAACGAAGCAGGCCGCAATGAAGCTGATAGGGGGATTGCGCAGGAGTCGAACGCGGAGGTGGAGCGCGTCGCAGTGGAGAAGGAGGTCGTGCGGTGTGGCGAGGAGCGCTGTGGCCACCGCAGGGGCAGCAGTGGAGGAGAGGGCATGGAGGGGCTGCCTCGTGTGGCAAGGAGAAGGAGGGCGCAGTGAAGATGGAGAGAGATGTCGTGGCTGGAGGGCGATGAGGGCACGCTTGTGGAGGGCGCGCGGCGTTCCAGCGGCGGAGACCTAGTCGTCAAGCCTGGAGTCGTCCCCGGGCAAGGTGGTGTAAGTGCGGTGGACGACGAGCGGGGACGAAGGCGCAAAATTTGCAAGGCACGATGCGGTTCTGCGCCGAGGAAGAAGGCCAGCAAGCGCCAGGAGCTTGTGCTTCTCGTGGCGCCCAGGGTAGCAGTAAAGGCTGCGGCGAAGGACAACGTGGTGATTACTGCGTGCCGCGGCAGGGATGCCCCTTGTAGGGTAGCTGAAGCTGTGTGCGAGTAGAGTTTGTAGATGCTGTAACAAGGACAAGAAATTTCATTTATTTATTTATTTATTTATTTATTTATTTATTTTATCAAGTTTTATAATACCTATGTGCTGCCTCCTATTATGTGGTGCCTCCTACATGTACGAGGACCACGGCTGAAAACTTTCGAGTACCCGATCATGTCAAGTTATTATGCAGTAGTAAGGTCATGAGAGATCATCGTCCAGGAAACTCGGTTGAGTTTGAGAAGCTGGCGGAAGCGCCGCTACAAATCGTGTGAAGCAGACAAATACAAGCAGTACAAACCCAAGGTGAAGTGTCGGCAGCATGCAAAATATGCGTACAATCGCCTAATTACTTAGCCTCACTATAGGTGGATAGCATATTTCGACAGGCCTACCGACATTATATGTCGGCAAGTGTCGGTGGCTCATATACCTACCCCTAACTTTGACGATTGGATAAATTAGCATCCATCGGCCTCCTGATTTGACAATAATCGCTTACAGTCAGTTGATTGGACCATAGCCACCATAAAGTGGTTAAGTAGAAAAACATATGTGTCGGCACCTTCACGATATTCCTCCATATCCCTAATCCGCGGGTGTTCTTTAGTGACGTTTAGCTGACTCTGATCAATACAGTTTGAAACGGTCTTCCCAAAGGTCTCGCATCTGTTTTGCCTGTGGTACATGGTGAAGAATGGAGAACTACGGTCGGGCAAGTTAGGCACGCGTATGCCACGACCTCGAGTATCTTTAAGCGGAAAAATTCAGATTGGCACTGAAGCTTCTGCACCGCTTTTTTGTGAGTGATCTGATCTACCACTGAAACGGAGTATGGGCTCCGAAAAGGAGAGCTGTACGTGCTGACAGACGTAGGAGGAACACATATCGAAGGCATATGGCTAAGCCTATAAAAAAGAAGACGGGTACGCCGCTGGACAAAACATCCTGCTCATTTTTGCTAACAAATAGAATCCTGAGTCAAGAATTAACATCAAACAATGAGGCGTGGCTGAGCACTACGAGTGGACTTCTGACAATTCATTCCCGGTTGCGCCACTGGTGGTGTATTCCTTCCATAAGTATTGGTCCATCAAATTGAAACTACACGTACCCCGAACCGGCTCCGACAACCACTGTACGACACGGTAGGCGCATTTATCAACTTCGCAGACAGACAACATTAGAGTTTCATCCGAGTTGTGAACTCGCTAATGCTCCGACCCCTACAACAATCGCATGACATAATGTGCGCGAATCAAATAGATACTCCACTTAGTGGAGCCTTTCACGTGCGGATAAAATCCAGAGAACTCGATTTTAGTATATCGATATGAGTCAAAAAATGCTAGAGCTCTGGGTTCCTCGAGCTACCACTCTTATCAAACTTACTGCAAAAGCTCAGCCTTGATCACACCATTGCTACCAAAAATGTCCGAGGGTTGAGATAGGTAAGCCAGCTACTGTACGACGTTTATAATAATGTGACTTGAAGTGATGGTCAAATTAGTTTTAGCGAAGTTCACATTATTTTGAATTATGCACCACTGCTGTACTGACATCCGGACGTCAGCTACAATCGCGCGATGTGCGCTGCCTTTCCTATGTGTTAAAAGTGCCTACAGTAATGTGCCTCAATAAACAACTTCTGATACGGATAGAGATTAGCATGCTATCGACAATCCTCGGCCTCGATAGAAAAAGCAAAAATATTGATTTATGACACTTTACTCTTGTTGATCAAGGCAGACTCCAGCCAACAGTTTCTAATTGTAGTTCCAGACACCTTCTCCCAAGCCGTTTCGTACCACTGCATTGCCGTCAGGAGATCGACTTTTTTATGGGTCACTCTCGCGTAGATAGCCTAGTGCTCTCACCATCTTCTGGTTCAGGACCTCTCGTTTGATACAGTAAATAATCCCTTGGTCCATCGGCTGCATTTTTTCGGTCGTATTTGGCGGCAGCTTCTCGACACGTACGAGCTTCAAGCACAGACCCGTCGCGTCGTGTGACGAGGTGTTGTCGACAAGAAGCAGTATGTGCCGCCTTTTGACTGCCATTTCCTCTTCAAGATGTACAAGCCACTGCTGGTACATTCACGTCGTCATCCAACCATTGGAACTCCCCATGTACTGCAACGAGTGGGGGTTTTCTTCTTGTACCACGGTGGCTTCTTTACTGTGATTGTACAACGATTATGCACCTGGATAGTACGCATAGCATGGTCATCCATGGCTACTCGGTCTTTGCGTATGGCTGTTCTGATGAAAGTTGCCACTTTGTGCCGCTAGCCTACATCCGTACATCTCAGAAGCGGAAGCTGGATATCGGTTGGTGTATTCGCTACATTAAACGGATCTGTGTGGATATCAGCGGCGTACAATTTCCCCCTCAGTACGTGATGATGGACGCTGATAAAGCCCAATTCAATGCGTCCGCGACCGAGCTGTCTCACACTACCGTTGTAATGTGCTGGTTTCATGTTACCAAGAACGTGTGGAAGTACGCAGCGGAGTTTCGCGTCACCTACGATAGCACGGCTGTGCTCATCATGTACTGTAGTTTAAGAGCGAGTTAAAAATCTTTGACTCGGATAACTCAAAAGAGCAGTCATCGCTCGTTCGATTGTTGTTGTTGGTTCAGAGCCAAGCGTGTGAGATAGTGGCAAGAGGACTTACTTAATCTGGAAATCATGAGAAAGTCACCCTATTGTCTATCCATTCGTATTCATGGCCGCTATCATGACGGTAGATTAGCGAGCAAGTCGTCCTCCGTTCCATCGAAATCTAAACGCCTGTAAAAGTAATGTATCTAGCTAGAGTATAATATAACGTAAATATACAACTTCGCATACCGAATTGCCTGCGCAGTGGTCAATCTTTCTGAGTGTTGCTCGGTGTGCAAGATTTTTAAACTATGTTTCGGACGTATATTGAAGTTGATGACCTACCATTTTGTAAAAACACAAACAAGACGAAAAAAAACCTGGCGTGCCAGACGCATATATTTATGTTCGCCTTACTGGCGGACGGGCATGTCTTCTGTTGAATAGCGGCTGCATGGGACCTCACCGTGTGCAGCAGGGTTGCGAGATGGTTTTTTTTAAATTAGGAATCCATTTATACCACCTATCCACCCGATGTCCTTTGGGGTCGGGTTTTATTTGAATAAATTAAAAAAAAAACACCCGTCCAACCAATCATAACCCACCCTTTACCAGACTTGATTTCCAGGCAGATTTCTCATGCTGTAATGCTGCAAGACATGCTGTAATGGCAAAGTACAAGCCTAACCTGATAAGATAGCCAAATGGCAATACTGTAGTACAAGCCTAACCTGATAAGAAAGCCAAATGAAAATGTCACTAAGATGCATAATGAACCCAGGTGGCGGTGGTCTCTGCAGTGGAAGCTCCACCTGCAAGCACGCAACGACTGCTCACTCTTGAATTTTCGGTTCGCTGATACCCTGCGGGGGGTCAGTCCAGTCCCAGTCACATTCGTGCGGCGGAAGGTTGCAGTAGTATGGGTTGCGATAAATGCTTCCGCGCTATACTGGGTTAAGTCCCTCCTGCTAGCCTGAGCTCAGGGTGCATGCCATGTCTCGGATGTGGTCGTGTATCGTAGTACGTCTAAGTGGCGGGTCAGCGCTTTGTTACCGTTGCGTGGGCTGTTGCAGGCTAAAACCAGAAAAGTCGAGTGCAAAACGGGTTTGCCACTATCAATGCAATGAAATTAAGTTTAACAATCGACAAATAGACATAATTTAGCACAAAATTAATTGAATTTGACAAAAAGCCACAATTTAGCCTTCACTGATAAGTTGGGTATACCCATTTGTGTAAAAGCTACAATTGATTTGTAAAGTTAGCTTTTGAAGGAGAAAATTCACCTTAGTAGTACACAAAATCCTCGTCACGGTTCGAGTCGTCGGCGTCGCTGCTTTCTTCGTCTTGTTCACCACGCAGTAGGTCCTCCAAGTGCGAGTAGGTCGACAGCTCGTCGGCGTTGATATTCTTTGCGTTGAAGAAGATGTGGACCAGTTTCTCAACGCGCTCCGGAGAGAGATGGTTGCGCAACTTGGAGTGAATGTATCCTTGTGTGGAAAAGTTGCGCTCAGATGCCGAGCTTGATGTCGCACAGCGGAAAAGCTGCATGGCGACAGCTTGAAGAAGCGGGAATTCGTTGAGGCCGCACCAGAACTCGTACACCGGCAGCTTATTGTTGCACAAAAGCTGCCAGCGACACATCAACTTGATCTTGAACTCGGTCAGAAAAGTCTGGAATCGCGCCAGCTCGAGCGCCACCCCCTCCGTCTTGCCGGCTCCGTACCATGAGCCGATGAACTCCTCCACGGCAGCTCTGGTCTCCATGTCCATACTCTTTCTGGTGTAGCGAGGATCCAGCAGATAGGCCACGCCGTGCGCGTCACCGTACACAAAGTCGAACCGGGTCTGGATTAGGGCCTTCACGATCTTTATTTCAGCCACTGAAAGCCCTGCATGCTCCATTTCGGACGGCAGATCGAGAAACAGCTTGTACACGTTTGAGATTGGCGCGTCATCTTGCTCAAGTCGCTTCAGACCGGATCCAATAGGCTTGAACACCTTGACAGCTTTCGTCAGCTGGGGCACAAAGTCCATCGAAGTCACGAAGTCGAAAATCTCGCGTCTTGCCTTCTTCTTCGCTTTGGTCTTGGCGAACAAGAAATTCCGAGCTGAAACCATTGAGTAGAGAATCGCTTCGGCTGCCAAGACCGTTTCGAAGCAGAGTTGGAGCGAGCCCCAGCGGGTGTCACCTCGTTTCGCAAGTAGGCGAAGGCCCTCGACTTCCAGGCGGGAGGTCAGCTGGGACCACAACTTATGGTTGCTCTTAGAGAAGATCACAAGCTTCTTGCAGCCGTCTTGAAGTCGATTCAGCCACTTGATCTTCTTCACCATGTTCTTGACCAGCAGATGCAGGGCATGACACACGCACCCGTGAAAAAAAGTGTGCGGAAACTTGGACTGCAAGTCCGCCCACATCGCCTTGTTAGCGGGCGTGTTGTCCGTAATCACAGCCCCGACGTTGAGAAAGTGATATTTCGCGATGACTCGTTGCATGACGGCCGCGAGAAAAACGGAATCATGAGCCTGATCACCGGTGTAAACCGCCTCCAAAAAGTAAGCGCGGCCTCATGTAGTTCAGCACTGCGCGGCCGCAGACGTCCGTCCAACCGTCGGATGAGGCAGTCACGATCTTTCCCTCCAGAGTCATCTCGAGAAACTTCAACGACTTGAGGTAGGCGTGGTCAAGCAGCGAGGTGGACAGCTCGTCTCTCGTCGGCGCCTCGATTCCAGGTGTCAGCAGTTGAAGTACCTCCAGCAGGCTCTGGTGCTCAACCTTGTAGAAGGCCATACCAGTGCTGTAAATCCACATGGTCAGCTGCTCTTGAAACGCCTTGACAACACCTGGCTTCAGCTTCGCGGAAAATATCACCGTAATGAGCGGAGTTGAAGCTCGACTTGCGCATTTCTTGGCCAGGTGGTGCTTCACACGTTCAACATGGGTGCGGCCAGTCGTCTGGATCAGCTTACTGCACTTCTTGCACCACACCCCTTCTCCCGGGTCCACGTCAACGTGAGACCACGCCGGATCGAGCTTGCGACCAGCAGGCGAGCGGCTGGGGGTGCTGCTGGGCACAGTCGATGGATCGGCGTCATGGCACGAGGAGCTCATGATACGGGGTGTGGAGGGCGATGAGAGGGGTTGAACTTCTTGTCGGTGCGATGCAAATGCAGTTGTGCTCAAAAGTGTATTGGAGAAGCTGCCAGTTGATCGAGATGTACTAGATCCCGAGACGCTCGCTCAGGGGAATTTACTGGTTGTGATGCGCTTCACAGCTCAATTCAAAAATGAATTGGATGAGGGGTTAGGTGTTAAAAATCCAAAACCCATCGTGCAGATAAAACCCACCCGCCGACTGAAAATAATGGGGCTTTTCGCAACCCTGGTGTGCAGCGTACACTTGCGGCAGAGCTGGGGATACTTGCGTCGTAGATAGGCAGGTCCGCCGCCACCATTATGCACTCTTTGCGATGCTCCTTGATCATACGGTGCAAATGGACTTGTAGGACGACCTCGCGGTGACTTGCCTGGAACCGTTTCACCATTCCCTTGAGCACTGAAAAGCAGTTCTCGATGGGGTTCAGCATGGACGAGTTTTAAACCAAGTCGCAGCAACTTAGCTGCAAAGAACTCGTCTTCGGCGAAGACATCCTCGATGTTGATGTGGCACGGGGCGTTATCCGCCACCAGGACCGCGTCTTCTAGCGGCGTGGTCGTGCCGATGTGCGCGAGCAATGGTACCTCGCTGAGGTAGCAGCCCACCCCGATAATTGATCCGTTGATAGTGGCCATCTCTCCCTTGAGTTCGCAGTATTGAAACGCTTGGTTGTCAGGGACTGTGACAATTGAGAGATTCCGGCTCATGCTTAGCCCCCGCGATACCCCGGCCTATCTGTCTCCATCAGCTACTATCCACTAATTTTAAGCCCCCCCCCCCCCCCCGCACTCGCGGTTTTTTTCGGTCCCTGGCTTTGATCAATATACACCATTTTAAAGCTGTATACTACATGTTAAAAGTATGCGTATTTGATCTAACTATTACCTTCCGTAAGTACGACACATTTCTATAACCTGCGGGAAACCGGTTGACACAGACATACGCACTTGTTGTCTAAAATGCCTCGGATGGGTAGCTAAATTTCGACAGGGTGTATATACTACAACTTTCAGTGTCCTTTTTATTGATGGTGAACAAAAATTAAACACAAGGGCCTGTTTATGCTGGAAGTATCCTATGATTGCATCCCAAAATACCAGGCTATGCATGCCTTGAAAACAAAAAACCTGCTGTACCTAGCTAGCAATCAAGTGACACGTCTTCCCAACCGCGGGCTAATGGCGCCTTAGCATTATTATAGCGCACCTCCTGCTCGATTTTATTGGATTGGTCCACCTCCCCAGGCTGCATTCTCTCTGAGGGGTGCATATTAGTACTTACATGCGCAATACAACCCTTAGAGAGCAAAATATAGTGTCTACGGTGTTCATTCTTTCCAGCTTACCTCTTCTTTAACATACCCTGGTATATCGGACGAGATTCATCTTGCATTTCGTGCCGCTATGTACAATCATGTATCATATCCTGTCTGATCTGATCGGAGTACCCAGGGCATAGTAGGGGTAGTACTGTCTCATACGCATGATGGGGAGAGCGGTTCCTGTTAGCAATCTGTAAGCAATCAAATAATCAGTCTAATTCACCATTCTCTAGCAGTTACTACTCGTTCTTTGTGCATATTTTCACCTACACCTGTGCATTTCACGTAGAAAAAGACGTGCTGTTCTTTTTCATAACATGTAGTCATATACAACGTATGAGTGCGGGCGGGGGGGGGGGGGGGGGGTTAAATGATAAAAATGAACTTCACCAACTTTATCTTGTGCAATGGGCGACGGACAGGGAAGTCTTCAGGACTACCTTTGTGTCAGGCTGCCTTATCACAGCGCCAGAGCGGCCCCTAATTCCGGCGGTCCGGTTCTACTTACTCTCGTGGATGCGCCAAAGCAGCGGCAAATTTTTGCTTCATATCCATGAAGAGGCTTTGTTTGCACTCCCCGACATGGGTGTAACAGGGTTGTGGCTTCAGTCACTTGTAACTCTAACAGACACGACGTCTGTTAGAGGTTCGAAAGACTTTTTCAACCTTGGTGTAGACACACCGAAGGCTACATACATTTACGACCACCACGACGGGTGGTCCATAGAGACAAAGGATTCCTATTGGCTGAAAGAAGCATATTTTAGCCAATGAGCGACATGCATAGCATTGGAATTCTGCCAACCAGCCGTTGGCAGATTCCCAGTTTAGAATATTACATTTAGAGGAAGACAGAAACATAAAACAAAAATAGCAGTTCTCATTTTAACCCAAAAGCATTATTTGGATCGTTTATTTAGATTAATCTATACTCGGAGGCCATATTATAATTAACTCTAGTTTAAACTAAGCTACGCTTCCTCGTACACGTGCGCACACGTGTAAGCTAAAGTAGTGAGCCAAAGTAGGCCCATTACAGTCGTCACCAGCTGTAATGACAGATGCAATCAGTTAGAGGTGATTTCTATTATCCGATTTAGACTTGACATGTGTAGCCGATCTACTAGCAGGGTCGCATATTGTTATGCATAAGTAAGATGAACTGCGATCAAATACAGGTTTAGTATTTTTCGATCACCCTAGGCTGTATTCACGTCACGAAGACCAGAATATCCAGCATCACGGTCTCGTAAGTGGCGTCGGTATCTGGCGATGTGTATGCGACTACTTTATGGTGCTGCTAACTACACCGTTCACCCTAATTAGTCGTGTGACCTAAATAGTCGTGCACCTATGGTAATCATTCCACCGGTTTTGAAAATTATTTTTAGTTTCACCTTAAATTGAGAAAAGAGACCAGTTTCGGGTAGATCTCGGCAATACGAATTGCGTGGTATATTTTGTTTTCAGTAAATACGAATTGTTTCCGAGAAAACTGAAATTCAAAACAGGATGAGGCGCCCTTCAGGTCGTACACGGTAAATAGTCATGGCACGACTAATTAGGGTGAACGGTGTACTGTGTAGGAGTCGGTCTCCATTGGTGGGCAAGAGCAATAATCCGTTGGCGCGCTGATGTAGAACGGGTTGAGGGCGCCTGTTCTGGCACTGGCCTGTATTGCGGGCGGGATACAAAGGACCGAAGAACGTCCACGTCACGATGGCTTACAAATGAAGTAAAGCGCTTGATCAAGTGGCGGAGCTGTTTGTAGGTAAAGCCGGTCAGGCGTCGTGTGAGACAGGTATTGCGTCACTTGAAAAAAAAAGTTATGAGAACTCTACGGTAGATGGGTGGTATTGCTGGTTGCCACGCACAGGTTCGTCGGCGAGAAAAGCATGTGACGCAGCAAGCAGTTGTAGAATAATGAATGAAAAGCTGTCGAAACGGTCGTACTTGTCGCTAATTTTCCAGAATTGTCAACCAAAACTAAGTCGAGTTATATTTTCACCGAGAATGCAACCAACAAATTCACAGTTCGTTAGGACTGTGTCTAGTGCAGGTGCTTTCGGATTTGTACCCCAGGGGTACTATTGCCCCCCCCCCCCCCCCGAGTTCATTTATTATTTCATTTTTGCGTTACTTCGCTTACTTCACTTACTTTTATCGCTACTTCACTTACTTCAAAATACCGGATTTTATTGTACTTTACTTGTAGCTGCTTCAATTGTGTACATTACACAACTACTTACTACCAGCGCGCGCGCTGGCCGATACCGCCGAATACCGGCCGAATAACATAGGGAAATGTATGCCGGGCTAGTAACGCGCTAGCATCAGGACCATATAGGGGCGGTTGCTTTGCCATTCTGAGCAAGACTGGCTCAGCTTTGATAAAAGTAAGATAAGAAATGCAGAGCTACTGTATACTATTGATTGATGTATGCATATCGTGTTCAATCCTAGCTGGGTGAACGTGCACATGCTGGCCGTAGTGCTGAGCCGTTACGCTGTTGGGGGACCGTTGGCTGGGCCGAGCTAGCTGGACCCCGCTGGGTGGGTCTCGCTGCCGTTGCCCTTATGGCTGCAGTACTAGGCGTAGCAATAGCGAACTTCAGTCAACTATACAGATTGTTTATTAGTCAGTCAGCAGCGAAGAAGTGAAGGGATGCGCTGTCTTGGTTTTCCTCGAACAGGACAGCGCCTTGCAGATAAACTATAGTGAAAGCAAGTCTATTTGTCAACCAGCTACCAGTCTGAGGGATGGGCTCTCTTGGGCTTCATCCCACCATAGTGAAACTAAGTCTATTTACCACTCAAATTATCCAATCAGCGAAGGGTCGCATGAGCTGTCTTGTTTTGCCCCAAACAAGACAACTCCCCTTCCCGAATTCAACCAACTTGCTGCCATTCGTGAATTTGCCTAGCATAGGCATCACACCATGGCAGCGTGCGGCGGCGAGCAGCAGCGCAGCGCAGCAGGTGCGTGGTCCTGGTGATGCATGCGGTTCTATTGAGGGTACTAACTGTGGGCTTTATTTACGTTCCTACAGCTTACCTGGTGGCGGGGCAGCACGGCCGCGGCGGCGGCGAACAGCGGCGTAGGTTCGGGGCAACGTTGCGTGCGGAAATGTGCTACTGGTGCTAATTGTGGGGTTTGGGTATGCGTTGACAGCTTACGTGGTGTTGGGGCTGCGCTACGAACGGATGAGGGGAGCGCCAGCACGGTGACGCAGGTTCGTACTCTAGCTGTTATATGCGCCATATCTATCGGTACTAACGGCTATACTTTTACGTAGCTGCAGCTGGCGTGGTGGTGGAGACCGCAGCAGTGGCAGCGGAGAGCGTGGGAGCAGCGACGCAAGTTCGTGCAAAGTGAATTTGCAACAGTTGGTAAATACACCGAATTTTACTATGCATTTTGAAACAACCATAGTTGATAATTTTACCTACTTTCTCGATGTTAAGATGTCAGGATTAGCTTTATAAAGTGGTCATTGCTCCCCGCATCTTGTTTGTTTTTACTTGTACCACAGTACTGTTCTCACAACGCAAATGAAGGCGAGTTCTTCTCCAATGACATTGCCATAACATTTTCTGCCTGCGTGTACGTCGGCAAGCAAGGACATGTTCTTCATTTCAGCACAAAGCCACACAGTCGCGATCGCACCACAAGCCCGCCGGCAATACCACGTGCGTAAGCCCCGGCTCCTCCAGGAACGGTTCACTGAAAGCGAACGCGTCAAGGTGGTCACAAACGTCAAACGGGTGGGCCTACCTGATAGTCCGCTGCTGAGTAGGTCGTGTCGATCTCCATGTTCTTCTTCGAGAACGAAAGGTAGACTAAGCGGCAAAACTTCGCTCTTAGTTTGTATGAGGAGTTCCCCGACGAGCCGGACACTATGAAACTCCCGCTATACTCGTTAAAGCAACTTGAAAATTTTGAAATTCTTATATGCGAAACTTTGTGCACCGTGATCGTGCTGTGTAGTTTTGAGCACTGGTTTATAGATAACCAGTGCTCAAAACTAGTGTTGGCATGCCTGCCTCAAGCTGCATGAAAATGCTGTCTCGTCCATATAACCATCGCTGCCTAGTTCTCGGTACGAGCAAGCCGCAGCAATACCTGCAGCTTGTACTTTTTTGGGGTACAATCGTTGCTAGAAGATCCGAGGCCATGGTGCATTATGCACAATGACACTATCACTTGGCTAGTGCGCCCCGCAGATAAGTGAGTGTTTTTCATTCTGTCATCATTCCATTACCTTAAAATGCTCTACTACATGTTTCGGCTGTCGACCAACCTGCATAGTAGGTATAATGCTTCGCGTCTAAAATATCGTAGAACTATCGTACAAGTTCGCACATCACGGTGCTAATAGACAAGAGAGGGCTTGGGATGGATCTATCATTCATTGAGAAGCGAAACATCCCTTCAACGTAAGCTGTATCCACGGTTCGGCAGACTGCTTGTAGTCACTAGTGTTTAACTTTACGCGAGCACCCCAACTCCACTCTAATAAACGCTACCATGACTCCGCCAAACAACTTTAAACTATGGACCCAAGTTGGGTCACCCAACATATATATTCACGTTCGGTTTGACTTTAGCACGATTGATGTGTCAAGTCGAAGTAAAGAATACCATTGCGCATCAGTGCGCTAAACTTTTGCTTTCATCCGGCATCGTGCACGCATTATGCTGAATAGTCCATGTAGTTGGTCGACTATGCCAGTCTACATTCATGGCGATCATTGCAACGCAACAGATAACTACACAAAATCTAATTCAACTTCAAAATTCATGTTCAAATGCAGTTCTTCGATTCATCCATCGTAAATGAAAACATGGAGGTGTCGACGGTAACAAACGAATCCGCTCAAAGTTCCACAAAGGGTCTCGAAGTTGCTCAAACGGATGTACTCAAAGTCACAAAGATCTCGAAGTTGCTCAAACGAAGGTGCTCAGAATTGCACGAGAGTCATGCCTTCGTGATAAGACTGACGAGGGCATTTACGACGTTCCTCTTAAGCACACCGAGATTCTATGTTATTTGTATCTGGCCTTCATTAGTTATTTCTCGAAAAAAAATCTAAGTTGATGTCGAGGGTTGTCATCTTAGCTGCCTGCCTCGTGTCTGAACTAAACCCAACTTTAAAGCTATAGATACGTAGCTGAAACGATAAACGTTCGCATGGTGGCCTGCTTGTTCTAATCTAGCGAAAGCAGACCCCAAAGTGGCCAATTGAAAAATTGGTATCATGATTTGTGTCCGATATTGCGGGTTCTACTCGATCTTTCCGAGCGCGATTGATTCAATCTATCGAGCAAAATCGCCAAGCGAATCGAAAAAACTTCTAAACAGAATACTATATGGCGCGCAGCACCATATCCTGTCGCCTGCTGCCTCGTGCGAGCCTGCAGCTCCGAGCGACCGAGCTGCTTGAAGAGAGGCCCCAGCACCAACGCCTCGTGCTGCAGAAGGAGATCTCGCTCTCTCGAGGACACCTGCTGCGCCCGCTTGTAGAAAAGACCCCGCTGCATGAAGAGGCTCAGCTGTGTGAAGACGGCGAGCAGCGTGACCAAGGCCTGGTACATCAAGAAGTACTCCCGCCCCCCCCCCCTCGCATCTGCAGCCTCAAGAGGACGTGCTACCCCAAGAGCTTCGTCAACATGGTGAGCCGCCGCTGGCCGAAGAGGTCACGGATAGTGAAGAGCGCTCGCAGATCGAAGACGCCACGGTCGACGAAGAGAGTGATGAGGGCTCGCAGCGTCAAGAGCGTCAGGTGCGTCCAGGGCAACACGAGGAGCAGAGGCACCAAGGACACCAGCTACACGAAGAAAGCTCGCTGATTGAAGAAGTCACGCTTTCATCTGTAGGCGCGCTGCGTTCATCGACACAGGCGGCTACGCATGAACACCCCGCAGCTCAGCACACGAACGGCTTTATCGGCTCGAGGTGCGACCGATTGTTAAGTCAACCATCGGTCAGCGTGATACCTCTGGCAATACGCTGGACGACATCATTGTGAATGGTGACTCATTTGGTGAGATAATGCAGAAGCTATGGGACTCGTGAAATGCAGAGCCGTACAGACTGATGACAGTTGGTCTACCGAAATACCTGATGTTGCTGAGTGGTCAAAGGTGATGCAGCTCAAAGTGAAGAGGCACGTCGTGGAGACTACGAAGGCGGAACGAGCGTGGAACACATGGCTAGTTAAGATGCGATGAGAAGTGGTGACTCTCTTAATCTATGAGTTTGGTGTAGCTATCACTGGAGCTCAAGATCTGACCGCGTTCAAAGATGCGTGCATTCGCCCGGAGCAGACTGACCGAGCTGGCGCGACAGCTGAAGTTTCTCTTCGAAATATTGTAGCGCGTCTTCAAGAAGAATGGGGGACGACGTTCAGTGGAGAAGCGGTTGTCTGGCGCATGTCGGCGAATCATATCACTCGCAACCTCAACAGATCTACTTGAGAGGCGTTGGTTGCAAGGCCCCCACCGGACCAGGTTGCTCACCTGCTGCGTTCATCCGACTCGACATTGGAGCGGCACTTGGCGAATCTATCGCAATCGGCAAATGTGGCGCTAGACTGTGTGAACGGCTCCTTGGCTGGCTACGAGGATCTTCGCCGTGACTGGGAAGCGTTTGGCCAGCACATGGCCAGACACAAGCAAAACTTGGAGATGCGCAGGATCCTCGTCGAAGGGTTTATTCGCGACATGGCTCCTCCTCCCCCAGCGCCGTGCCGGACCCATTAGTTGAGCTCGTGGACGCTGACGACGTTAATCACGCCGATTGAAGTGGATGGTCGCTGTGTCTGGGTTTCGCTACTTCGTTTTCGGTATGGAGGATAAGCGATCGGATCCAAGCAACACAAGTGACAGTCGATGGAGTCCGAAGAAACTAGTGGTACATGTTTGAGTTTTATCCTACGCTTCAGCAGTATGTACCGTGAAATCTAGGTTATCGTGGTTGCATTCGCGGAAGTTGGAGACTGGTGGTGCTTGGTTTTTTGCTGGATAGAGGCCCAACAGGATCGAAGAAGCCTTGGATCCGCCAGCTGCAGTGCTCAAATGCCTTGCCCATGCTAAATCTCTCGAAGCGACGAAATGTTTGGATGATGAAGGGCAACAAGTCGCGCTTGCTTGACTCGACGTAGTGGCGTTGGAATGAGCGCTTCACGTAGCCAAACAGGAACTCTATCGGGTTGAAGAACGGACAGTAGGTGGGAAGAAAGATGACAACGAAACCAACGCTGCGAAGATAGCGAACGGTTTCTGGGTCCCGGGGGATGGCAGCTCCGTCGAGTATCCACACGGAATTGGGGCCTGGATACTGGCGGACATTTCCTCTTGAAGAATGCACGAAGTCTTGGAAGCATTTTGTGAACTCCACGCGATCAAATGTTCCCTCGGTATTGAAGTAGTCTATGACTCTATTGACTCCCATGAAGACCAAAACCGTCACCCGTGGCTTTCGCTCAAAGTCGCCCCGAATAGCAACTTTCTTGCCCTTGAGAGCGTAGCCGCGCTTCCGGATCATGCCCCTATTGTCGAAGGAGACCTCATCGAGGAATTCCAAATTCTGGTGGCTCCAGTCGATGTGACTGAGCTCTTCGGTGAAGCGGAAGATCTCCTGCTCTTTGATGTGCATGGAGCGACGCTCGAGCACCTTCCAGGTCAGCCCCTCTTCACGAATGATGCGCCAGACCGACGATTTTGATATTGCGACGTGATGTGCGCGCGTGAAGGCGTCTTGGGCTTCGTCCAGGTATGCAAGCGGGTGCTGGTCGTAGTAGCGAAGCAGCCATGCAAGCTGGTCGGCCGAAAACGTCCTTTTTGAGGCGGTCTTGGCCCACTGGAACACCCCGGTCTCCTCGTATATCTTGATCCAGTTGTTGAGCGTGCGCTCCGACTTGTTGAAGATGTGTGCGAGGTGCCGCTTGCCGTAGCCGAGCTTGTAGTACGCGTACAAGCGGTGATACACCGTGTTAGGGTGCGCATGCTGCCGTGTTGCTGCTTCCTCTATGGTTCACTTCAATGTGTTCACTTCTACATGGTGAACAGTACCTCTGATTCGTCAAAATTATGCAAATTTTGGCCAATTACATTCACCTGTCGATTCGCAGAGGACGCCCAATACAGTACCGCCAACGCTGAAGCAGGGGCATTTACGAAATATGGCCTATCTTTCTGAAATACCAACCTGAAATATCGCAGTAGCATAATCGAAGTATTGTAGGATAAGTAGTATTTGGCCGGAAACCCGACCCCTATGATAAGCTTGCCACCTCGCTGTAGTCAGCGATTTGTTTCTTATCATTTGAGGCTCAGTGACCTATTTTCATCCAATCGTCGCTCATTAGGGTTAGGTTTATTTCGTTCCAACTTATTTCTGGAATCGTCCGGAATTTCCTTCTTCGCGCAAATAAGTAACCATACAAAACTAAAGATGTTTCTCGTACTTACTCGATAAGAGCAAAACCTGCCGGATGTAGCCACTTCCAGACTTGCCCAAGCTGCTCGACACTGTAGCTGGAAGGTCAAGGCCGACTCCGACAACCCAACAAGCGCGGTAGTAAGGTAAATGAAAGACAGAATGGTCAAGTAAATATATGAAAGAATATGTAGCAATCTTGATCGATAAACAATCAAACAATAAAGGGCTTGATGTCTACTGGTACTAGCTACACTGCGCTTGGCCGTCCTGCAGCTGCGTGTTCGCGCTAAGTGCCGCCCCAGGTCCTTGGTCTTGCTCTCGCACTTGACGAAATTTACCTGCTCCATCGTCTCATTGGGGTCGAGGTTGCTCCCTTGCCGCTCGTCCAGTGGGCGTCCAGGTGTAGTAGCACGCTGCGGGTCGCGTCACCGCTCACGTCCTCGCTGGTCACTGCGCTCGCCACCTTGGTCGGCATCGACTCCGTCGTCTTGGTCGGCGGACATCGCTTCAAGCGGGCGGCACGCCCAGCCGTACCCAAGACATTCACAGCGCCGTTGGCATCCGCGGACAAGCCGGCCGCCTTGCTGTTGTCGCAAGAGCCTCTTCCTTCGTCGCGGCCTTCTCGGTCTTCTCCTTCGTCGTCTCCTCGGGGATGTGGTCTTCCGTCTGCACCGCAGCCTCCGCAGCACCTGCTGCCACGCGGTCGGCTGCCTCTAAGTCTTCATGCTGCACCCGCATGCTCCTCCTCCAATTTCATCACCTTCGACGTCCTCCTGCTCCTGCTGCACTACATCCAGGGGCCCCGCAGTCAAAGTCTCACCCGGAGCGCTCTCCTCCCGCACCACTTGAACTGTAGCTCGTCCTCGCGCTGCCCGCGCGTCTGCGCCTGCTGATCCCACGCCGTTCCCGCTTGCCCGAGTCGGCGATGCACGTGTTCTTGCATCTCCACCCCGTCGCTAGTGCGTACAGCACCACCACCAGGCGCTCCGGCGACTCTTGGTCCACTTCCGGCCCGCCCGGAGAGCTCATCTTCGCCGCGTACGCCGAGCTGGACGCCGCCGAGCACAGCGCGAGCGGATATAGGCCAGTTGCCTTCAATATTGTTGGTGTAGGCGCGATTGTGTGCGCGTCGTAAGTCTTGACGAAGATGTAGCCGCCACTTATCAGCGCACTGTGCCGCGGTCGCTCATGCCCACAAGTTAGGCGCCACGCTGGGCTCCGACAGCGCCGGCCCGCCGCTCCTTCCACTCAATGTACGCGACACATCCTCCGTTTGCTCGGGCACGGCTGCAGGCTGCCCGTCGTGCCGCCGCGGCGAGCTTAACTGCCCTCCATTGCATCCTGCGCCACTCCAAAGAAAGATTGAGAGAAATATAACATTACGTAAGTGCAAATATCACACTATCCGCTGCCGTCCGGAATGAATAAGTGGGCGCTGATTGGCGCAAGTAATTTTATGTTTCGCCAGTGTGTCTCTATTGCAGGTTTGACAGGTTTCCGGTCCGGAATCGGGCAATTACTGCAGCCTCTCCAAGCTGCATACCTCCCCTCTCTAATCGATTACCGAATCTGACCAGCAAAAACTGTTGACAAACTCTCGAAAGACGAAAGCCCAAGACGGGCACTCCCTAAGATCAGCCCCCACTACGCTTTTTGACAAAACTTTAGTCCGACACAAATTTACATTTGTGAATTACAATTTTGACCTAAACTGGGTAGTGTTTGCGGATGCCCTGCACGAGGCCGTCAAGGCACTGGCACTTCGGGACAGTGCCGTTGAAGTACCAGGACTTCCACAGGTACATGTCCAGGTACTGGTCCAGGCGCTCCTTGGGGACGCCGCGCATAGCCTTGATGTAGCGCTTCACGCGCACTTCCCACGTCCCTTCAATGCGGTTCGTATGGGCCCCCGTCTTGGGGTCCACGAAGAACTTGTCGTGGTTGACCCACTTGTGGGTGTAGTTCTTGCCCTTTAGCCACTTGTTGTTCTCCAACGTATGCTTCCCGTTGACAGAAACATACGATGAGAACTGGTCGGAGATGATGGTCGACCCGGCCATGATATGCTTGCCGATGAGAGGAGACAGCGTCTTCTTTTTGCGGTCGGGGTCGGTGACGATGCCGAACCACCGCCCCGTGGCCCGATCGACACCGCCGAAGAGCCAGTAGTCCTCGTGCTGCTTGCCGCGCCCGAACTTGGACTTCTTCTTTAGGCTCGTCTCGTCGATCTCGACGGTGTGGCCCACGCCGCCGATCTGTATAAACATAGTTAGCACATATGCCACATATTGTAGCCGAATATTAGGTGTACATACCATCATGCTACACTGCAGCATCTCGGCGGAGCAGATGTCGCGGCAGAAGCCGTACCAGTCGATCGCCGTGACGTCGGAGATGCCCAGGAACTGCTCCGCGGTTCCGACGGGGATGTCCGACGCCCAGAAGAACATCAGGCGCAGCGCAGTGCGGTACGCTAGCTTGGTGCCGTCGAAGAAGGAGCCTTTCTTCAGGCTGAGCTCCTTGTCCGGGTGGCCGCTACGGCGGCATCGCCAGCGGCGGTCCTCGTCCTCCGTGCCGCGTTTGTAGACGCACAGGTTCATGGGATAGTCGCAGTACTCGCATGTCTTAGAGGAGGCGAGGAGGCCGTGACGCATTAGGAAGCTCACGGCGGTGTCCTCGCTCGTGGTCGCCGCCATTATGTTGTCGAACGTGAACGGGGACACCGCCGGATCCGCCACCGCGTACGCGTACGGTGAGTTGTACACGACGGGCTCCTTGGGCGCGGTGTTGGGCGGCGCTCTGGATGCGCGCACGCGCTCCGACCGTGATGCGCGCTTGCGTGGCGCGCGTGCAGAGCGCGGAGTCGTCTTCGAGGATGATTTCTTGGCTGGGGCCATGGTGCGTTGCGTGTCTCGGGGCGGGGGCTCTTTTTCGAACGTGATAGTGTTTGTGTTGTGGCGGTATCGCCGTGGGCGCGAAAAGTGCGGGTTCACACGAGTACGCGCGCAACGCAAACTGATACATGGGTGCACTTAATATGTAATTTCTGTCGGACTAAAGTTTTGTCAAAAAGCGTAGTGGGGGCTGATCTTAGGGAGTGCCCCAAGATGCAGGCAGAGCTCCGTGTCATGGCAAGCGCAGCGAACACCAGCGGCCAGCAGCACATGGCTACATCCGCTTCTTCCTCCGCACACGCAGCAGGCGCCAACCTCTTCGTTCGGGTGCCGCACGCCCACGGAGTGCGACGGCGGCGCGAGGAGTCGGCGGCCGTGGAGATCGAGGAGTTGGACTCGTGCACCATGCGCCAGAACTCGTACAACTACTTCCAGCACCACGGGGCGGGCGCTGCGCCCTCGCTGCTGCGTACGTCGACGTTCCGCTCGTCGCTGGGCCGCAGCCCGGCGTCTCGCAAGAGGCAGCGGACGCTGGTGGAGCAGCTGGACGAGCTGTGTCTGCAGGGCTCGCGCGGCCGCGTCGTGGGGCTCGACAGCGCCAAGAGCAGAGGCAAAGGCAGAGGCGTGCGCCGACTGGCGAGAGAGAAAGCGCGACAGGAGGCGGTAGGCGGTGCACGCATCGTTGAGCTGGACGAGTTCGGACAGGAGAAGCCGGCGTCGGTGGACGGCAGCGGCAGCGACAGCGACGGAATGATGGACACGGCGGGGGAACAGACAGGAATGAAGGTCTATGGAGACGTTGGGGGGCTGCGCAGCTTCTTCGCTGCAGGCGCGGGGGAGCACCACAGACCCATGGACCGAATGTACCGCCACTATGTCGCAGTGGCACAAGCTGCAGCAGCGGCGGCTACACCGCAGGGCAATGAGTTGGTTTTGTTTCGACCCCCTGCTCCAGTCGCCTCGTCGTTCACGGAGAATTTGCCCGCGTATTTGTCGCTGACACCGCACGAGTTCGAGAATCTGTCCATGGCGGAGAAGCGCCAGTGGTACCAGGCTCACAGCCGCTACATGCGCGAGCTGGACCAAGCTGCGGCGGAGCAGAAGAATGAGCTTGAGATCGAGACGCAGCTTGAAGCGAAGCCGACGGATGTGACTGGAGGGTTCGAGGCTTCTCGACGTCGCAGCTCCAGTGCGAGCTCGAGTCGGTCGTACCAGGTGCTTGGAGTTCCAACGGATGAAGACAACGACAGATTTTTTGACGACTTTGGAGACGACGTGGAGATGATGGAGGATATTGATGACGACGCGGCGCCCAAGCGCCCGCGTGCTGCAGGTGCTGTCACACACTCGGAGTGGTTTACGGATGATGAATTGTGAGAGCGTAGAGGGGGTGAATGAATGGGCGAGCGATGATGAACTAAGGGGATGAATAATGGTGAATAACAGCGGCAATATATTTCTGACAAGTGATGGCCACGATCTACAGTAGTGGCGTAGCAGCATGTGTCTGCTTACTTGCGCGTGTACGCTTCGATGTACGGGCTGGCAACAGCGGCAGCAAGAGCAAGGTACACGGGCCAGTTGGAGTGAGCAGAACGCAGAGGCTTCGTGCGAGACACCACCACACGGTGCTTGTGCGCGTGGCCGTCGTGCTCGTGCTTCACCACGTCGTAGCCCTCGTGCTTGGCGATGGTGAAGTGGCCGTCGGAAGCAGTCACTCGGTAGCCTTCGGGGTAGTGCGCGTACGGGACGTAAATCTCCGTGACTGCGCTCGCCACCGACTTCCCCGACGTGTACTCGAGCACGTACTCGGCCGTCTTCAAGTCAAACTGCGACTTGCTCGGGATGCCAGCGATCCTGCGCCCGTGCGGACGCGCGAATGCACGCAGAGCACGAGCAGAGTCATCACGACGGCGGACGCCAGAGAGGCGACGCGCCAGAGCCTCCGAGTCCGGGCTGCTGATACTCAGGTCCTCGAGGTTCCACAGGTCTCCGAACTTGTGTGAGTTGTCGGCCGTGTAGTTCCACAGCGTGAAGGACAGCAGCTGCGACTCGAGGTTGAAGATGGTGTTGTCCAGAGCCTCCACTTGGGCGGAGAAGTCCCCGGTCTCGTACGCTTCCGCATGGTTCATGTTGTACGGGATGCCCGTCTCGCCGATGAGCGTCGGGGCCTTGGCCATCTTCTCACGTCCGAAGCTGGCGACGTGGGCGAGTTGGTGCTGGTGCAGCTTCCGAAGCGCAGCGTTGCCGAACGCAGGCTTGCCCGTCGCGAAGTCCAGCGTGAAGTAGGAGCGCCACGTCGTGGTGAAGAGCGTGATCATGTCGTACCAGTGCATGGCGTTGACTGCGAGCGGGACGTCCTCGTTGCTGATCTGAGGGAACACCAGGTCGCCGATCTCGGTAGGAGGCATCTCCGCGAAGATCATGGCCTTGGGGGAGATACTCTGGATGCGCTTGGTGAACCTCCTCGCGAAGGGAAGGTAGCACTCAGTGCCAAAGTCGATTCCACTGAAGTAATCAGGCTTCAGCAGCTTCGGGTTGCCCTGCGCGTCAAAGTCCCAGACGCCAGCCTTCCTCCAGATGCAGCCGGCGCCCTCCTTCCAGGCTCGCACTCCCTTGGGGTCAACACGCTCCGCGCGCAGGGGCTTTCCGCGCATCATGGCCATGATACCGGCGCCCCAGACCTCGACGTTCTGAGCAATACCTTCGCCAAGCAGCATGGCGGAGAACGGCGAAGGCGCGTGGCCATTCCTGAAGCCGCCCGAGTTGACCAGGTCCTTGGTGCCAATCCAACCGTTGGAAGGCTCGTTCATGGTGCCGTAGCCAGCGACGTTCGGCAGGCCCTTGAGAGCTTCGGCCAGAGCGGCCAACGAGTCCAAGTAGTGCGACTGCAGGTACTCCTGGATCTGCACGCCGTCCACCAAGCAGTTGGGCGCGTACTTCTTGCCGGCCCAGAAGAGCGTGAACATGGTGGCGCACGCCAACTTGGCGTAGTTGGTGGGCCAGATCATCTTGGGGAACTTGGACGCCGGCAGGCCGCACGTCTCGAGGCACAGCGCCGCCTTGGTCGGCTCGAAGTTGCGCGGCTCGAAGCCGATGCACTCCAGCGTCCACATGGGGGCGCCGTCGCCCCCCGTCCAGCGGGACCAGACGTCCTGGTGCGGGTCGATGTACACCTGCATGTTGTACTCGGCCGCCTTCTCCACCACTGCGCGGATGTACTTGAGGTACTCGTGGTCGATCTGGCCGGGGCCGGCGTGCTCGATGGCCTCCCACGTGACGATGAAGCGCAGGAACGTCAGGCCCCAGCGCTGCAGGCGGGACAAGTGCAGGTCCGCCTCCTCCAGGGGGAACGGGCGCCCCACGAACGACACGGAGGCCGCGCCGTCGAAGAAGTCGCTCGTGTCCTGGTCGTCCGTGTGGCCGTAGCCGAACGGCAGCTTGGAGGAGCCGCCCAGGTTCACGCCACGCAGCAGCGCGACGCGCCCGTGCTGGTCCACGAAGTGGCCGTCCTTCATGCTGAGGTGCGTCACCTCGCGCGCCTCCGGCTCGGGGGCAGGCTTCGGCTGTGACATCTTGTGAGGAGGTTCGAGTGAGTCTTGCTGGGTCTTGAGCGCTTGGCCGCAGAATGCAGAGTGCCGAGTGCAGCGACCGCAGCGAGGGTGGATACGTACGTACGTCCAGTCGAGTTGAAGCTCGAAGTCTGCCTCCACGCGGATTTGATGACAATCATCCCGTCCACGGCAACATGATGACGGTGCAGAGACCTGCATGCCCCCATGCGTATCAAATCGACACATCAAAGGCCCGACCTGCGTACGCGTGCGTGTCAGCTTCAGGACGCTCGTCGTCAATGCGATCGACTGTGCTTTCAGGCGGTTCGTTCGTCTTCAAGTTCAACATGATTAGCTTCAGGCGATCCTCTAACTCACTGCCTCGTCACGTGTAGTGCAGCAGCATAACGCTGCCAGCGAGGAACCAATACACGTACAGCAAGTGCAAGCTTGCAAACAATAGAACACCCAACTAAGGTTCTTCGTTACAGAGAGAAACATTGCGGTGTATTGATGGTACCAAGGTGACTGCACGGGGGATTGCTATGGTTTTGCCCCGGGGCTGGGATCGGCCAGCCCCTACCTCGCCAGCTTACGACGTCAGGTAGGGCGTGACGATGGCGATGCCCAGCGCCACGTACACGGGGATGTTGCTGTGTCCCGCCCACGCGAACCGCGAGGTCTTGGCCGCCGCCTTCTTGGTCTTCTCCACGACCACGCGGTGCTTGTGCGCGTGGCTGTCGTGCTCGTGCTTGATGATGTCGTAGCCCTCGTGCTTCTCGATGGCGCAGTGGCCGTCGGACGCTGTGACGCGGTAGCCTCCCGGGAAGTGGACGTACGGCACGAAGATCTCGGTGGGCTCCGCCGAGCCCTCGGATGCGTACTCGAACACGAAGGTGGACGAGCTCTGCGTGAACTCGGAGGTCACGACGGAGCCGCTGACCTTGCGCGCGTGCGGGCGCGTGGTGGCCGCGTCCTTGAGGTCCAGCACGATCTCCTCGCCCGACTCGGACGTGAACACGTACGTCTTGTTGGTGGTCGTGGTCACCGTCTTCTTGGTCGCCCCGGCGGGGTCCGAGTGCACGAGCGTCTTCTTGACGGTCGTCTGCGTGTGGGTCGTCTTCACGGGGGACGAGGACATTGCGGCTGCGTGGAGGAATGCGGAGGCTCGGCTTGGTGGCTCGCGCGCGGAGGGGGATTTTCGGGACTGCCGGCTTCCTCCGGTCCGCAGGCGGGACTTTTTGCAAAAAGCGGAGTGATCCGAAAGTTTTTCGCATTTGGAACTTTTTGCTGCAAAAAGCGGAGTCCGTGAGAACTTTGTTACAAAAAGCGGAGTTCGGGTTCAGCGACCCTACAGCGCTGAGATCTTCAGACGGTAAAGAGCCCCATGGAGTTGCCTCCACCCCCTCCGCCGCCGACGTCGCACCTTGCGCAGGGTCCGGCGGACGACACTATCACCGAGGGCACGTGCTTTCCTGACCAGAAGTCGTGCACGAAGGCATTGCGCAAGTATGCAGCAACACACGGCATGACCATCAAGCTCGATCCAAAGCACCACGGTGGTGCGATGCTCACGTACAAGTGCGACGGAGGGGATCAATGCCGCTTCACGGTTGTTGCACTGCGGTCACAGCGTCAAGCATCGAGCGGCTATTTCATCAGTCATTGCAACCTTGCTCACAACATGTGCATTGGGCGATCGAAGCTAACAGCTTCCCAAGTCAGGAACGACGAGCTCATCCGATCACTAGTGGCAAGCGACCCGAGTATTGGCGGGAAGGTGATAGTCGATCATGTGAAGCGTATGCGAGGCGGCTATCTCCCACTAAGTGATGTACAAACTGCGGTGAAAGTGGCCACAACAAGAGAAACTGCCCCTCGGGGTAGTGCGCGTGCTGCGTCTGCTAGGTGTATTGTGTTACGGCAGCACGGTAATTCATAATACATGTAGTCTGTGGTGCTAGTTGTGGGAGACCGAGCTCGAAGGTCTTGTGTAGTTAGTTTGGGTGCTGCGGGTCGCTGAACCCGAACTCCGCTTTTTGTAACAAAGTTCTCACGGACTCCGCTTTTTGCAACAAAAAGTTCCAAATGCGAAAAACTTTCGGATCACTCCGCTTTTTGCAAAAAGTCCCCGCAGGCGGCGTTACGCTGGTGGCAACTCAGTGTAGGTTCTGCGAATAATTGGGAAAAATTGTGGGAGGCGCACTGTTTTAAATCACATAATGAATCAGTAAAGAAATGAAGTTAGACCGTTTATCATAAAATCGGGATAATCAAGGTATAAGGTTGTTGGTACATCACGGTAGTGCATGGATACTTCAACCGTATCATTTTTTGTGATAGAGACGGTAACACGTCAAGGTGGTCGCTCATACTTTTGGTTGGGCTGGAGCTCTTTCAGTGCCAATTCGGATAGGAGACCCGGTCTCCGAGGCCGACAGCTATTAGCAATAGATGTTGGTCAGTCCATTGCCACCGCCAGAACAAAGCTCCTGTCAGGGTGCGGTCCAAAAAGGATCCTTCGGAGCTCTCTACGCTCTGCTCTCTAGCACAGTCTGAAAACGGATATCGGGTTAAGTTACATATTATCTTGCGTGGCTACAAGTTCGGTGTCTTGCAACAATTGTTGCAAGGTAAGGCAACACCTCCTTCACTCTGAAAAAAATGCACTGTCGAGCCTGAACCGAAGTGATATGGCGTTACTCTCGGACACAGCAAAACTTCTGGAAAACATCACACTTTGGTTACAACTTCGTTATCTCCGTGCTCGAAGCCGTCTCTAAGCTGCTTCGAAGCCAGGTCACACATACGTCTACTGCACTACACGACCTTCTAGTTCTCCGAGCGCAGGTTGGCGGTCATCCGGCGGCGACGACGAGCCTTGCAGTTCGAGGTGGTCGTCGTCACGGGGCTCTCCGTGCTCGGGGTGGTCGTATAAGCCGAGGTAGCAGCAGTCGTGGTGGCGGGGGGTGAGGTGTACTCGCTAGCGGTGGATGCATCCGTTTGGGCCGGCGCAACCGTGGCCACAACGTTTTGCGTGACAGCAGAAGCCGCTGTCGTGGCCACGGGGCTCTGCGCCGTGCTTGCACCGCCGCTTCCGTTGACGATCGGTGCGCACTGCTTGTAGACCTGCCAGTTGGGCTCGTGCAGCGCCAGCCAGTAGAAGGTGAAGGTGCAGTCCCCGCTGCAGGCCGAGTAGTCGATGGGGATCTCGGCCGGGTACGACGTGTAGGCGGCGCGGCAGTCGTCCGAGTGGAAGACGCGCGTGTCGTCGATCCAGGCCTCGCATGGGCCGTGGTGCGAGTCGATGAAGCCCATCTGCTCCTGGTCGTTCTGCCACTTCATGGAGCTCAGCGAGCTCACGTCCACGGGCGAGCCGGTCAGCGCGGTGTTGCCGCAGTCCGAGGCGGCGGTGTCCATCATGGCCCGCAGCGTCTTGAACTGCGAGTTGGGGAACGACTTGGTGAACATGGCGGTGTTGGCCTCTGGGTTGTCGTTCCACTTGAGCCCAGCGAACGCAGGGTCACAAGACTCGGTCATGATGGCGTTGTACTTGGTGTTGATGCCGTAGGGGAAGTACGCGGCCGGCTGAGTGAGGTAGCCGTGCGCATCGACGGAGTGCGCCAGGAGGGCGATGGCAGTGGTGGCGACAGCGAACTTCATGCTTGAAGAGGAGGAGGAGGTGGTGGACTTGGAGCTGAGGGGGCAAATGTCGGAATGAGGAGCTGGTCATTGATTCAGGAGGTTCTTGCCGACGGTCCTGCGCCGCGTGCCGTTGCACCTTTCGGGGGCTGCGATCGCCAGCGCTTACGACGGTGGACGGTGGTGTCGTCTAGGGCCATCTGGATCTGATTAAGCCGTGACTGTAGGTGGTTGCCGTGTTTTGGCGGTGCTGGGAAAACAGCCGCACGTCGACTGAAAAGTCCGCCCGACTATTGCTTGACCGTTTGAACAGCAAAAAGCTAACGAGATGTACTGTACTGCCCCCACGTGGCTCGCAGCTCTTGATGGCTTTGCCCAGTGGTGCTGTAGAGGCGCGTGCTTCGTCACGAAAGACAAGTGAGGCGCCTACTATTTGATTCATTTTTCAAGTCCACCGGCGCCAACCTGCGCCAAACCAGTGCCATCTGCCCCTGGCGGTGAAGTGGACTTCTCCACAATAAGCGCGCCACTCTGGACGGAAGGGCGGACGAATTGAGGGGCACAGCGTTAATCTGCGTGTGCGAACAGTGAGTTGCTGCCCCTGCCAACATCATTGTGACTGGGAAGTGTACCACTGGGTAGTCTACGTTCTCTCTATGGTGCTTCGAGCACTTCGAGTTCGACTCGACGACGCCCTTCATAGCGGCGCGAACGCAATGCTTCGACACAGATATGGCCAGATCAGCAGCGAGCCATCTCATGGGCTGCAACCGTGGTGCCATCTTCGCGAAACCAGATGGAGGAGGGCTGTTGAGTTCGCTCGTTTGATCGCCAGAGCTCACTCCTCTCGGTGAGAGGAGTAACGTTCCGCCATCCGAGTGCAGCCTTTTGATCAAGCCGCACTGAAGCGCTGGTGCGATGATGCTGCATTTCGAGGGTATTGGTCGTCGTTACAACGGCGAACCGCTGAAAAGCAAGCACCATTTGAAACGTTCCGAGTTCCATTGGGAATCCTGTCGAGAGCATTTATTTTTTACGCTATCTACCCAGCAACATACATTGTGATAACGAATCGCACCAAAGCTAAATTTCATGCACATGCATGCCATTCATTTTTTTTTTTGGGGGGGGGGGGCTTAGAAGTGAGTGCCTGCGGTCTAGTGGGCCCTCGCGTCAACGGCAGCAAGCGTGAACAGCAGCAGCACGAAATTCCCTTCATTCAGCCTCGAGGTGCCTTTGTCGATGGTGATATCGTCGCCTGGGCCGCCAGCGGGAGTGAGCAGCAAGCGCCCCACGACGTACATGCCTGCGATGACGTAAAGATCCGAGAGCGGCATGCGACGCTAGCAGTGCCGACGGCCTCTGTGCTCCACGTGTCGTATTTGAGAGTGAAATTCAGCCCCTCTTGCAGTAAAGTGCATTGAGTGCTATCCTAGTGTCATCAACGGTATCAATGCGCATCAAACCAGACCACTCTACATTCATTTCTTAAACGACATCGTCTGCATAAAGTAAAGAAGAGAAGCACCGCCCTCTCACTCAACTGTTGATGAGTTATTGGGCCGGAGATTTTAGGCCCTACTCGACCCACCGTTCGAGATGGGGACGCAGTTTTCTGCGTAGTAGCATACACAGCACATGTAACTTAGTGTAAGTACCCGTCCGCTACACAGTGTAGGCAACACTACAACACGGATCAAGGCCACTGCAACAACGCACTGTAAATCTGCCATGTTGGAGAGTGAAGCGCAAGCCAGTAGAAGGTGAACAGGCAGTCACCAGTGCAGCATGAGTAGTCCGTGGGGATCTTACCCGGGTAGTCGGGGAACGAGGCCCTGCATGGTAGAGCTTGGTGTCATTGATCTACGCTTCGCACGGCCCCTGATACGCACAAGTGATAGTGAGATCAGCAACAACACAAGGCCAGCTAAAAGTTATCCATCGCACGCACGTGGCGAGACTCCAGGAACCCTTCCTGGTACTCGTTGTTCTGCCACCACATATCGGTATAACCGCTCACATCGACGGCCACCGCCGTGTCATCTGAGTTGCCGCAGCCTGGCACGACAGAGTCGAGCATCTCGCGCAGCGACGAGTAACCGGTGGCGCCCCCAGTGCTCTGTGAACTGCTGGGCGTTGTTCACAGGCTCGTGGTTGTAGACGCCACCGTCAAAGCCCTTGTTGATGCTCGCGCTGGTGATGCCGACGTAGTTCGTGTACACCTCACCCGGCTTGAATGTCGCCTGAGGTTTGGAGCAGTACCCGTGCCCCTGTGCACATCCCACCAAGATCGAGAGTGTGACGGTAGAAGACGGGGAGAAGTAGGTCTTCATTGCTGTGGGTAGATCGAGGTACAGCAGCTCAGGGAAATCACAGTCTTCTTGTCGAGGCGAGAGAAAGTTGAAAAGTGAGTGTGTTGCCGAGCCCTGAAAAGCCGGCATATTCTTCGGTTGCCCGGCAAAAAGGATTCACACCGCGATAATGACGAATGACGGTCATGAGTCGTTATCTTCGTGCATGCGCATGCTCGTGGAGCTTTTTCATCAACAAAGGTGGCCGGTTTGTCATTGAAACAGCATGCTTTTGTAAAGGATTCATCGGTCGTACAGGATCACTTGTATCCATGCGGTACCCGCCAAATGACTGAGCCTTGATCATTTGTGTAGCTTCACCCCCTCCCCCCCCCACAGTGAGGATATGAGCCGAGGAAAGGTTTGGGCGTCGGCGAACGTAAGACAGGTACAAGCATCACCTTTTCCTTTGAACAACACAGTGAACTCGCTCAGAACGGACAAGACACAACTACGAAATCGATTACAGACAAGAACACTGCCTTGGTGACCGCTTCAGGGAAACATTTTCGTACGGCCACAGAGCTCACTCACGCGGACCAGCCTCGATGCGCGTTTAGCTCCGCATGCGGCGCTTGCACGAGCCAGTAGCAGGCGTCGTGCCCATCGTTGAGACAGCGGCGGGAGTGCTTTCCGGGGCCGGCGTCGCGTCCACCTGAGTGAAGTCCGTCGTCAGAGGCGCAGCTGTAGCTGCGTCGGGCGTGGAGGCCTCAGGTGTCATCTGCACAGAGGTAGAAGCCTCGCCAGCCACCTCGCCACCACCACCAGATCCTCCGTTCGAGATGGGGACGCATTGCTCTGGAAAATAAAATAAAAAAGTAGTAAGGGGGACAATCGCGTTAGCAGTAGAAGCACAACCATGTCTATCGGACTCTGGAACGTACTGTAGATCTGCCATTCGGGCGAGTGGACCGCCAGCCAGTAGAAGACAAACAGGCACTTGTCACCCTTGCACGCCGAGTAGTCGACGGGGATCTTGGCCGGGTACGACGGGAACTTGGCGACACAGTCGTCGTAGTGGAAAACCTTGGTGTCGTCGATCCAGCCTTCGCAGGGGCCCTATATAAACACGTAGCATTAGAAGATCAGCGCGGGGTCTAATATGTGTACAACTCAAGGGGATAAGTATATACGTACGTGGTGCGAGCCGAGGAAGCCCTCCTTGTACTCGTCGTTCTGCCACCACATTTCGTTGTAGCTGCTCACATCGATCGGGGTCGCCGTGTCGAGCGATTTGCCGTAACCAGGCGAGATGGGGTCGATCATATCGCGAAGGGACTTGTACCCCGTGGCCTGCCAGTGCTCCGCAAACTGCTTGGCGTTGTTCTCCGGTTCATGGTTGTAGACGCCACCGTCGAAGCCCTTGTTCACACTGGCGCCAGTGAGGCCGTTGTACGTCGTGTAGATGGTGTTGGGCTTGTACGACGCTTTGGGCTTGGAGATGTAGCCGTGGGCGTTCACGCAGCTCACCAGCGCTGCGAGCGTGAGAGCGCCTGAAGGGGTGAAGAAGGTCTTCATGGTCGTCTTATAGGAAGAGGGTCGAGGTTTCCGGCGGGCGAGGGGCTGTCGGGAAGCGCGCGATTAATAGAGTGAGGGGTTAGTAAGCCTCCGCACAAACAGCGCATCGGCGCATCGACACTTTCGCACTCACGTAGTACACTACATCGTCGATGCTTTTACCCTCGAGATGCTGTTACTGCGATGTGCCTGCGAACGCCCCATCCGAAGCAAAAATTAATGCGATTTGGTGAAGGCACTTTCAGTCGAACGGTAAAAGCTGCGCTGTCTGCACATGGCTTCATGGAACACATGGGCGTGTGTAGCGATCGGGTCGTTTCCAGTACCTATGAGCTCAAGCCACCCGAGCTGCCGTTATCGCAGTCGCTACCGTCAGAAGCTCAGAATCAAAGACCGGGGGCCGTGAGGAAGTTCACCGCAATGCTACGTGGCGAAGGCTGGAATCTCCCAAAAGGCAAAGGGTGTGATCCTGCTGCCTTTACACAAGGTGACCTCGAACATTGAACCAACTTGGCGTTCTCATACTGTACGTGGTATTACATGAGCGAGGAGACTAATCCGACATCTACTGTATAGTACGCACACATCTAGGTTTCTACGGCCCGTTGACTACGGGATACGCTCGTCATCTCGAGGCGGCTGGATTCGGACACCCCCATCTTAGGAGCGACGACGCACGCATTTACCAGACTTTTTCGCAGCTTCAGCCGATGTCGGAGTCGTCGGTGTGACTTCGGGGGCGGGCGTGGCAAGTTCCGGGGCCTCCGTTGCAGTGTCGGGAGTTGCAGAGGTGGCCTTAGCAGCCTCTGGTGCCGGAGTAGCAGCTTCTGTTTGAGTATCGGCTTCTGGCGCCGCGGTATCAACCGCTGGTGCCTCAGTAGAAGGAGCTTCGGTAGCCTCGGGGGTAGCATCAACGGGCGTAGGCGTTGCTGCAGCAGCTTTAGGCGCATCCGTAGTCTCCGTCTGAGCCACCGGGGTTGTTTGTTCGGTAGTACCCGCATCCGAGGCATCGGTCTCCCCCTTGCCCGAAGATTGGGTCGTTGACGAACCACCGTTCGTAATCGGCACGCACTGCTTGTAGATCTGCCAGTTGGGCTCGTGCAGCGCCAGCCAGTAGAACACCAGCAGACAGTCGCCCTTGCACGACGAGTAGTCCGCCGGCACCTTGGCCGGGTACGACTTGAACTCGGCCGCGCAGTTGTCGTGGTGGAAGATCTTGACGTCGTCGATCCACGCCTCGCACGGACCCGAGTGCGAGTTGATGAAGCCCTCCTTGTACTCGTCGTTCTGCCACCACATCTCCGTGTAGCCCGTCACGTCCACGGGCGTCGCCGTCTTGAGCGAGTGGCCGTAGTCCGGCGCGATCGGGTCAAGCATCTCACGCAGCGACTTGTAGCCCGTGGCGTTCCAGTGGTCGTTGAAGGCCTTGGCGTTGTTCTCCGGGCTGTCGTCGTACTTGCCGCCGCTGAAGCCCTTGTTCACGCTGGCGGAGGTCAGCGCATTGTACTTGGTGTATTCGGTGGTGGAGTCGTACGTGGCCTTGGGCTGCGAGATGTAGCCGTGGGCGTGCACGGTGGCCATGAGCGAGGCAGCGGCGAGGATGGTTGACGGGGCCTTCATCTTGTCTGAGTTTGCGATTAGTTGAGGCTTTCGATTGAGGATCAAATGAATACTGACAAGAATTTGGTATCTCATTGGTGTAGGTCGAACAGTAAGAAGCTCATGTATGGATCAGCTAGTGGATGTTTCCTTAGACACAGCTGACGGGTAGTGGATTGAGGTGATCATTGTGCATTAGAGTATGAAGATGAATGGATTTCTGTTCAAATCTGTAAGCACGACCAGACAGACGACAATATCGGGACTCCAGCTGCAGTTTGCGTCCTCAATGTATATGTGATGGTTTACGGTAATTTAGTTCTTGCCGTCACCTAATACTGTATTTATGTATGTATTGTGCCGATACTAGTGAAGTAGTAACGCACGATGGTGCGTTCCTCCAGATCAGTCCAACCTGTCCGTGCTTGTACAGAAGAATGTGCTATCATAAATTAGCGGGTAACTGCATATTAGATCCCAATAAGGAAATGTCCCCGAGCTGAATCTGGGCTTTTGAAACTCCATAGGCTGCGGGGCGCACTCCAGTTTTCTTGCCGTTGTTCGGCGAGCGTGCATTTTAGCCAGCCCACAAAAGACTCTATACTGTACTAATACGACAGGGCTATTAATCTATGTGCGCACATTTTTTTACCAGGCCCGGATGCGAATTACCCAACAGTAACAGAACGTCATTTGTTCGCATCTGTCTGTTTCGATGGCAATCAGGTGCAGACAGGAAGTATTTTTAATAATAGTAGCAAACTACATGTACAGCTATTCAAGACCCAATCCTGTGCTCTGGCTCAAATTATGGAACTCTTCATACTCAAATAACGTTATTTATTTTTCCTAAACAATATTCTAAATCTGTAAGCTGTAAATTAGTACTTGTAGCTCTGTAGGATTTTTGCTCATATCATGATGCTCAACGGTTGAAGCAAGTTGAGATACTTAAGCTAAACCCTCCGAGCTGTGCATGTACTGCAGCTAAGCAATGAGTTCCCTCGAATCCACCCATCACAAATTGCTGGGCCAGTCCGTAGATAGGTGCATGCTTAACGAACAAATTGTAGCTGTACATTACGGGCAGCTATAATTTAGAAGTCATCGAAACATCGAGGGCGTTAGATACTCAATATTTGGTACAGTATAGTGCATGCACAGTACCATACGAATGCGGTGCAAAAAGCAAAAACCGTTTGGAATCCAGATCCACAGTAGCTTTTCAGAAATCTGAAAAGGGGGCACTTCCTTTAGTGTTGTATTTTCTTCGCAAATATGACTCTTGTGTAATTTAGCGACTATAAAAACAATTACAAGGACAAATAATCAACTATCCTGTTGCTGGGCAAAATCGTAAGCATCCAAAGTTGCAATTGCTTTCATTGCAAGTCTAAAGAGGCGAAATTAAACGCTAAAACACACGCATCTACAATGACCGATAGGTCAGCTCTAAGCATGTCAACGGGCGTGGAATGCTGCCCTAAGCATGGCAATCCTTACGCAAACCGGTCTTGGCCGCCGGAGCCTCCGTAGCAGCCTCGGGAGCCTCCGTAGCATCCTCAGGAGCCTCCGTCGCAGCCTCCGGGGCAGGGGTAGCAACCTCTGGCGCCTCCGTCGACGGGGTCTCGGTAGCCTCCTCAAACGGCTTGAGCGTAGCAGTAACAGGCTCCGGCGTAGCCTCAACGGGTTCAGGCGTAGATTCGACGGGCGAGGGAGTCACAACAGCAGCCTTAGGCGCTGTCGTCGTCGCCGCAGGAGTCGCCACCAGGGTTGTTTGTTCGGTAGTACCCGCATCCGAGGCATCGGTCTCCCCCTTGCCCGAAGATTGGGTCGTTGACGAACCACCGTTCGTAATCGGCACGCACTGCTTGTAGATCTGCCAGTTGGGCTCGTGCAGCGCCAGCCAGTAGAACACCAGCAGACAGTCGCCCTTGCACGACGAGTAGTCCGCCGGCACCTTGGCCGGGTACGACTTGAACTCGGCCGCGCAGTTGTCGTGGTGGAAGATCTTGACGTCGTCGATCCACGCCTCGCACGGACCCGAGTGCGAGTTGATGAAGCCCTCCTTGTACTCGTCGTTCTGCCACCACATCTCCGTGTAGCCCGTCACGTCCACGGGCGTCGCCGTCTTGAGCGAGTGGCCGTAGTCCGGCGCGATCGGGTCAAGCATCTCACGCAGCGACTTGTAGCCCGTGGCGTTCCAGTGGTCGTTGAAGGCCTTGGCGTTGTTCTCCGGGCTGTCGTCGTACTTGCCGCCGCTGAAGCCCTTGTTCACGCTGGCGGAGGTCAGCGCATTGTACTTGGTGTATTCGGTGGTGGAGTCGTACGTGGCCTTGGGCTGCGAGATGTAGCCGTGGGCGTGCACGGTGGCCATGAGCGAGGCAGCGGCGAGGATGGTTGACGGGGCCTTCATCGTAGTTTGGCTTGGGGTCGAGGGGTGCAATTGAGAACTGAGAAGAAGACTGGTGCGCTTGTCAGTCAGCGGTCACGATCGGGAGCAGAGGTCGAACCGCCAGTCGAACAGCGCGAGGAAGACATGCACGCTTTTCGTCGATCCACGTTCCATCACCGAGTGGAAGACCGAGTTCCGTTTCGCCGTCTGTCGAGTCAAGAGTGTATTGGTGAGACTATTGCTGTGAAAGGGACCATCAAAAAAAGTTGAGCCAATGCAGCACAAATTGTGGCTGCTCGCAGTGCAGCTGGTACAGAGAACCACAGCTGCGGGCACCACCGCCGCCTCCACCACTGATGGTTCCCTGTCGTGCGTTTCGCCACACCAATCATCGATCACCTCATCCAGTCACCTGTTCTTTCACAATACATGTACTTCATCGCTCGTGCAACGCGGGATTTGGAGTCTCAAAACTGAAGAACAATCCTGCATTACCGTATTGCCAATGCAGCTTCAGTGGACGCGGTGGGTTTCAGGAAACCTGGTTTAGCTTGGCGGACTACCGTGCTAAACCGTGCATGTACAGTCCTTGAGGGGAGTTCGCTCAACGTGTCCAATACATTTTATTTACAGGTTACTGGTACTCTTCCTACAGGACACTTCGTTTTATTCGGTCGACTGCATTACGGAGTTTTCCTGCGCACGTGTACCGGACGAACCGATGGGACGACGAATTGTATGCAGCTGTGGCTGTGGAAGCGGGAGCGGAAGATTTGCGATACGACAACACCGTGCTCTCGATGCAGATCTTTAGAATGCCGGTACAGTACATGAACTCGCCTTCGACTTCGTACCTGTACGGCACAGTACCAAAAGCAATGTAAAAGCATGGTTGGTGTTGCTTTGGCGTACACATTCGCCGGTGGCGTGTGAAACTTGCCTAGTTGCAATCCGATTGAGGCTGTACCATTGAAACTTCCCCATCAAAGTGTTGTGGACCCCATCATAGGTAAAACAAAAATAAAAAATACAGTACAGTGTACTGAGCCTTGGAGTTTTTTTTTGCTTGCCAACGTAAATGCCAACAGTGAACGTAAGCCACATTGTTGGTACGGAGTGCGCCTCTAACGTACTGAGGCTTTATCACTGACAGATCACAGAGCTGTATCACATGGCACATCCATCCAGCGTTTTACGAAGAAGAAAAGATTCCGGATAGGTAAGATGGCAATTTGCCAAATTGAATTTGGATGGGGCATCGCAGCTCTGTATCATCGTTGACGTACCTATTGTGTAGTGCACATTGTAAATTTTGGTCTGAGCAATTGACTTGACCAAAACTTAACCCTCGAATAGCAGGAGTTTTCAAAAACCATTAATTTATTGTTCATTTAGAATCTGAGTTTTGACGGCACATGTACATGTAGTGTAATCACCAGGTGAGGTGAAAGGCATACTACGCCTATATATGCAGATATAGCAGACCAGATCTTCACTACAACGGCAAACAGACCTGTTTCGTTTTCGAGCACAATTTTACTACTACTGTAGTATTACTAACGTTATAATAAGTATACACATCATTTAGGCATTCTAAATAATAACAATATCTCTGAATAAGAAAGTTTCCTCCAGCCGAGAGGCGGCAAAGCAATTTCTCGCGTCAACGATGTTTCCTCTGTTCCTGATGATGAGCGTTTGGCTCTTTACAGCGCGAGTCAAAGGCTCGGCCATCTTCTCGTTCCCCGCAGAATCATCGACCGCTCAGGCGACCGAGTTGTCGATGCCAGTTTGCTCGACAGCCATCAAGCCGTGTGTAAACTCGGCCTTCCGCGGACTAAACTGGACGCGCGATGCTTGTTACAACGTCGACACCTTTGCCGATGCATTCCCTTTGACAGGGTTTGCTTCACTCAGGCAGATGATTGACGCGACATCGAGCTCTTGTGGCGTGGAGGCCCCTCCAGAGATCGCTGTCATGGGAGAAGGGCCGCAGAAAATATACTGGAACGACGATGAAGCTGCCGAAGGCGGGTTTGAACATGTAAGGCCTAGTGTGTTGTATCGCGGTTGTGTCAGCAGCTGACGTACAGTCGTCTTGTGTCGAAGGGGCCATGCGAGTTGTGGCTGGACGAGGTTGTCGTGTTTCAGTCAAACAATTGCGCTGTTGCTTTCCCAACCAGCCCGGCAGTGTGTGCTGTCGATTACTCGAGCTGCAGCGGCTTTTGTGTGCTACGCTTCTACGCGTTGGCACTTACAGGGGTCCAGTGGCGAGCTTTCAGTACGTTAACCTCTGTACTGTAGTGCGCTGCAGTGACTACAGTGCGGATGCCAGGAGCTAATCTATAGTTTTATTTTCTTTCCCATAGAACACATCGTGGATATCAATTTCACCTCTGGCAACGATGTCGTAGCCCCGAGTGACCACCCCCAGTCAACGCAGACGCCAAGTTGTGAGGTGGTTACGTCTCGATCGACGTCAAGATCTGGAAACGTGGATGGGGATACCAGTGGTGATATACCTGCCGATACCGAGCTCTCCAGCCTACTCGTTCAACTGCTATTGGACAAGATAGCGTATCTACACTGGCACAACGTCATTTGGCGAACAATGATTGCTGATCTGGAGGAGCCTGTACACTTAGCTCGTTTGCGCGGATATGACCAGCTTCCGTCTTCAGTTCTGCAACAGCACTCTACCCTTGGCTGCCAACACCCTCGGGGCGTGAACCTTCGAGGACAAGGAAACCGCTGTGGCAGCGGAAACTCCACCCCAGCACCTACCCGGCCGAAGGCAGACACGATGGCAATTTAATCATCGATCCATTTTCCTCATTATCAGAACGAGACAATTACACCGCAACAAACAGTGCAGACAAACAAGCACAGCGCTTGTTGCAGGCTAGAATATGTATCTAGCTATTTACTAATGTCAGTTTTCAACTTGCACCACTATCCACCCGAGTACATTTCCTCCTCCATTCAAAATCGAAATGCTTGTCTCTAGTCATCCTTCGCGGATGGGGCCATAGCACTCAGACCACCATCAACTGTAAAGCAAAATACCCGTCAGAACACCGCCATAGATATTACGACCGAGCTCTATCAGGAGGTGCTCTCACCATAAATGGTCTGACCCGTGACTGCCGCAGCAAGGTCGCTCGACAAGAACGCTGCGACGGACCCCACATCTCCCATCGAGCTGTTACGCCGCAAGGGGGCGTGCTCCTCCGCGTACTTCCTCATTTTCTACGCCACCCAAAAACACAAGGAATACACCCGTAAGAAGAAACAAAACAGCAAGCAATCCTCCACACAAACTCCCCAACACTCACCGAAATTCCAGGAATCCCCCGCGCCGACACGGTGTTCATGGGTCCTGGGCTGAGGCAGTTGACGCGGATGCCGTCAGGTCCAAGCTCATGCGCCAGCTGCCTCGCCGTCGCCTCGAGCGCCGCCTTGGCCGGCCCCATCACGTTGTAGTTGGGCACCACCTTGGTCGATCCCGCGTACGTCAGCGCCAGCACGCTGCGGTCTCCTCTCCCGTCTTCCTCGTTGCCGTTGACCATCAGGGGCCTTGCGGCTCTGGCTAGCGCCACCAAACTGTAGGCGCTGACGTCCATGGCCTGCGTCCACGCGGCGCGCGGCGTGTCCAGCAGTCCATTGGTGAAGGCCTCGCGCGGGGCGAAGGCCACCGAGTGCACGAGCACGTCCAGCTGCCCGTCGAAGACTTCGCCGCAGCGCTGCAGCAGCTGCTCGACGCTCGCGTCGCTCTCGACGTCGCACGGCGCGAAGTGCAGGGCCGAGGCGTCGGGCACTCGGAAGGCGCAGCTCTTGACGTGGCTCTCACTCAGCGGCGTCTTGGACGACACCACGACGCTGGCGCCCGCGGAGAGCAGCGCCTGCGTGACCCCCGTGGCCAGCGAGTGCTTGTTCATGAGCCCCACGACGAGGGCGCGCTTCCCCTGGAGCAGCATGACGATAAGTAGGTATCCTTGACAAGCAAAGTGAGCTCTTCGTGTTGATTGGGGGTTGTTGGGATTTAAACGAGGTATATGGCTACACTTGGTGCTAGCTTAGTAGAGGTAAAAGCACAAAAGTATACTTAATGGAGTATAACTGTGGCGTGCGTGGTTTGTCCAGCTAGCTGCTGGATTCACCTGTCTGCGCGAGCTGCTGCGTCTTGCTGGGGGAGCTGAGGTTGCTGCCTGGCTGCACGGGGGGAAGAGGGCCGCCTGGTGACACCGGGCGCATATGATGCGAGTCGAGGCGAGGCGACTGCAGCGGACTCAACGGCTTGACCGTGGACACGGCCGGTGCCAACGGGGTTTCTTCCTTGATGGGGATCGACGCAGGCAGAACTCGTGGCTCCACCGGATCAGCGGGTAGCGGCACCTTCGGGACGTCCGACGACTGACTGGCTCGCCGGTGCATACCTACGCGTTTCCCGGGAGAAGGTTTTCGAGTCGGGCTGCCTCCAGTTGCTGGTACTTCGGGCTCGCTTACTGGATTAGGAGCTGCACTCGTCTTTGGCAGAGTGCCCTCGAAGTTGTCTGGTGTTTCTCCGCTTGGAATGCGAAATAACGATTGACTGTGGTCTGGTTGTGGTGGAACCGTGTCAGTTTTGTTCGGGTGAACTGCTGGGATCGAGCTTGAGGTGGACATTGAAGCAACGCCGTTCTCGTTAGTGCTCTCCATCCTAGGTGACGCTTGTGGTGGCGTCTTTGGACCTTCGTCGGAAGCTCGAGTCGTCTCTGTCGCAGGATGCATTCGTAGCTTCACCTTGTCCGTACGCAAGTCGATCCAGGACTGGTGTCCGTCCTTGAAGCGAACTAGTAGAGTTGGCTCGTCGCTGGAGTTCTCGCTGCCGCCAACTGCGAGGATCTTCCCGTTCATAACGCTCTTGCCGACACGGTCGTACACATCGACTCGGTGACCCACAAGAATTCGACGGTACTCTTCCCACTGAGCCGGCTGCAATAGCAGACGACTTCGAAGATGGGACAGAGAGCTCACGATATGTTTCGCTGAGCGTGAGGATACTCCTCCGACCGGGTTTTCCACGGGCTCGAAGATGAAGGCCTCGTTGGACCAATTGCTTTGTGCAGCCACTTTGAACTTCAGATACTGCTTGGAGTAATCGTCAAATAACTCGATTCCTTGTCCTTCGAACAAACGTGGGTACTCCAGATCCGGATTGCGATGTGAGTCCTCTCCGTGCAATTTGTGAGGTCTTGGGGCGTGTAGCTGAGCGTGATCCCTACCATCTCGATGTTCAAAAGCGTCCGTAATGTGAGGAAGGAATACCAACTTGAAGGTCTGCGACTTCAGATCGATCCATTCGACCGCCATGCTGGTCCCAAACCGAATAGGGGTCAGGTGGCCAAGCGCCGCAGCCTTTAGAGAAGTTCCGCTTCGAAACTCTCCAATAAATGGCGAATACACCTCCACTATCTGGCCCATTGGAAATGTTTTGACGTTCTCCAAGCCGTGAATCACCACTTTGAAGCATTGGACCGAGCTAGCAACCTCGAAAAATCCCCGGTGTTCATTGTACAGCTGAAGATGAGACTTCGTTTTTGAGCACAGAGCTGCGCCCTCCAAGAACTGTCCGCCCCGGTTGCAGAGTTCGACATGGGTACCTTCCAAATGCCACTCGAAGTCGTCTGGATCGACACGGGGCATACTCAGCGGCGAAACAACCACAGAAGAATCGTAAAGTGAAGAAGGTTGGACGCTGTCAGAGACCCCACTAGTGTCGTGGCTTTTGGAGGATTCCCTGGCTTCGCTTTGCTTATGTTTGTGACTGGGCGAGGAGTGTTTCGCGTCATTGCCAAGCACATCCTCACCGTCGACGCTTGGACTGGTCTGGTGGCCGGGCACCTTGACGCGGAAAAAGGTGAGGTCGAGCCATTCCTTCCTCCCACCGGTAAAAAGGACCAAGGCGCAGTTGATATCGCAGTCTATTTGCTTCACGACACCACGCTCCAGACGCTTCGTATCCGCGCTCTCGAGCTCGATCTCCCAGCTCACCATTGCAGAGGAGAGAGAACGCAACTCACCAGCCTCGTACACGACCTGATATTGTAAAGCATAACTTTGCTTAGAGAGCTTCATACAAGCATAATTGCATAGTTTAATCTAAGTACCTTGTAAAACGCTCGCTTGAGGTCTAGCGGCTGCAGAGGCTCATAAGGCGACACTTGCACAGTGCAGGTGCCGTTTCCTCCCTCATCTTCGGGGTTTACTTCCACTACGCGACCGGTGGTGAGGCTTCTCCCTTCGGCTTTGGTTGGGCTGGAGCTGCCAATGCCCGACGCAGACAGCGCGTCGAACTCGAGCACGTCGCCAACCTTCACGGGCACCATCACTCTAGTCGCCTGCGGTTGCCACGTGCAAATAGCTAGTAGCTCGAAGTGGACCGCAGCAGCAGCAGCAGTGGTAGGGCCCGCCACACAGTCCCAGAAACCAACGTCCTTTCATGATGGCGGACAAGATTAGCTGCAAGGCCTACGCTTTGTTTAGCTGACTTTGTTAGCGGCGACGACCTGGGTCTACCAATTGTTGTCGAGTCGCTAAAATAAACAGGCTGGGGCCCACAGAACCTCGAAATGCTTTACTTCGAAGTTGTATTTGTTGCTGAATTACCAGAGCGACACTCGTCACTAGGTATCTTAGACGTACACAAGAATTCACGTAGAGCGAGAGCACTGTTTGGACAACAGTGTAAGACGCAGCAACTACCGCATACACGCTAGAATCCAAACAATAAAACTCAATTCTTATCGGTTAGATCGCGAATACACTGACATGTGCGCACTCAAACTGCCACCCTCTACGCCTGCTTCTCAGATTGAGTCTGCTTAGCAGCGCCGTCGCTCGAGATTTTCGTGAAGATGGCACCGATGCCGTTGATTCCTGTCTCGCCCGCGCGGCCGTGGAAGCCGTTCAGCTGGAAACCCTTGGGCGCGGTCACCTTGGCCTTGTCGTCCGTCGGGGTTCCGCCCGCGATCGCTCGGCCCTTGCTGGTGCCGAGCTTGAGGTAGAAGACGCACGTGCGCTCGTCCTTCTTTCCCGTGTGAACCTCCATGCTCGTAATGTACTCGCCCGACCGGAGCGCCAGCTTCTTGGGGGTGCCGCCAGTTCCGCCGTGAGAGAGCGTACTCTCCGTGGGGTCCGACACCTCGAGCGTCACGGCGTCAACGCGCCTGTCACCGCGAATCGTAACGGAGCTCACAGTTTGTCCGGGCTCAGCCAGAGCGAGGTCCGTGAAGAAGGTGCCGTGCGGGCCGCCGACGGCGTTGCTCAGGTTGAAGTCGGGGCTCACGGACCACGAGAAGGTCGAGGCAATGGGCGGGTGGTCCGACAGCTGCTTGCCGTTTTTGTCGAGGAAGGCCTCGTTCTCGTTGTTCCACTTGTCCAGCGTCAGCGAAACGTACTTGCCGCTCCGGTACATGATCTTGTCCACGACCTCGCACTTGTTGGTCATGTTTGTGGCGTCGCACAGTATGGCGTCGCCGCCCTTCTTAGGGAGGGACCCCTTGCGGACGTACTCGATCCAGCCATCGGTGAGGTTTTGCTCAGCCACGAACTCGGCGATCGTGTCGAGCGAGCGAGTGTAGCGCGTGTTGGTGTCGCCCATGACGATAACGGCGTTGCCGGCCGAGTTCTCCTTGATGTAGTCACCCAACTGCTGCAGGTTGGACGCGCGCGCCTTCTGGTCCGTCTGGGAAGTGCCGGCGTCCGCGTGGAGGTTGTACACGTCGATGGTCACTCCGTCCGCCAGTTGCACGCCCTGCAGCGTGAACCCCTTGGGCGTCATGCAGTCGGCGCTCTCGTCGTTGCTGCACTCGGCCCATCGGACGCGCTCGAGGCCCAAGACGCTGAACGGGAGGCGGGAGAGCGTGTTGAGGCCGCTTCCGAACGGCACGCCGCCGCTCGTGGCCGTGCGGTACTTCTGCGTGTTCTCCTTGTAGATGAAGGAATGGTAGTTGAAGTCCTCCTGCACGTTGACGATGTCCCAGTCGCTGATGCGCCGGCCCATTTCGAGGCTGTTGGCCTCCGGGTTTCCGCTGGAGAGAATCGCCGGCAGGCCGGCGACGTTGTAGCACAGGACGGAGAAGGTGTTCTCAGCCTGCACTTGCATCGTGGCGGTTCGTTATCCGTCGTGGGTCTGTACTACAGACTGTAGTGAAGACGACAAGTTGAGAAGTGAGCACCCCTCAGGCCGGACCAAGTCGTCGACCAGCAGAATACCATAGGTACATAGCGACACGCTCTGGAAACGTAATGCGGGCGCAGCAGATCGCACTTTTAGCTTTGTACATCTCGAGATCGATGCAGATGTCGGCTCGATACATTTGTTCACATGTACGGCGGCGAAATACTGTGGCTAGTCCATCCGGCGAGCATGAACTGGGACTCCCAGTCTGGGAGCTTCAGTTCACCCGATGGAACACTCTGACGCCCAGCTGGAGTTGAGGACTTTCTGGGGAGATTGCGGCCATTTGAGCTTGAGATGGGCTTCCCTATTGCTACGTTGTAGGAAGTCGAGGTCAACGCTACTTATCATCGCGTCAATATGAAACCTCAGCCTGTGGATCGTGCTTTGCAATGATTTTGCCGACCATTTTAGACGCTAAATATGGCAAAGCCTGCTCCTAAATATGTGTGAAAAAAGATACACGACCTGCTAAAATTATGCATAAATCCACCTCCTCATATATATATCGACTTGGGAGGGCCTGTCAGCAGCCATGCATTGGCCCAGTACACCACCGTCCATGATCCCCAGCACCATCCAACCTCTTATGCATAATTGCCGTGTGTGTAGGTGCTTGTGGATAAAAACCGACAGAATTGCAGCTGCACAGCCACAATATGCACTTTCAAAAGTGGCGCTTTTAGTGTAATTCTAGGCCTCCACCCATTTATGCACCTCGATTTATCGTCGCTATAAATACAGCAAATCTCGCCTCATATTGCCAAAATCGTTGCAAAGCACAATAGTATCTTTCGAAGGAAATCGGCCACCAGATCAGTCAGCCAGTGACCAAGTGCCAACGTGGCGATACAAAGCGTCTGCTGGGAATTAACTAAACTTTACCCCCATTTGTTTAGTCAGTGCTACGGTAATGGTTCGTTTTCTTTGATCTGCCACGTTTACCTGAGTGCTGCTGTTGCTGAGTCGTGCCCCCCACCCGTGTGAAGATCGCACCCAGCGCATCGATGTTATCACCAGCACGGCCGTGGAAGCCGCTCAGCTGGAATCCCTCCGGTGCTGTCATCGTGGCTTTGGAGCCCGTGGGGGTTCCTCCGACCACCGACCGGCCTTCGCTCGTTCCGAACTTGAGGTAGAAGATACGAGTCCTGTCATGCTTCTTACCCCAGTGAGCCTCCATGGACGTAATGTACTCGCCAGACGCGAGGCGCAGTCTGCTGAGAGACCCGCCAGTGCCACCGTGAGAGAGGGTACTCTCCGTTGGCTCTGACACCTCCAATTTCACAGCGTCAACGCGGTCACCCGCACGGATCGAGATCGAGCTCACAGTCTGGTCAGCCGCAGCCAATCCGACGTCCGAGAAGCGAGTGCCGTGGGGACCGCCCACTGCGCTACTGAGGTAGATGTCGGGGTTCAATGTCCATGAGAAGGTGGACGAAATTGGCGGGTGGTCCGACAGCGGGGCGCCGTTCTTGCCCATGAACGCCTCGTTCTCGTTGTTCCACTTGTCCAGCGTCAGCCTGATGTAGTTGTTGCCGCGGAACATGATCTTGTCCACGACCTCACACTCGTTCGTTATGTTCTCCGTCTCGCACTTGAGCGCCTCCGCACCCTTCTTGGGAGGCTTCCCGTTGCGAATGCTCTCGACCCAGCCGTCCGTGAGCTTCTGGCCCTCGATAAATTCGCGGATTGTGTCCAACTCGCGGGTGTAGCGGGTGTTGGTGTCGCCCATGACAACCACCGCGTTACCGGCCGAGTTCTCGTCCATGAAGTCGCTCAGCTGTTGCAAGTTCGAAGCGCGCGCTTTTTGGTCTGCGGCGGTCACTCCGGCGTCTGTGTGCAGGTTGTAGATGTCGATGGTGACTCCGTCAGCCAGCTGAACCTCGACCAACGTGAAGCCCTTGGGCGTCATGCAGTCGGCATTGTCGTAATTGCTGCAATCCTCCCAGGTGACACGCTCGAGATCTGTGACGTTCGTGAAGGCGAAATGCGAGAGCGTGTTGAGGCCGCTGCCGATCGGCACGCCGCCACTTGTAGGGGTACGGTACTCGTGCTTGTTCTCCGAGTAGAGCTTGGCGTGGTAGTTGAAATCTTCCTGCACGTTGACGATGTCCCAGTCGCTGATACGTTTGCCCATGTCCACGCTGTAGGAGTTGGGGTCGCCGCTTGAAATAAGTGCCGGCAAGCCAGCCACGTTGTAGCACATGACGCTGAAGGTATTGGCAGCGGCCATGGCTGCGGTCGGCTGCAAATCGAAGACTGAGGGATAACTTTTTAGTAGGAATGACTTGGCATGGGTGCATCGCGGGGCAGCGCTTGTGGCAGGGATAACTTTTTAGTAGGAATGACTTGGCATGGGTGCATCGCGGGGCAGCGCTTGTGCCAGTGGTTGCAGGGGGGGGGGTACAGTGCGCAAGAGTAAAATATAAGATGTGCTCCGTTACTAATTGACCAAAGAATGGTTGCTCAGCAACTTAGGATGCTGTGCGTTGTGAGCATTGGGCCAGGTCATGCACGCCATCATTGCCGACACTTTGTTGGTGAACACTGTATTCACGCCATCATTGCCTGCTGGGCTTCGACACTTTGTTGGTGAACACTGTAGCGGTGGGAGGCTTTGGTGACTCGGCAATGGCGAGGCTGGGTCACGAACTTCGAAGGTGCTATTCGGAATACACCGACGCTGCAAAACCCCTTGACTATTCTGGAGCCAAGTCCAAGCCTGCGTACACTGTACAGTTGCCGTCGACAACTTGTTGAATCCGTCGATCCAGCTGCGGAATCGCTGGCAGATCAACTTCAACTTCAGAGATTTGAGCACACCTTCCACACCTTCTACGAGCCCTGGGGAGAGCCGGGCTCCTGGGCTCTTGGGTGAACCCAAAAAGTCGCGAGCTCGGGCTCCTGGGCTCTTGAGTTCAATAGGTTAAGTGAAAGGAGCCCTCCAGAACTGTGAGCCCTCGTTAAGGGCTCATCCCTCACCTGTTAAATATCTCGCTGATGATTGGCCGTCATTGAAGTATCTCCAGGTTCTAACCTGAAAAGGCATAGGAAAGAGGGCTTCTCCTTGAGGGGAAGGAAGGACGATCGGCGACGCTGGGGTGGCCTCGGAGCGGCTGTACACATATGAGCGGCGCGAGATCTTCTAGTGTGGTGATCTTTGAGCTCGATCTTCTAGCGTGGCGCATCGATCACGCGAAGTTGCTCGCCTTAAGTCTAGGTAAAATTGGCCAATCAGATTACTATGAAGAGCCCGTCATAGATTTGAAGCTAAATTTGGGGAGCCCTGGAGGGGAGCCAATGGGGAGCCCGAACCAAGGGCTCCTTGATCTCGTACTTACCATGAGGGAGCCCATTTTGTGCGACTTTTGGCTCTCGTTTTAGGAAAAGCCCACTTTTGAAGTAGACGGGCTCGTAGAAGGTGTGGATTTGAGTGTTGATTCGGTAAGGACACAGAGCAGAATCACGTCAAGATGAACACGTAATTATTTGAGGAAGTCGCACGGGTCGTTCGTTCACTGCAGCCCCAGCGAGGCAGCAACGATCCGCCATCTACCACACAGCACAGTGAGTTCAACGACTGTAAAGCTACACGAACGGTGCTCTTGCTATTGAAAATTCCAGACCGAAAATGCCGCCTACTTGTTTTAGCCAATTAGCATCTTCTCCTTGTTAAACTCTCGCAGTCTATTGGTAGATTTTTCCAGCGTCACATGCAATTTCCGGTGATGAGCCTCCTAGGATTTGCATAACGTTAGCATACAAAAGTCTCACTCCAAATCAACAAGCTTTTCAAAACAATAACAAGAAGTTCTGCAAAATAGACACGGACCAGCGTGAAGTACATAAATTCAGCCTAATCGCGCAGATTTAGCGGGTGCAATCAGATTTCAGAATGGACAATTCAATGAAAAGTTATGCCACAGCAAGTCCGCAAGCTCGAAGGACGGCACGAAACTGGCAGAAGACCTTACGGTATATTCTTCCCTGCGTCGGGGGGGGGGGGGGGTAAACGTACACATTGAGCTTCTAGGTACAGTATTCAAGAATTGCTTTACATGTACAGTGTACCAATCTGACGCATCATGTCGCTACGAATTGCATTGCATGCAGCACTACGACTCGTATTTTTCGTAGGTTAGGAGGAAATCTTGGTCCAAACCGCTCCCAAAGCGTCAATTGCATCACCGTCACGGCCGTGGAAGCCACTGAGTTGGTAGCCGTCGGAGGCGTACAATGTCGCTTTATCCTCGGTCGTGGCCCCTCCTGAAAGTGTGTTCCCCAGACTCGTCGTGAATTTGAGGTAGAAAATTCGCGTGTGGCTGTTGTACTTGCCCCAGTGAGCTTCGATCGACGTGATGTACTCGCCAGACGATAAAGTCAGTGTCTTTGCCGTGCCGCCAGTGCCTCCGTGGGAGAAAGTTGTCGCAGTTGGTGCCGATATTGTGAGACTCACTGCGTCCACGCGCGATCCCGATCGTAGCGTGATCGAGTTCACAGTTTGGCCGCCAGCAGCCGACCCAACGTCCGTGAATTGGTCTCCGTGTGGTCCCCCGACAGCATTGCTCAGACGAATAGCATCGTTAAGTGTCCACGAGAAGGTCGACGAAATGGGCGGATGGTCCGATAGCATGTTTCCGTCGTCATCTAGGAACGCGGCGTTCTCGTTCTTCCAGTTCTCCAGTGATAGAGTGATGTAGTTGTTGCCGCGGAACAGGATCTTGTCCACGACCTCGCACGTGTCGGTCATGTTGCTCGAGTCGCACACGATAGCGTCGGCCCCTTTGGTTGGGTACACGCCGTCGCGGACGTACTCGACCCACCCGTCCGTTAGCCCCAAGCCTTCAGCAAACTCACGGATGGTGTCATCCGAACGAGTGTAGCGCGTGTTGGTGTCCCCCATGACGATAACCGCGTTGCCAGCAGAGTTGGCTATGATATACTCACTGAGCTGAGCCAGGTTCGCCGCTCGGGCTACTTCATCTGCGGCCGTAACCCCGGCGTCCGTGTGCAGGTTGTACAGGTCGAAGGTGACGCCGTCAGCCAACTGGATCTCCAAGAACGTGAAGCCCTTGGGCGTAAGGCAGTCGGCGCCGTCGAATGTGCTGCAGACCTCCCACTTGGTGCGCGTCAGGTCCGTGATGTTGCTGAACGAGAAGTTCGATAGCGAGTTGAGACCGTCGCCGAACGGAACGCCGCCGCTGGTAGCCGTCCGGTACAGGTGCGAATTCTCCGAGTAGACGTAGGCGTGGTAGTTGAAATCCTCCTGCACATTCACGACGTCCCAGTTGCTAATGCGCTTCCCGATCTCGACGCTGTTCGCGGACGGGTTTCCACTCGACAGAACCGCTGGAAGGCCCGCCACGTTGTAGCTCATGACACTGAAGCTGTTCTCGGCCAAGGAGCGCAGCATCGTTCGAGTAGTAGCTGGGAGACGGTAAGCGTTTGGCACCGCAGTAGAATGCGCGTGAGCCTTTGGTGGCAAGTTGGCGGATGCGTTCGAGCGGAGGGGGCGAAGTGACTTCAACGGATCAAGCGACATCGTGTTCATCTGCAACGTTGCACACGGCTGCGCGGTTCCACCTCGGGGCAGTATCGTATCAACCGCGATCACGCACAGTTGAATCCTGGACTCATCTTTGTGAGCTGCAAACCCTCTGCTGTATTCATTTCGTGGTGTTAGCTTTAGTCTACGCCCATTGGTCTGCGTGCAGACTAAAACCTGCTTGAAGCACCATTGACCTCGAAGAACTATCCAGTTGAAGCCCGTGCTACCTTGGGTAAGTATCAGAGCTGGAAAACCTGTTGATTTTCAAAATATGAATTAGGTTCTGGGTTTTTGGGTAGGTTTAAACTGCTTTTACTGGGTTTAAACCAGACATCGTCCACTGGACGCCTACCAGATATACATTAAGGGGCTGTCATACCTGCAGCAGATATGACAGGGCTTAAAAAGATATATGTTGACATAGCGCTCAAAATCTCCACCGCAATTGTCGTACATGCGTCACTTGTGTCCGCTTGATATCGCCCTGAATCAAGCGGCTTGATAGACGCTTGCTGGGCTTTATGAATGTACCCGTCATTTTGTTCCGGACACCGCCGACGCTGCATCCCTTCTACACCAGTTTCGAATTTGGCGCGCGTCGGACACAAGCGCCGGAACGATGGCCGCAGAGGACGTCGATGCGATGCTGGTGCTGGCTAGCGCCTTCGTCGAGCAGGAGGAGACGCTGCACGAGGTGCGCAGGGAGGTGTACGACAAGCTCGTGGAAGAGGCGTGGAGGATCGCCATGCGGACCAGGCACTACCTGACCACCCAGTGCCTCTACACGCCCTGCGACTCCGCGTGGATGATGTTGTACACGCGCGAAAGCGACATCAACTTCCTAAACGCGACGAGCTTGACCAGGTGCGACCCTACTTACTATCTGAAGTTGCTGCGCTATATCTAATTCATGCATGCTTTCAGGTCGGCTTTCCACCAACTACTGCGGCGCTTCAGCCGCTTTTACTACATCCCACGCAGCACGGCACGCGGGCGGCCCCCGAAGCTCCGACACTACCACCAGATCCTGGGCCTGGTGCTGTGCTTCTACGTCGGGTCGATGGAGCAGAGCTCCCTGTGTATGATGTTTGGGGCTCCGCCGGGCACCATATCGAGGCCGCTACGCCGCGCCGAGGAAGCGCTGTCGCTGGCGCTAAAAGGCTACGCTCCTGCCAGAATCTCTTGGCCCTCGCCTGCTCGCCAAGCCGAACTCGCAAAGCTTTTGGAAGCCCGCGAGCCGCTTCTCATACACACATTCGGCTTCATTGATGGGAAGAACTTAAGGGTGAGTTGTAGTTTGCAAAATGTTACTTGCTATGATAGAAGGCTAACATCAATGATATTGTAGGTTCAGCAGCCGTCGAATGCGGACTTGCAGAACGCCATGTATAACGGGTGGTTGCAAACCGTTTTCGTGACTGGCACAATCTGCTTCGCAGCCGACGACTGCATCATTTGGTGTAAACACAATTGCCCCGGGTCGTGGAACGACTCCGACACCTCCTTGGGCTTCCGTTCCAAGTTGATCGACCCTACCCTCTGCCCGGACACACGTATGAACGTGGTGTCGGACTCGGCCTTCCCGTGTTCGACCAGCATGGTCGGTCGCATCCTGACTCCTCTCAAAGATGGCGATCTCGAGAGGATTCTCCCGTCGCTGAGAAGCTCCGCGCGGGCGCTTCATAGCGCCATCACGTCCGTGAGGCAGGCGGCGGAGTGGGGCATGGGGAGCATGCAAAAGGTGTACAGCCGCCTGAACCTCCCCCTGCCGTACGACCCCGAGCTTCGTGGGCACCGAATCAACAACATCTTCAGAATGGCTAACTATCGCGTCCGCACGGTCGGCATCTACAGATACGCACGACGTTTTCAGGCAAGATGGAGCTATCCAGCGAGTAGGGTGTCGAACTAGCCGTGTTTGTACTGCATGCAACCATACATTTTTCTTTGCCGTTGAATTGAGCTGCTTCATTATCTCGATGTTGCTGGCAGCAGCGTGCTGCAAACGTTTTGCGACGGAGAGCCGAACTCGATGCTCGTGCGTCTTGCACTTGACTTCACAGAGATGTGTACGCAGCACGAGAAGTACATGTGATGATGAAGGCGCTAGAAGATCACGTAACCCATGACGGACACGCTAGCGGATCATGAACAACATGTTTGATTTGAGGCATAGTGGTAAGTGACAAGTATATAGTAACTAGAACGTGAATGATAGCCTCACTTCGAAGAGCATGCGCGCCTTCCGCTCACGCCTTCTTAGTCAGTGCGCCGATCAATATGAGCAGCTCTTGAGTGCGGGCGCGCGCATCTTCGCGCTCTCGGCGCGCACGGTCCTCTCTCTCCAGCTTCTCCTCACGGCGGCGCGCCTCTGCTTCAGCCTTGGCTTCCAGAAGGCGGGCCTCGTTGGCCGCCTTTTCGTCGCGGCGGCGCTGATCTTCCTCGGCGCGACGGGCGTCAGCCTTCCGCTCGATCTCTTCGCGGAGCAGCAGAAGCGTCTCGAGGATGCCTCCTCGCATGTTGCTGGCGTTGTTTTCAAGGCCATCCAGATTTGTCTTGAGAGCTGTTGTTGCCTTCATGGCACGGGTGCGCTTAGCTTTGGCGTAGCTAGCTTCCGCCGTGTCTTTGTCTTCTTCATGAGCGCGGTTGGCGCCCACCGTGTCGCGAAAGCCGGCCAAGTCCACGCCTCCGAGACGGTTCGACGTCTTGTGGAGCTTGGGGTACTTGGCCGCTTCGGCGGCATCGTGGTTGGTGGCAGCGGCGGCACCTAGAGTCGATGGCTGCTGTGAAGCACCACTACTGGGGGCAGTAACAGGCGTCTTACGTGGTGGCGGCAGCCCCCCCGGGCCAGCACGACGTGTACTTGGCGCTGCTCGGACAGGAGTAGGACGCGGCGTGCGTGCAAGCTCGTCCAGATCATCGGTGGTCAGCGGCGACGAGAGCAAGTCTTGGAACGCGCCTCGGCTCGATGAGCGGCTGGAAGCCGTCGACTCGTCCTCGGCCGACTCGTCGGAGCCCGGCGACTCGCCGCAGTCGGACCTGCCCACAGTGGCGGCAGTTGGCACTCCCAAACCTTCGCCCTCGCCGTCGCCGCCCTCGTAGAAGCTGTCGTCCGGGTCGACTTCAAAGCAGAAGTCGGGCTGGTCGTTGTCGGCCTCGTCGTCCATCTCCACGACGTTGGCCTTGTCGTCGATGGCACGTTTGACCTCCATGGCTTTCTTGATGAGCGGGGGAATCTCCTGCACGCCGGCCGGCTTCCGGGTGCTGTGAAGCACCTTGAACTTACGCCGTAAGCTCTCGAAGTCTCGCTCGGGCGAGCCTCGAGGCCTGTTGGCGTTGTACGTCATAGCGAGGCGTTCCCACTCGTCCCTGCCGAGCGGCAGCATCTTCTCGACGAGCGTGAGGAGGCGGTCGACATCGGCCGTCGAGTAGTTGGTGGTTTCAGAGTGCTTCGGCATCTACACACACAGACGAATCAATAAAAAGTCAGTCACGCTGCTCATTGCCACGTTGGACCGTGTTGGCGCGGCGTACCGGGAGTGGTGGGCGGAGGCGAGGCGGCGGAGACGCGCTTGGGGGGGGAGAGAACTGCTTGGAACGTGGTAAAATCAGAAGTGAGAGACGACGACAGCTTCGCCACGGCGGCAGCTTGCCAGGGCGATGCCTTCGCCACCACCAGTTCGCATCGATCTTGAAAGGATGCTAGTAGCTCACAACTTCAACGCTGCGCGCGCGAAATCTGCGCGCGCAAATAGCAAGTCAGTGTACGTGAAAACTTCGAACGAAGATGAGCCCATCAACCCGTCGTTTGGCGCGAACCTTGGCGCCAGTATTTCATGCTTCCCTGCTTGTTGCTAGCCTGCAGCTACTTTGCACTCACGGCAACCACCATCAACAACCGCACAGCAATAGGTTATCTCAATGCAATTCATTTGTTCACAACACGCTTACCTACACAACTACACCTCCTTCACTTCGCTCCCTCCCCCTTCTCGCTGGTCTCTCTCTCTTCACCTTGCTTGCTCTCTCGTCCTGCTCACTCTTTGGCCCTCTCACGGGTCTTGGGCGTCTTGAATGTTGCGGTGGCGACACCCATCCAGCTCACAGCGGCAAACAAACCACAAGTCGTCGCCATAGTCGACTGTCACCTCCTCGCCGCGGTGGATGTCTTGCGTCGACGTCACGACCACGGTGGTACGGCGGCCGTTGGCCACTTCCACGAACTTCGCCACCGGTTGGCACGAGTGGTTTACGAAGCGCATCAGCCCTCCCATGTTCTTGGCGTTGATCGCCACGCAGACTGGGAACGTCGGTCGCTTTGGCCGCTGCCTCATCACCAAGCGGTAGCGGCTATTGCGCGGTCGGGTCGTGCGCGAAACACTCAAGTGCTCCATCTCGCCGAGGTATTGGCCCAGCACATCGCCCGCTTCGATATCCTCGTCAGCGACCACGCCCAACGACCTCGTGCGCACGTTCCTCCCTAGATACACCTTGCTCGACTCGGCCAGCGCGTTGCCACAGAGCCCCCCCCCGTACGGGCAGCAGTTGATATTGCAGTAGAGATGCATTAGCGAATTGCGGCAGGAGTCCACACGGCACGGCGATGGGCAGTCGCACCACCCAAAGTGAGGCACCGACGGAAATACCGTCGCGAGCGGGTTGAACTGCTCGCGAAGCTGAATCACGAGGTGCGGCCACTGCGCTGGAATGAACCGATCCCGTGACCGCGGCCCCCGTAGTTGCGTCCGAGGCGATCCGTCCGCAGTGACTCGCATCGCCCCGCGTGGGTTGATGACGGGTCGGGCATCGCGCTGAGGCGCCGACTGCCGGCGAGCGTAAGGCGCGGCAGCTTCACGACGCGCACGACGGCCCTCGTGGCGAGGCTGAAGCGCCGCTGGGGATCTCGGCGGCGTCTCCAGGAGCACCGGCGGCGACACGGGCGCAGACGTCGACTCCTGGCTTGGCGGCGGGTTCGTTGCCAACTTGGACTTGGGGCGGCTTCTCTCTGGCGGCAGCCACGGAGGCGTTGCTGTGCCCGTAGCACTGGCGGACTCGCTGGCGTCTTTGATGCGGCGCTTGCTGTCGCGGTCGTACTGGTGGCTGGGCTGGATGTTCGGCGGCGTGTTCTCTTCGTCCTCGCTGGACGTGTCATTGATGCACCGACGCCGCCAGTGAACGGCGGAGTGGGTTAAGCGCACCATTGTCCCTGCAATCAAACACGAGGTGAGTCCTCTTATAGAGAAGTGCATACAAAGCCATCAACCACGCTCACCTTTCGAAGTGTTGGCTGCTGTCGACTTCGCGCCGCCGGCGGCAAATTCGCAACTGAGCGTCTTTTCGATTTGGCGGAAGATATATGATCATCGATATGCCCGTAGAGTGAAGGATGCATATGTTAGAATGATGGTCAGCATAAAGTATACTAACAACAAGACAAAACTTATGATGGCTACACGGCATATATCTAGGGGTTGGGCAGTTTATCGAGACGATATCTGCGTCCCGCGAGATCTATGCGCGTATATGACGCTGCATATCAGCTGCAGGTATGACAGCCCGTTAATGTATATCTGGTAGGCGTCCACTGTCATACTCACTCTGATGTATCACCCTCTTCACCCCAACGCATATATAAGGTGCTTACCTTACTACTTAATATGTTGTTGTTCGTTCCGATGTGCATCACTGATGCAGCATCCGTTTCTTTAGGCCCGATACGCATGCACGGGTTCGCCTTGGCTAGTCGTCATCGTCACTTCTATTATGTACGACGAACCCGTATGCATCGTTGCTAATGCACTAGCGTCGACTTTGCAAGCCTCGATAAAGGTGCTCGTTGTCGCGCCGAGGCGCACGCACAACTCATGAATGCCTTTGCCAAATGCAATGGATATGCAATGGATGCACGCACAGAATGCAATTATTGCTGATTGTGTTCATGGCTGACAGATTTCAATTGAAAATCACCAATTTTCCCCCATATTCCTCTTCATCCAGATTAAGACACAGGTGCGGATGCATCTCTTTAGCCCCGTTCTTCGTTGCTGGTTAAGGCTTCATTTGACTGATAACACAGTGGCAGCGTCATTCAATCATAAGTCAGGGGCCTCTGGCGTTCTCCCACACAGGGCCAGTATGCCCTGTGTGGGAATGGTTACAACCCCACGTAGATCGTGCTCTGTACAGAGCTCTGTATGCTGCTATCTCTTGGATATACGATTGTCTTCTCCATTCTAAACTGTTGGTCGATGATATATGGCTCAGTACTAAGGTAGAGTGGAGAAATCATGGGTTCCTTTGTCGCCCCATACAAAGTCCAAGTCGTATCATTTGTAAGGGGTTTTGGTTAATATAGGATTTTGTATGGGGATTAGCTGTCCATAAGTTTTGTCACCTGGGCAGAACCAGTGATTTGTATGTGAGCTACCTGAAGAAGCGCAAATGCGCGCATGTTAGCAACGTGCAGATCTTTATCAGCGTGTTCTGCAACTCTAGTCCAAACCGCACCTTAAAACGATAAAAATTGACGAAGTTACAGCCACTTTTGGTGGTGTCCATATCTTTTTGTCGTGGAGTGTAATGGTTAATCCCAAATTGCCAGCTCTGGTAAGTACTTATCCAATACTATGTGCACCACCTACACCCTTTCAAACCCGCTACTTTGAAGCCATCCCCACTCGAGCATTATCCGCGGACCTGTGGCAGCATGGGCGTGCAGAACCTGTGGGTGCTGCTGGCCCCCGTGGGGCGGCAGATCGAGATCGAGTCGCTGGCGGGGCAGGTGCTGGCGGTGGACGCGAGCATCTGGCTCACGCAGTTCGTCAAGGCCATGCGCGACGACGAGGGCAACATGATCCGCAACGCGCACCTGCTGGGCACGCTGCACCGCGTGGCCAAGCTGCTCTACTACGGCGTGCGCCCGGTCTTCGTGTTCGACGGGCAGACGCCCGAGATCAAGAAGCGCACCACGGCCAGACGCCGCAAGCGCCAGGAGCAGCAGAGCGCCAACCTGCGCCACACGGCGCAGCGCATTCTACTCAACCGACTCAAGCAGCACCGACAGGAGGTGCGCACGTAGAGCAGGCGTATGATTAGGTAGAGTGGAAGGGGTAGAGTGAGTTAAACTGATGTGTGTGTGTTGTTACTGTGAGTGCTGCAGATGAAGAAGAATGGTGGTGCACCAGCCCCGGCAGTTGCACCAGGGTTCACTCTACCCGAAGCGTCCAAGAAGAGGGACGAGGAGAAGACGGAGGAGGAAGAGAAGGTCGACGCTGATGTTGAAGAGGAGAAGAAGGAGGAGGAAGAAGAGAAGGCACAAGAGAAGGCTAAGGTGGAGGAGAACGATGGCGTGCAGCAGGTCTGGGAGGCAGCAGCGGAGCAGGAAGAGAGCGCGGACGAGGACCTGACGCTCGACGACATTGATCTGGACACGTCGCGGCTGTCGAAGATCGACCTCCACGCGGTGTTCTCCTTGCCTCCGCACCTCCAGAAGGACATGATCCAGAAGATCCTGCGCGACAGACGCCAGGAGGTGAGGGACCAGTTCATCCCATTGGCGGGCAATCCGGAGAAGTACTCGCACACACAGATTGCCGCCTTCTTGCAGACGAGTGCGCTCAACCGACGAATTGAAGCTGCTAAGAGGCAGAAAAGGGAGGAGGAGATGCAGGTGCAGGGCGGTGCGGGGCTGGGGCAGGGACATCGGATCGATTCCAACAGCAACCGGTTCTACATCTACCAGAAGGACGCGCAGCGCAAGGAAGAAGAAGACCAAGACGTGGACGAAGTAGTCGCTGAAGTCGAGCGAAATGACATGGTAGAACGAAGATTGGCTGTTGAATTGGACCAAGCAAAGGGCAAGCGTCATTCAGGGCACGATGCATTCACGGCGATGGAGAAGCGGCCATTGTCTGAGTTTTCGTCGGGAAAGGCCGGATTCGTGCCGGATGCTTCGGCAACTGAGGTAACTGCGGCGTGGGTGACACGGCACCAAGTTCGAGTCAAACAGGAGCCCATGCTCGCGATTGAGAAGCTCCGCCTCGCTCGACTCAAGAAGGAATTGCCCCAAAGTGACGAGCCTTCTTCTCCTCATAAAGCTGCTCCCACAGTCGCAGCGAAGCAACCCTCTGTGAGTGCAGTTAGCTTCTCGTTGAAGCTGGAAGACGTCGATCCCAAAGAGATGGAGCAATTTCAGAAGTTGTTCCCAGCTTCTATTGCTGATTCTGTCCCTGGGAAGACGGCACTTTCCAAGGACGATGACGATGACGACGATGATGTTGACTGGGAAGAGGTAGTGACACCAGCAACAGCACAGCCTTCAAGTGTGCCTTCACATCCTGAAAGTATTGGCCAGCAGGCTACACGTCAGGTAACGGTAGATTCCTCTGCGGATACAACTCCATCGGGTGTGAAGGTTGTTGGTGACGAGAAAGCAGAGAGTGATGAAGAAATGGACTGGGAAGATGTTCCTACTGCAGGTGTGCCAGCTAAGGACGTTCCTGCCGATTCGACCGGTCCAATTGTCGTTGATTTAAGCCCGCGCCACGAAAAGGAGGAAAACCAAGAGTCTTTTGGTGGAGGCTTCATGGTTGAGGAGGAGGAAGGAGAAGAAGAAGCGGCTGGCCAACAAGAGGACGAGGAAGGCACGGACGAGTTGTTCCTGACGCTCAAAAACGAGATGGAAGATGCGAAGGCTCACGAAGATCTGGATCTACTCAAAGATGAGGCGCTGCAGTCTGCAATGGCAACTGCTTCCAATCTTACTCAGTGGGCAGCCGGTGCTGTACGCAGGGCATTGCAGGCGCATTCGCAGCTCCATGGTGGAAGAATTGGGACGTATGGAAGTCCGGGTGGAACACTGAGAGAAAATGTAACAACTCACACTCCTCCTGGCAAAGGTACTGCTGAAGCGCCAGTCGAGATTCCAGACGAAGAAGAAGTCGAACCCAAGCCTTCGTCGCCAAGCATCAGCCATGCTGAAGTGGTTGTTATTGAAGATGAAGAAGAGCAGTCAAGTGGCGGTACGACTCTCACTGAAGAAGAAGAAAGCCATGAGCAGCTGCAAGCCGCTCTCGCAGCTTCGATCGCAAGTGAGCAAGAGGAGCTGGAAGAGAAGCCTGCGGGCTCGCGCGTGCGTTATCTCCAGTACTCGCAGCCGAGTGAATCTCCTCGTCCCAGTCCGATAGGAGATACTGTGGCGGACGCTGCACTCCAGGAGGTGGTGGATACGGCGGCACTGCAGAAGGAGCAGCTCGAACTGAAGAAGCTTCGTAGTCGGCAGCTACGCGACACGGAAGGGATCACTGACGATATGGTGGCTGAAGTGATGGCCTTGCTGCGTTTGTTCGGGGTCCCGTTCCTCGTGAGCCCCATGGAAGCCGAGGCGCAATGTGCGGCGTTGGAGCAATTGGGGCTTGTGGACGGTGTTATTACAGATGATAGCGATATCTTCCCGTTCGGCGGCCAGCGTGTCTACAAGAACATTTTCCACCACCAGAAGTTTGTCGAGGCCTTCTCGGCGCGTGACATTGAGCGAGAGCTGGGTTTTTCGCGTGAGCAGATCATTGCGTTGGCGCTCCTTCTGGGCAGTGACTACACGGACGGTGTCCGGGGTATTGGCATCGTGAATGCTACGGAGATCGCAGCTGCTTACCCAGGAATCGAGGGTCTTCGCGAGTTCAAAGAATGGGTGCGCGAGTTTGACGTCGCTAAGGAGGCTGAGCGTGTGGCGTCTGCTGGATCGAAGAAGAAAAAGAAGAACAAGAAGAAGACAGGCGAAGAGCTGGACGGTGACTCGGAGGGAAACAGTGAAGAGGATGACGTGGAAACAGCACGAGAGCGATTCCAGCGATCCCATACGACTGTGAGACGGAAGTGGGAGCTAGGCGATGAGTTCCCAAGCAAGCAGGTGGTGCAAGCGTACATGTCTCCCCAAGTGGACCGCTCCGAGGCTCGATTCTCGTGGAGTGCTCCGGACCTGTCGGCGCTGCGTAACTACTGCGCCAATGCCTTCGGATGGGATCAGCAGAAGAGCGATGGCGTGCTACTACCCCTCGAGGAGAAGGCCAAGAAAGCAGCAACTTCAGGGAGCCGACACATTCAGACGCGCTTGGATCGGTTCTTCACGAGCTACGATGACCAAGTGCACTACGCGCAGATAAAGAGTAAACGCTTGCGTTCAGCCGTGAACCAGCGCACGGGCAGCAAAACGGTCAAGAGCAAGAAGCAGAGAAAGTGAGACCAGCGCCTTTGGTGATGGTGGTGGGTGATATTTTATTCAAATGGTAAGTATCTTGCTGTGGTTTTCTTGTCTACTTATCGAATTGTAGCAGTTGAGCCGCCTCCAATCGAGGACATTGCCCCCCCCGTGTGACTTCCGTCTCCTATCCCGGCTGTGAAGATAACTACGGCTCCTCCTGATTGTGCTGCGGCTGCAGCAGCAGCAGCCGCCTTCTTCTGAGCTCGTTGTGCGTCGATTCGACCTTGTACAATAGCAGTGAAGTCCATCATGTACGCCGCGACGACGTCAAGATCGATCATCGCACGCTGGCCGTGGTGAATCACATCCGCCTCGGAGATCCCACTCGCTGTCTTACCACCACCAGTATTTGCAGACGCAGCGGAAGACGCAGGAACTCCTCCGCCACCAGAGCCTGAGCCGTCGTGACTGTCATTGCCGGACTGGTTGCTGCCCTGGGCGTGGTAACTCCCCTCGACGTGCTTGAGAATCTGGCCGTGGATGCCGCTGGTACACCGCTGCAGGAGGTTGCCGATCGCCATGATGATCTGACCTAACGCCAGTGTTTTCTGTGTAGTCGCTCGAAGACTCGCGTCGGTCTCGTGCTGCAGTCGGACGCCCAGCAACTCCTCCCGCTCAAGGGCTCGTTGAAGCGCGGCGATGCGGTTGTTGAAGGTAAGGATCTCGTTGGCGCGCTCCTTCTGGAAGGCCGCGAACTCGAGCCGCTTGGACTCACTTTCCTCTTCGTGCGTGATCTGGTTCTGGCTCAGATCGCGGTTCGTCTCGCGCAGCGTGTGGTAGCGGTTCACCAAGTCGCTCACTTCCGGGTAGTCCTCGGGCACGGCCTCCTGCACCAGCTCGAGGTAGCGCGTGTACTTGAGGTGGTGACGCACCTGCGCGCCGAGTGCGTCGCTCTCACGCTGCAGCGCCGCGAGCTGCGTCTGCAGCCTCGCCACCTCCTGCTCCTTGTTCATGCGCTGCTTGACCTCGTCGCTCGCGCGCTTGACGGCGCGGTTGCGCTTGGACTCGTTCTCCTGCAGGAACTTGTTGAACTTGATGAGCGACTCCTGCAGCTCCAGGTCCTTCTTGCGCAGCCCCTCCTCCCGGCGGTGGAAGGCATCCTCGCGGCGCGCGAACTCCTCCTTCTGGGCGTCCAGCGCCTCCTGCACCTCGAACATCTGCCGGCGCTTCTCCAGCAAGCGCGTGGCTGGCGACACGTGATCCAGCGTCAGCGTCTGCGGCATTTTGGATCTGCAGTCAGAGAGAGAGAGAGAGAGAGAGCCGCAACATGAGCTCAACCAGAATACCAAGCGTGGAGACTGTTCTGAACTACGGACCGATTCATGATCATGGAGGCGCCGGCGCTGGTCAACGCGCTGCTGCGAGGCTCCATCTTCTCGGGTGTGTCTTGGGGGATGACAACGCCTGCTCTCAATGTAGCCATCTATTCTGAGCATGTGGAAGTTGAAGGCGTTGAAGTGGACCGATCCTGCCTTGTAGCATGGATATGCCACAGCACAGGACGGATCTTGAAGCGTCGCCGACCGGTGGTGGTGTTGAAGTTGCCTTGGGCTCAGTATCCAAGCCGGGAGTGAATTCCGAACAAGTTTGGCTGGACGCGTACCACCGCCATCGATAGCGTATCAGTCAGAGCCCCCCATTTGACCATGACTGGAAAGGAAAATGCCGCGTCTCATGACGCTCCCAGGGAGGACGGCAGCGAGTGGACGAGCTCGCGACGCAGCGGCCGACGAGCGCGGACTGCTGCCAACCGGCGCCAGAACGGGGCGTCGGCGGCGGATGGCGAGCAGCTGCGAGTCGATACGCGGCCCAAGGAGGAGGTGGAGAGGTCTGCAGAGGAGGACAGAGAGCGTATGGGTCGGGAGGAGCCGCGCGAGGCTGGACGGGGTAGGAGCAGCACGGGGAGCGAGCATTCGGACCAGCAGGAGGAGCCCGTGATCCCTGTGACGGTGCTGACGTCCATGGAGGCGGAGACCAAGGCTGCCAGCAACAGAAGCGGTGGCTTTGTGCCGGCGGAGCACGTGGCTGGGAAGGACGAGGGGGACGAGACGGAGGATGACATCGCGTTGCTGGAGTACTTGTCGGGTGCCGAGAGTGACTACTACGAACTGGACCGCGCGAGTCGCAAGCGGGAGGACGCAGATGACCCAACGCCGATAATGTCGCTCTCTCCTAGGTCGTTCGACGAGAGTCTAGGGACGCCTGGAAGCCCGGAAGGTTTGCTGTCAGTTGAGGAACATGGCGGCTTCGGACGCTCTCCGATTCGATACACGACTGTGACTCGACGCATGATGGTGCACGCTCAAGAAACTCCGCGACAGGCGTCGACGCAGGTGGTCGAGTCTCCTCCAGGCTCGAGAGATGATGAAGACACTCACACGGTACAAAATACCGAGGCGAAACAAGCGGCGACATCGCCAATGCCAAGACAGACGGCGCGATCGAGACCTGCGGTACCAGAAGGCGAAAGTGAGTGGGTAGCGTGCGAAACTGAAGACGGACTGACGTACTACTACAACCAGCGCACGCAGGAGTCGCAGTGGACGATCCCGTCCCCTCCAGGAGCTCGGTCGTATACTAGCGAAGAGCTGTTCGCAGCGGTGTCAGCTGAAGAGCCATCGGAGTCGGACTCCAGGCAGCTGAGCATCATGCTGCACTCAGGTTTGGACCTCCAAGTTGTTAATGCCGACGGCCTCACGCCTCTGCATGTTGCGTGCAAGATGGGGAACGAGCAAGCTGCGTCGTTGCTAGTTTACTACGGAGCCAAGTTGGACGCCAGAGCTATTCGTGACGACGCTACGCCGCTCATTTTGGCTTGTCGAGCAGAGAGCGAAGGCATCGCTAAGCTTTTGGTCGACTCAAATGCGTCACTATCAGCGCATGACAGCAGTGGAAACACGGCGCTTCACGTGTCAGTTCTCGCTGGAAACGAAGGCCTGGTGATGTTTGTTTTACGCAGCAGCGATCAGTCCTTACTGAGCCAGAAGAATAACGAGGGCGAGACGTCCTTGCACATTGCTGCGAAGCTAGGATATTTAGGAATTGTACGGAGCCTGCTAGCGTACGGTGCAAGCGCAAAGGACGAAGATTCTCAAGGGCGCACGCCACTAATCTTGAGCATTTTGGAGAATCACGTTGAGTGCGTCCAGCTTCTGCAGGGCATCGAAAGCAGTGAGAGTCCTGCTCCAGCTACGACTCCCTACTACAGCGCTACCTATTCGAGTGATCGTCGACAGGGAAGTGGTGCTGAGCGTGACGCTTTGACGGTCTTGCACTCTTATCTCTTCCAGATTCTCCCGAATCACTCAACCTCGGAGTCACAAACGGTGTATCAACTCGTCGAAGAAGTGCGAGGACAACTTGGAGCCCTCAGTGCAAGTCTGCAGGTAACATTCGCAAACTTTACAAGCGTGGGTGAGACTTGATGTACTGACGCTAACTATGCATTGGAACTTCAGGCATCAAACAGTCGAGAAGCACACTACCGAGCTCAGGTGGAAGAAATGTCCTCGCATCTGTCAGCCAGTGCCGAAGATTTGAAAAAGGTTTCGATCTGTTGCTGAAGCGGTTACTGTGGAGAAAACCTAACTCGTTCTTTGTATGTCTTCGTCTAGGAGCAAGCGTTACATGCCGACACTCAAAACCAACTATCAGTACGAGAACTCGAGTTGGATGCTAGCCGAGTGTCACATCGAGCATTATCATCACGTTGCGAACTACTGGAATCTATTGCCCGTAATGCACAAGAAAAACTTGGAAGAGAGCGCTTGGAGCATACTCGCTACGAGGAGAGCATGCAGGAGAAGCTCCACCGCAGCTTACAAGAGAATGCTAACGTTATCGAGTCGTGCAGACAACTCCAAGCAGCCTGGAGCGAACGACAGCAGCAGCAGCAGCAGCAGCAACAGCAGTATGATCCACGACTCGGCCGCCGTGATAGCCAGGGGTTCTATGAGATCTCGGAGGATCTGGCTCATTTGGAAAGTGTGCAAGAATCCATTGGAGAAAACTACCATCTCCTGGAAACTGAAGGATCTATGAGCATTGCATCCGGGAATCAGTCACGAGAACGAGCTTCGAGCGATTATCAGCAGCAGCAGCAGCAAGAGCACTTGGAGCCCTACCGCCACTCTTTTGAGCAGTATCAGTACGACACCACACCCGAGATTCTAGACGCTCCTCCGCCGCTTCTGGATGACCCAGACGAATCTCCTACGCACAAGAGCAGCTCAACTCCCCCGATATCTCCGTCACGCGTTGGTGCTGTCTGGAATCGGTTCTTTGAGAACGTGGGGCATGCCGCAGAAGCACGCGACCCAAATGATCCGAAGTCATACGAGTCATTTGCAGGATGCCAGCCTGCGCGTGCGTATCCGTCAGGCCCGCAGGCTTTTGACGCGGTTCGAAAGAATGATTTACGAAGACTGCAAGAAGTTTTGCTGCGGGGCGTATCTCCAAACCAGCGAGATGTCGCCGAGAAGGGCACGCCTCTCCATCTGGCGTAGGGATCCTGCGTTCTGTCGTGTATGTGTTCCGATAATGGTCTGGAATCTCATAACTTTGCTGTGGTTGTACGCACGCAGATGCGAGCTGGGTGACATTGACTCGGTGATGCTCCTCAGTGAGTTCGCTGCGGATCTCGAAGCTCGAGATGAGTCGGGAAACACGCCGCTCCTCGCCGCCTGTTTCCAAGGCAACTTTGAGTGCGTCAAGTTCCTCTTGCAGAGTGCCGTCAGCCTCCGAGCTGTAAACGACAACGGCGACTCTGCCCTACACCTGGCTGCATGGGACGGCAGCATCCAGTGTGTCATGATTCTGCTCGAGTACGGAGTGGATCCCATGGCTACCAACCGGTTCGGGTTAACGGCTCTGGGGAATATGAGGACTCGCTCTCCGATGCGACACAAGTTTGACGATTTACCGGAAGACCACCCTATGCGCAGGACTCTTGTAATACTGGACGAAGCGGAACGCCAGAGGCTACAGGTAGGCAACCTTTGTACAACTAACTGTACGCGTACTATTGCCTACGCTGACTAACTAACGATATTCACACAGCAGGTAATTGAAGACCAGTCGACAAACACAGAAGACGCCACAGAGCATCAAAGTCAGCCTCCGAAGCAAGAAAATAGTGGCACTCCAGTAAAAAGAGCTTCGTGGACGGTAAGTTGTTTCGATGCTTGGGTGCGACCTCAAATCAGCGAACTCACTATCGTTTGTGCGTAAACTACAGCAATGGCTTCTTGGCTTCCGTGGCTCTCACCCGGGTGAATCAATCTCTGGCAAACCTGAGCAAGATCAGAAGAATGAACTCGGCGACGCCAATACATCGACTACCTTGACCGAAGACAACGAAGGCGACAGCGAAGACGCCGACGACTTCGCATCGTACGAGCAGTCTCGACTGATGCTGAGCGAGACGCAGTACGAGCCGTTGACGCCGCCACCAGAAATTGAAGAAGCGCTTCGACGCGCGAAGGCAGGTCAGCTAGGTGATTACTATGAGCCGCCGAGCCCCGCAGCGTCGGCCCCCACGCACCCGGTCACGAGACACGACCTGTCCAAGCACGTCAACTTGTCCCCGAGCGTTCGAAACCCCACAAAGCCCCACCCACCAGCAGCTCCGACCAAAATTCGAGCTCGCTACGTCGACACCTTCAACTCACCGTAACCTTCAACTCACCGTAACCAAGAGCTTCATCAGGGTTTCTACAGTACAGGTCGCCCGCCAGTGCAGTATAAAACTATCACGAGTTCACTCGAAGACCTTTTATTTTTAAAGATAAGTAAAACTGAGGGTGCTCGCACGTGTAAAAAGCTTGGTATGAAATCGCACGAGCAATTAAATAATCTAATGAGATTAGAGGCGTTTAGTCCAAACATAAGTATGTAGATAGATGCACTACTTATAAGTAAATTCGGTACATCTACGCAAGCATCGGTGTAACCATGATATATTGATAACCTGCTCTGGCAAGGACAACAACAGATTCATCTGAACCCGAGCGATGGGATCATAGTGTAAATGGATTAGCCCATGAACATTTTCGACATAGACTCCTAAGATGCGCCTGTTTGATATTTGACTGCGTATCTCATACAGAGATTAAAGCAAAATACCCAAGTACTTGAGTATTGGCTCGATGATAAGCTTTAATTGGAGGGTCTCAACCAGCTGGATCAAATTCGCATCGGTCACTTGTGTCAAAATATTAACCAACACCGAAAATCAGTCGGATAGAATGGCAAATTTGTACAGTGCTATAGCAAACAATAGGTGCTGTATCATTGCTTCTTTCAGATCGTTAAATAGCCATGTTCTCTAGATACAGTTAATGCCTTGAAAGGCCCTCTACGCGCATTTTCTACAATTCTTGTAATTATTGCTATGCAAAAGTGAGTAAGTATGTATTTCTGGAACAGGGAACAGTCCACACTTTAGAAATAAACCTCCAATCTCATTAAATAGTTTAGTTGCTCGAAATCGCGCATGTGTTGCCGTTTTTACGTTGAAGTGGAGTTCTATGCACCGATTCCCAGCGGGAACTGGGCTCATGAATTCGGCAAGTTGCGCAACATATCTCCCTTCCGTTGCCCTAACGTTGCGTTCGCGTTGCGCATCGTGTGCATTCCCACCAAGTGCAACTTGCCTGATTCGGCGGAAGAATCGAACGGCTTCTTGCGGCTGCTGGGCACATTCGACCGAGCCAGCCGCGCGCCTCCCGAGCCATGATGGCGACTCCGTCCAGCCCCATCCTGCGCGCCAAGAGCCGCTCACTGACGCCCGACGCCGCCGTGAACATCAGCTCCAAGCTGCGGCGCAACTCGCTGGTGAGCGACCACGAGGACATGGTCCTGCTGCGCGAGAAGCTCACGCGCATCGCCGTGGGGCGCCACCGCCGCCAGTTCGACGCCGCGCCAGGCGCCGCCCAGGCCGCCATAGACGAAGAGGAACGAGAGGAGGAAGAGGAGCGCGAGCTGAGACGCAGACGCAGCAGCGGGGCCGCCCACGAGCACTTCAAGGTGTTCCCGCTGCTGCCGCCCGAGCGCCCAAGCACGCCGCCGTCGTCCCCGCAGCCGCGCGACGTGCTGCGCAAGCAGCTCTGGCTCAAGCAGCAGGTGGCTAAGACAAGGAGAGGAGGAGGAGGGAGAGACGACGAGGAGGAGGAGAGGCACGACGCAGGTCTGGACGCCATGATGAGCGTGGACGAGGTGGAGATCACCCCCATGGAGGACGTGGAGGAGGACAATGCCGTCCACTCGCCCCCTCGAGGACGCAAGAGCCCGCAGGCGAGACTTTCCATACCTGGCCACTTGAGAGTCATGCCGTCCTTCAGTGTCCTCAACAAGTATCCGGAAGGACTGAGGAAACGCAAATCTGTCCATGTGGACGCCGCAGGAGACGGAGAGGACGACGCCCCCCGCGTGAGCTTGAAGAAAACGTCCAGTCAGATCAACCTCTTGGCCACCGCCAGCGGCAAACTGTCCCGCAGCAGCAGTGCCGGTGGAGACCTGTTCCAGAAATTTGCAGCCAGGCAGAGGCGCGAGCAGGACCAGGAGATGGAGGACGGCGGCACGACCCAGCCGCAGACACCGCAGAACTCGCTGTTCGGCAATAAACACGGACGACTATCGGCGTGTTCCTGAAGGGGAGAGGAACTCCTTACAGACTTTGATACTCGACGACCTGAGCTGAGCTAAGCTGAGCTCAAGCAGGTCAACATTTGGGATGAGTATCGTGGATGCTGCTATCTCCTGGCTGTTGTTGAGCTCAGCGGTGAGCCATAGCGAGAAAGATTCCACCGCCGATGAAGCGGTAGTTCGCGCGGCCTGCAGAGATTGCGGTCGAGCCCCGTATCTTTGAGGAAGACATAAGGGGAGAAGCAGTTAGTGTTAGTGCGAGTGTCCCAGCAGAGGGAAGGATGTCAATTGAGGCGTTTTGGATTCTACACAAAGCGCCAATGATCATTGTGGGGGTTTCTTGCTGCAGGCTACATTGTCCTGCAGGTGTTGCTGGTCTGTAGTCAGTTGACACAAAGTCGACTTGACGCAAAGGAAAAAGGTATCAAACAAAGCTTGAGAGCTATCCACGCTTCAGTTCTCGCACATGCACATCAGCCATTCTGCCGAGCTACCGACGCTTCTTCGCAGTTGAAGTATCTTCGTCTACTGTAGTGTCACTCTCGTTTTCACCATGTGCTGGACACTGTCTTCATGCGTCGAGGCTGTAGCGCTAATTAACAACCAAAGTGGTTGGTCCCCTCTCTCCTCTCTTCAACTAAAATTGCCAAACGAGCTGAACGCCTGCTGCTGCTGCTGTTGTTGCTGCTGCATCGCTGCCATGTTGCCGAAGCCACCTTGGTTCATCATGCCACCCATACCAGGCTGCTGCATTCCCATGCCCGGTTGCTGCATGCCCATACCTCCCATCATCGGGCGAGGCTGCTGCATGCCCATGATGGGCATACCACCGGCGCCCATTTGCATTTGGCCGTACGACTGCTGCTGCATGCCCGGCTGGCCCATTCCGTAGTTCATTCCACCCATGCCACCGCCCATGGAGTTCATGCCGCCAGCACCTCCCATTCCAGGCTTGCTGGGCATACCAGCGAGGGTGTCCAACCCGCTGAAGCTGTTGCGGCCTGCATTAGACTGCTGTTGCTGCTGCTGGCCCGGGCGTCCTGCGTTGCTGTTGTTGCTGCCAGTAGAACTTGCCAGGTTGTTGAGATCGAAGAGAGACGATCCAGCTCCCCACGCATCGTTGCTCTTCTTCTCAGGCTGCGGGCCAGAGTTCGTTCGGGACTGACTGGGACCAGGGTTGGAAGTGGTCCGACTCGGAGCTTGGCCCTGCATGTTCATGCCACCTTGCATAGGCTGCTGCTGCATACCTCCCTGCATTCCGCCGAACTGACCGAACTGCTGCTGCTGGTTGAAAGCGGGGGCCGGAGGAGCCGCAGCGTTGCCTTGCTGACCGAACGCATTGAAACCCTGCTGCGCCGGCGGGGCGGGGAAAGCAGAAAACTGTTGGGCGTTTCCTTGAGCTGGAGCAGCAGCACTGCCGAATGCGTCAAAGGACGATTGCTGTTGCTGCGGCTGGGCTGCACCAAAAGCGTTAAACGACTGCTGAGGCGCAGGTGCCGCGTTGCCAAATGCAGCAAACGAAGCGGTCTGTGGGGCCGCCGCCACGGGGGCGGCAGGAGCCGGCGCAAACGGGTCGAAAGTGTTCGCTGCGGGAGCAGTTAGGGGAAAAAATGATCGTTAGCTCGTCTAGATCGATGTGTTGGTAGAGGAAGCGCAATGCATACCTGGTGCAGGGGTGCCGAAGAAGTCGCTATCCAGTAGTGACGGTTCTGCAGAGGGCGCCTTCGCTGCAGGCTTGCTCTCCGGTTCCTGTAAGCACCCAACATTTGTTAATTACCATGCTGTAACAAACTCAGACAACAAGAGAATCCGATGCAACGCACCTCTTTCTTCTTCGCAGCAGCCTTGCGCTTCGACGACGCCGTTCGTCGCTTCGAGCGCACCTCCTCCTCAGACTCGGATTCATCGCTACCGTCATCTGCTCATAGACAGCGATCGATTAGCGTCACCAAGTACTCCCACGTCAAGCTAGCGCGAACCGACGCACCACGATCATCGTCAGCGTAGCGGCTGGAGTAGCTCTTCTCCTTCTCCTGGTAGCTCTTCGAATCATTGTCGCCATAACCTCTGCTGCCGCCACCACCGCTGTAGCCACCACCACCGCCGCTGTAGCTCGTACTGCCGCCGCCACTGTAACTGCTGCCGCCTCCCCCGCTGTAGCTGTTGCTGCCTCCGCCATTGTAGCCGCCTCCACCACTGTAGCCGCCACTTCCGCTGTAGCCGCCACCACCTCCTCCACTGTAGCTGCTGCTTCCGCTGTAGCCACCGCCGCCCATGCCGCCGCCAACGCCGCTGCCAATGCCCACGTACTTGTTGCGCAGACGTCCAGCCTTCTCGCGCTCCGTGCGGATCATGTCATTGTCGTTCAGCATGTCCACCAACTGCTTGGCCTTGTCGCGGACTGGTAAACCACATCAAACAGTCAGCCATAACTGGAAGCTCTTCGAGTGTATCAGCAAAGTGGTCTTACCTCCGTTGCCCCTGTCGACGGATCCGTCGTGGTAGGAGAAGCCCGAGAGGTGGCGCAGCTTGAACATGTGGTCGCGCGCGTTCTCGATCACGCGCTCTGTTCCGTTCTTGACCAGGTGCTCCAGCAGACTGAGCGCCTTGTACACGGCGCGCCACTGGCGGCCCTCGGCGTCCAGCGCCTCCCAGATCTTGCGCATGATGACTCCGTAGGCCTCGCTACAGTTACAGAGCACCACATCCGTCAGCAACGACAGCCCAGCGACTGGAATGATGCAGCGGCATCGGCACACGCACTAGTCGTAGGTGAGCTGCGAGATCTCGTTGAGCAGCGTGCTGGACGCGCCCCAGTTCTTGTTGGACAGCGCCTCCTCCATCTTGCGCTCCACGTCCGTGCCCATCTTGGCCTTCACGGCGCTCTTCCTGCACACAGAGAGCACAAGGTCCGTTATCAGCGCTGCACAAGCCCCGGTGCGATCCGCGGCTGCTGCTTACGCGTCGTCCATCACGTTCTTGAGCTTGTCCAGCGCGAAGCGATCCATGGTGGCGACTGATTGGCTCTCTCTCTCTCTTCTCTTCTCTTCTCTTCTCTTCTCTCTCTTCGCTCGCTCGCTGCTGAGCTCGGCGCGTGCTGCGGCTGCTGCCTCTTGCTTTCGGGCGGGTCTCGGGTCTCGGGAGTGCGGAATGCTCGACGCAGGCGCCCCCACGTATGTGATTCGGACAAGCGAAGGGACGCCGCTCCACTTGGACTTTGTATGCTGTATCTTTGCGATTGGCTGGCCCAACCCGCGGGACGGTTGAGAACCCACGGGACGGGAGTGGGGTAACAAGGTCGAAAAAGGACTATTTTGCGACAATTTTGTCAAAATCAAGAATTCGCCAAATTTAGATTTATCGCTATTAATAGTGCGTAGCATATGAATGTCTCATATGGGCCCTAGATAGAGTTTGGCGTAGGTGCTGTTTTAATTCATTTAACTGGTTTGCGGGTTTGGCCCGCGGTGTTCGCAGTTCGGTCTTTTTTTACTGTATTCCAAAACCTGCACAGTAGAAAACTTTATTTACTACTAGTAGTACTATGTAGTAATAGCGCTATGCTTGCCGCAGGAGAGAGTTGCGTGAAGACGTTCTTGAATTTTAGCGCTTGCTCTTATTTTTGTACTGTGAAATATCATGCGTCCATTTGCTGGATGGCTTACGCTGCTCAATCTGCCGTGGCGGATCTACGTGAACTCACACTATTGGGCTGCTACCGCGGGAGTCCCCGTATGCGGCGCTGCAGCAGTGCACGGCGACGGGTGTAGTCAGCCGTCATAACCGCAAATTTCATTTCATTCCATGAACTCACACTAGCGTTACTGCTATTCATGGTACATACTGCACAGCTTCAAGCTGCCAGACTGAGCTTCGGTTCATATTGAATATATAATGTGTTTATTTTCTGGGGTTATTCGGTGTATATGTCCAAATTTGACGCCTCCAACTTGATTTTGTAGAATTGCTATACTGATTTCAATGCCGTTTAGGTCTCCTCACTTGAAAGTCGACTCTCAACAAACAGTCTGCACCCACGACCATTAATCAATAGCGATACTTTTGTTTTACTAAACGACGGTTTATAATTGCTGCTGCTGTGGCGTCCGACATGTACATACAGATATCGTATCTTAGAAATGACAGTCACATGCCTAAACTAACTTAGCCGATACGACGGCGACCTACCTATTGCTCGCTTGCTGCCCCGATTCGGTCGATTCCTCACAAATTGCATTGACTGACTGATCACCCCTCTTTATTATTGCTGCTGCCTGGTTAGCTTGTCGCCGAAAGCATGCCTTGAGCTGTAATAATGAATCGGAGTTTGCGCTGCTGTGCTGTAATACAATTGCTGTACAACTGTAATTGCTGTTGTTTCAAATAGCTCTTTAACCGATAATGCAACATAAAACCTTATGTTGCATTATCTCAAACACCCGCAGGGGCGCAAACGACAGTTCTTACGAACTGCGGATTTTATTACATGAAGTTGGTTCAAATAGGTAGCCTAAAACCTGGTCAATGTGCTGTAATGCCACCGAAATAGTGATTTTCTCATTATTTGTGAGTCGCCTTTGATGGCCAATAACTAATTAACAAAGAGAGTTTGAGTGCTCGAAGGAAACAACATCAAACACTTGCATTATTGTGATCGGCACCCCGAATGGCTAATCGGAGTAAATCGGTCAAGGTTATGGCTAACTTAGACTTCGAAGTCCTATTTATTTCGACTGATCTCCTAATTAGACCCCGCCTCTATTTTAGACTAGGAATTATCAGAGCGATTAGCAAGCAGGCTTATGTGGTTAATCCGATTCGCAACAAATTCGTTTGTAAATAAGGCGGAATATCGCCGTGGAAGTCGACATTCCGAGCTATTTGAGCTAAATAATTATAGCACTGTAGGTGTCGATGTGAGCCACCAGCTTTATAGCGTGCAATATGAAAGGTGCCAAAACATTTGGAGGCAATGCACTAGATAGTCAACTCGGTCGGAGCCTTATTGGCATGGACAACTCCAAAATTCGGGCTATATTGGCCCAAAGACATCTCGGTAGCTCTCAGCCGACGCTACATTAGACAGAGTCGAGTCTCGCGAGCTTGTCCAAGCAGGATTACACACCTATTTGCTTACCGATTTCGCTTTGTAGCTAGTTCTATACCCTTATGTACGGAAATTCAAATCCGATTAAGATAAAATTGATAGCTAACAAGGCGTGGATATTCTAACCGCGTTTCATAATAGTTCGTATGCGCGTATATAGAGAAGAGCAGTGTAGAGTTCATAATTGCAGTTTGTTCTGTGAGTACCCGCTATTTGGTAATCGATGACGATAATTAGGGCTTGTGGTGCCGATTGACAGGGAAATACCAAATTACCGACGCACCAACAGTACTTTTTCAAAAATAAAATGGCTTAGTGTTCTAACTACAATGGATACTACTTTGACAAGCTACTCAAAGAACCTTGGAGGTCTTCTACGTGCCTTCATCAGTAGATCGCCTCACAAATGTGCTCATTGTTGAATCCTCGCTTACCTTCACATTCACTTTGACTTTTCTTTGGTATCCATATGTCTTTCTATACAAAAGTTCATATAAACGACTAATCAATGCGCGTACGGGTAGGATTGTACCCATGCTACCCGTGCGCTTTCGACCTGGGGAGAAAAGATTAAGTATTAGGGGGACCAGAACATACCGCAATCCTCATGGCAAAAAATACGACTGTACTGCTGCTCTACTTCAATTCGCCTTTGACATGAGCGACACACTTATTACATTGAGACTCAAAATAGTGTGGTTGGCATTATTTAGACAACGACAGTGTCGATAATATCATCCCAGCCGACGACAGCAAAAGAATCAAGGGATTCATGTTGGTCTACAACTTCGTTCATCAAAGTCTGCAACTCCCTCTTCGGCGGCGGGATCCCCGGTCCCCTCAGTAAGCATACACTTACGAAACCCTGCAATCACAGTTGTCAGCGGTAGGCCCTGTCACGCCCGCATCACCCACTCTATAATTGTAGCACGGCGCGGTGCCGTCATCTTGAACTTGTTGCTAGTTGTAGCGGCTGAGTAGTGCTGAAGCTGCTCACGTAGATATTGTACCCAAAAGCCTCGCAGCCTATCCTTCATCGGCTTGATCCACACGTCCGCTGGCTGGCTCAACCAGGTCAACCCTGCGGGTACCTTATCCAGGATGATCTTCAGAGATCGCGCGTACTCGTCCACGCCATCAACCCAATGCCCACTAAAATCGTCTAGTAGCAGCATAATACGGGGGCTGACAAGATTACGATCACCGAAGTGATAACGTAGGAATTCCATGGTCATGGAATTCCTACGTCACCAGTCCACCAAGCTGACTCATTGCCGTAGATATGAACGTCGTTCTGTTTTGGGATCGCTTCAACTTCTTTTCAAACGAATCGTCCAAATCCGTGGCGGATGCGCGTGTTCTCGGCGCGCACGTCCAGCTAGTGCCGCTATAGATAGGCGTGTGCTCACATAAAAATACGAACATGTGGCTGATTTTGATATGGATTAGACATTCCGGCGGGTTTTCACAATTTTACACGCTTACACATATCAGACAGAGTATACACACCCATACAAAAACTCAGCGTAACATTCTTGTGTGCAAGCGATATGCGCAGTCCGTACAGGCAAAAAATACACATCCATTGTAAAAGCCATATAGAATACGCGGGAAGATTTGTTGTGCATTTTCTTTGTCTGTAGGCCATATCTTCCGTCGATATGTGTAGCATACCCGGGAGGATAATTATACCCACAAAAGAATTCTGGCTTAGAGTCAAGATGGGGGGATGGCGAGATCTGGCAGTTCTATCGTCCGAAGAAGCGTTCGAGCAGTTAAGAGAGGCGTCGATGTGCTGCTCTTCAATATTTCACAAGGTGCAGTTTGACTCCTGCAGCGTGTACGTTAGCGAACACCCCATGACGGAGCGTCTCTTGCGCTGTATGGGTAAAATCTGCGCAAAGTACACAGAAGTGTTGTGTGAACTGGAAGGTACATCACTCCAGTGCGCAAGAAAAGTGGTATGTCAAAGTAAATGACAAGCCTCGCATACTCGGAGCACTACTGTGCGATGCTTGCCCCTGACCGCGAGTAACGAAGCACATGAAAGCTTTCATCGCTCAGTAAGACGACTGTTGTATCCCTCCCAAAGGCATTCTCGCGAATATGATGATGAAACCGACAATGACTCCTTCAGCTGGGGGCTGGCCTGATCTATCCCAGATACACAACCTGCTTAAAGGGATCCGGCGCGAGCAAGGGGGGAAGAAACACAGTCGAAGCCGTGAGAGAGATTGTGAGGGAACGATTGTACCATCCAGGAATCGCCACCGACTCATCCTTTCTCTTCAGCTACAAGGTCGACCAAAGTGGTAATGTCTGCATGGGAAGGGCGATGAGGATGATCCTGTGGTGTAGCGGGATCGGCCAAAATCTGGTTAAGGCCTGATCGAGCTTCCCACCAGCGCCCAGACACCGACTAACGGAGGGGGCCCCCCAACGATCCGTGATCGGCTGAACTTGTTCTCACCTTGTGTACCCGTCGACGGGCTGGATCTGCTCTCTCGGGGCTCCGAAGATGCAGCACTTGGTGAAGATCGAATGTCTTGGCGTGACGCGGGGATAGGTTGTGGAGCAGCGCGGGAATCTTCGCTCTGCGTCCGAGTATACGCTCCGATCGAGGGTTGTTCGCTCCGATCGGTCGGCCTGGAGTTGATCTAAGGCCTGTAGTTGCCTTTCCGGGCGTGTTTCTTCCTTTCCTGAGTTGCTTGCCGCTTCCTATAGCGGGATCGAGGTTGATCGAGAGGAGAAACGATCGCCGGCCAAGCACTAATATCCGGTCGATCGAGGACTTGCACAGAAGAGATAGATCACTAGAGTAGGTCAAGCTGGCCAATGTATTAACCCCTCCAGACCGGGAGCCGAAAAGATCATGTAAACTGCATATGCAGCGTAATTAGACTTGATGTTTGTATACAAAAATGGTTAGGGAAGATAGGATTCACGATGAGGGCCAACAAGGCCGTGCTAATACTGAATATAACCTGCATATTGGCTCCAGTGTGGCATACCCATGCTGAATAATGCTACTTACCACGGATAGTGACAGGGTGCCCGCCGAACAGAAACTAGGGCCTAGCGAGTCCCGATTTTCAAAAAATCGGAATTTGAAACTTCCCATACAAAAACTTATATACAAAGTAGGTATGTCACCTCTAGGTGTTCTGTAAGCTTGTGGCACGTCCGGAGGCATTCTATGCACTATACAAACATCAAATGAAATGGACATCCAGAAAAATATCCAGGGGGTAATCAGGTGAAACGTAACCGTTGTGTACATAAGACAATACCTAAGATGCAAGTTATGATGTGTCGTTGCAGACAGAAGCATGGCATTCTGTAGTTGAAGCAACAAAGCAACGAGGATTACCACGTTTGATCACTAAGTCAAATTTCACTGACTTCAACACCGAAGTAGTTCGTTGCCTGGACCCTTCCCAACTAACAACACACACTAAAGCGCTACACCTGCATTCATGCATGAGGTGGATGTAGTTTACCACATGGTTTCTCCATGGGTGCAAGAAGTTCAACAGTTGAATACTTCAATTAGCTGCTGCTTAGATTGATCGATGCCAAAGCCATGCCTTTGCCAATCCAGTCAACAGGAAAGCAGCGATTACAAGCCGTTTCGCTAATTGGAGCATACAAAGGCAAAGCTGGATCTACAACTATGTGTGTGGGTATCCAAAGCCTCGCTATACTGGGAACCGCATCGACTGCAATTGCATTTATCCAAATCGCTTATATTAGTTTGCGAACGTTCACGTTACTACCTCTCGCCCTTATCATTAGCAGCACCAGGTTTCGGCTCGTTTGCCCATCGGTCATACAATGAACACCAAAGCGGCATCTCCGGCTTGGCCGGAATTCGTCTCGGCTCGTTCTTTTCGCTACTACCTCATTCGAGTCGTCGCCTTCACTCAGGCCAGCTCGTTTTCGGGCTGATCATGACTGCTTGGTCGCCGTAGTCTCCTTCAACAGCATCAATATTAATCTGGTTAGCTCATGTAGACTACGATACAACATCAGTATAATAAACTGCATGCAATGCCGATATACAGGACAACATGATATACAACATACCATTGTTCGGAGCACGCCATACCGCATCAACTCCTGCCGTCGTCTTCGCCGCTTACATCAACGCGGAAAGATGTCGGAAGCCTTGAGCGCCGGAATCCTGAGTGGGTTTCTCCCCCAGGCCTTTGAACGCCAGGTACGAATGCAGCGGGTTGAGCAGTGCGACCGAGCCCAACAGCTTGACTGAGTACGACAGCTTGTACAGCTGCAGCAGCAGACGCTTGCCTGTAAGCAGCAAAAACAACTGGACCAAGAGTAATCCAAAGTCTTGTCACCAAGCATGAATCTCGCAGACATCTCTGACCAATGACCACACTTACCAAGCGCTAGAGAAGCACCACACGCAGGGGAGTGCTATCATGAAGAACAACACGTACCAAATAGAACAGGTTAGCAATAAGGTATAGCATTCGTTCGCTACGAGCGTACCGTTAGCGCCGTACTCGAGCGCCGATGTCTCGCACGACCATCCGTGATTTCTGTTTATTCTTCTGCCGACTTGAGCCCTGGCCGCGCAAATTCTCGAATGAGGCGGATTTTGCAAAAGCGGCAAATGGAAGTCGCTGTGAGCCACCCAGTCCGACACCTTGCAGATTTTGTTCAAATCATACAGTGGGTCCCGCGCCCGTCCCAAACATTATATTCCTAATTTTGACAAACGCTGGTCTTTGACATCTGGAAAAATAAAAAGGCGCGAACAGAAACTAAACGTAATTTTATCTTGACGTTTGTATAATGGTGTGTTGGGAGAAAGGACAGTCATACAAATTTCAAGTCAAAATTGGCTTAAACTGCATATATGCAGTTTAAGCCTTCAAATCTAAGCTGCATTATGCAGCATCCGGTTTGGAGGGGTTAATCCAGTCTTAACCGTACCGCTAGTTCACTACCCAAAGTATCGACCCTGCCGAGGCCAATGTAGTTCCTGGGACTTGGTGACTTGAGGGGACTTGTGCTCTTCGGTGCAAATTCTGCTCGAGAGCGACTTGCCGGGGCTTGGTAGTCTTGGATCACGCGTGGGGTCAAATCTGTTCTCCACAACGCAAGTCGATCGAGGCCAATATGCTCTTCCTCCTCGAGATTCCAGACTACTTGCGCTCCACGGTGCAAATTCGACTCTGGTTTATGTTTAGCTGGTCTCTCCCTAATACTACCATCTTGCTTACCCTCCTACAACCACACAATTACTGGATTCTTGCCCCGACTTCGTCCTCCATGTGCGTCCCATCCTGGTCGATCCACGATCAGCCCCGATCGGCGATCGACACCGATCGGCCCCGATCGGCCCTGATCGGCGACCCACGATCGGCTCCCGATCCACGATCGACCCCGATCGATGACTTATGCCGGTTGCCATGCGCCGCCGATCTATCACCTTCTGTCCTCGGCCATCTCAGATCCGCGGGTTCTGTCGTCGATCTGGACTTGGGTCGGCCACGAATTACGCTACGATCACCCACAATCCGGCTTGCCACATGTCCTGCCTTACGCGCCGGCGTCATCGGACCACCTGAGATCTCCCGAAGAACTCCTTCTGATCCGTAGATCCTTGCTGCCTCTCGCTCGATCGCCGATCTCCCACGCCTCCAGTCGATCGGCCCTGCCGCCTTTCTCGGAGAACAATTCTTATTCAGCACTTCTCCACAATCCGTTCGTGGTCGATATGACCTCAATCTCTCTAATTGACAATGTTCTCAAGTTTGCCTCCGGTGACAAAGTTTCTGAAGTTTCACGCCGACGCAACATTCGAACTAAGCGACATCCACTACTCAATAATAACCTGCTGATTTATTGATCAAGCCCGGTCGTACCAGCGCGCTCCTGTATTCGTCGTGAGTTGACGCAGTGTGACGGAGTATGGCCACGACTTCAGAAGATTCGCTGACCTTATCCGAAGATTCGTTGGCAGAATTTGTTCGTTAGTGCTGCAGGGGGTGACACCGAAGCCACTCAGACCAATGCACGCAAAGTGATTCCCGTCTTGCCTGACGCGAAGGTATTGATGTGCTTCTTTCATGTTTTGTACAACGTGAGAAAACGCATTCACCACTTCTCACGTGAAGGCCGACAGCTTATTATGTCTTCAGCTACGGACATGCACTTCTGTGAGATCACCAATGAATAATTACATTGCCGAGAAGCAGAAATGGCAAAGGGGAGCGGTGTAGAGAGTTTGGACGATTTTCAGAGGTATTTCAAAGAGCAGTGGATCGAAAAACAATCGTGTGGTTGCCTTATCAAGGCTACCCGTACAACTGATGATGCTACGGATGGCGGCAGATCGCACGAGGTTCTCGATGCGATGTTCTCATTCCCAGTATCCCTGGCGTGGTTTGATGGCGATTGGGATCTCGACGTCTAGTCAAGTTGTTGACGATGAGTGCGGAACGAACTTTACGCGTCTCCGAACAAACACTGAAGAAGTTACATCAAAGAAACACGCACCTTACACCAACGCTGTGAAGTGATCTCTCCGTAGGTCTCACCAGCTTGGTATGCCTAAGGGGGGAAGTCGACATTGAACGTCAGCTATGCTTTCTGATGGTAGCGCTGGTGAGAATCTAGATAGTGCTTGCACCGCTCGGAAAACATCAACAAGTCGTGCCGCCACTGCCACGAAAGCCTCCTTAGCGAGCCCACGTATGTCAAAAGTAAGCGTACACACTCTAAGAAAGTAAGCTGTGTCAACTATACTATAGTGAATCCAAGTATAACGAACGTACGTGTGTACATATTACAATACCTCTATATCATGTAAGATACATAATCTATAGCATAATAAAAACAAGTACATTTATCTCCATGCTTATCCAATCAATTATGCATAGGTACATAAATACCGGTGATGCACGACTGCTACAAAATAGTCAATCGTCCTCTCGCCTCGTCTGACCATGCAACGCGCTAACCACCGAGCGCTGTTTCGCTCGACGTGCCTGACACTCCTGCGGCGCCAAAATCGGTATATCACCGATGAAGCATGTTTTTTCTCCGGGCATGCGTGCTCCAGATTCCCCCGAGCCTTCGCGTGAGTTTTTGCGGCCTCCATCAAGTCGCACAATGGGCGCTTGACCGTATTCCCGCGCCACGCATAGACCGGCGAGTGCTAGACCGGTTCCTGCAAGCTCACGATCCGCGGTACCGCGCTGTGAAAACACACGCTCTACATGCAGCACCCAATGTGGGTGCCTACTATTGGAGCTTCGACACCAGCCTGCATAGCCACCTGCCCTACCACAACCACAAGCCCCGATCGACGAGCACCAGCAGCCGCGAAGTGGTGGCGTCAATTCGCCGCCGCCGTGACCCCCCCCCCCCCCCGGATGTACCCGGCTCGGCCGAATGCGTTGTACGCATTGTGTCCCCTGGTCGATTGGGAGCCGACGTGGGAGCATGTGACCAACGTCACTCGTGATGATCTGTACGAATTACAGACAATACAGCGGGAGCTATGGCTGCAGCGTCGTCAGGCTCACTAGCGTCTTACAGATGTAGCGAGAAGAGAACAAAAAACGTTCAAGCCAAACTGATACAGTTAAAATGAATCCATGGCAGTATGTAATAATATATATTCCACGTTTAGTAGGCTCTCTACTAGGACAGCACACCACACCCGAAGGCAACAACCCATATTCGCAACACTAAAATGGTTACAGATCGTTGTTAACCACACCCGAAAACAACATATACATACATGTACAAACTCCCTATGAGGCTACAGACGCTGCGGCTCAGCATCGCTACACCGACGTGGCTTCGGCTCCTCGTCACCACGCGCCGCATACACACTAAGTGCTTCCGGAGGCGCTAATCCTGTCGAAAATCTCGAAATGGAGCGCACTGTTGCGGGCTCCATAGTCTGGGCCAGGCTAACTGGCCCTCACGGCTCGCGAGCACCGAACGGGGATCGGTTAGGAACACGTCTGCGACAGCATCCATGAGTTTATCGCGAACTGGCACGGAAGTGACTAAGGAAGATACAACGACGGTGGAGCTAGTGACGGGGGGGGGATTACTTCTCTTGAGACTATACTCATTCGCTAGAAGCAGGTGACAGCCGACGCTTGAGATCGGAGCGTCTGACTTGACGCTGCCTAGCCGTTTTAGTTAACGTCTTAGTCCGCAACGCACTCGCGCGCCAGCTAAGCAAAGTTACCGGCATAGCAAGTAGCCTTCCCGTATGACGCTTCTTAAGCTACATAATAAATTCTGCAAATTCTTTTTTTCTTACCAACTGGGTGCCCCAAATCCATTTATACGAAAAACAAGCTCCCCTGTTTTTCCATGCCAGACTGGATGACCCACTGCGGCGCTCCTCGACAGCAGGACATGGCGCATTGCAGTACTACAGTGTACGGGTGTGAACTTAAGCGGATAGCACAGCCTACCTCCTTGACCCGCGCGGCGTAGAAGCGCCCGGAAGTGCATCACCGCTTGCTCTCTGCAGGCACGTGGAGGCGACGCACGACAGCTTCAATAGTGTAAATCGACGAATATACATGTAAAATGCATTTAACAATAGATTACTTCTCCGGTCCGGTAAATAATTAACAGTTAGGTTTTATCATAAAAAACCTCGATGTCTGATTGGTCGAAGCACCCTGCTATAACAATTCTGATTGAACAGACTACTAGCATCATCGATTTGCAAGGAAAAAATATATCAAACGTAGTTGGCTGTTATTCAGGCGAAGGATGATTGCATTGTTTAAAGCTGATATATTACAAGAATAAGTTCTCTTTCTGATTTCTTGAGAATATTTATAAATTCAAATCTGAATATTTTGATAACGCTGCGCATTTAAACCTCACGCCTACCAAATTTGACCATTTAAACCGTTCGATACCAACCGTATTGACGGGGAAACGTATTTAAAAAAATATGGCGCGATACAGCAGATAAACAGCTTCATGTCAAGGTCAATTATAGTTCTGTTGGGGCAGTTGAACGTAAGTCATGACCCGTTATGTGAACTGTGAATTCTTTTCCGGACCGGATAAGTAATTTCTAAAACCCTGTTCATCATTTGTAGATTATGCTAAAATACGCAGAATATACCAAAATGTGCTGGCTGCTATAACTGATATTTAACGAGTGAACTATTAAGCATTAGACACACCGAGCGACTAGCCTGCAGATAGCTTGCTGGGCTATATCCACGATGTAAGCCGTTATCTCGAGCCAGCCGCACCGTCTGAAGACCCATGTAAGTTTGCTAGCCGAGTGGACGTGGTAATGCTTAGAGTTGACCATGATTTTCCGACAGAGTCAAGCTTCGAGGTTGATGATGACCCTGCCGTAGTTAGTGAGTCTGTGCATCCCTTATCGCGATTCTCCTCAGCTTCCGAGAGAGCATTATAATCGGTTGTCGGTCAGCAACTCCGTAACTCGTCAGTGTTAGTTAACCTTTTCTAGAGCACATTTTAGCATATTTCACACCTGTTGACATAACAATTCTTTAGCACCTTTTAGAAATTGCACAGGGAAATACATTCAGATTGAGATTTACACTGGGAAGTCTAGGTTTGACCCTTGGAGTCCGTAAGGTCTACGGACTCCTACGTTCTGGTATTTGAAGGGCTATCTTAAGCTAAGGCTCTGGAGTCTGCTACGTCTTCCTCTGACGAAATGGCTATGGCAGCGCCGCTGCAGGCTTTATTGACAGGTGCTCACCAATTTGGTGAGTTTTCCAAGTTCTACACCCTATATCGATGCTTCTGTCACGACTACTGGCTGATTTTCTGCCGGCGTTTATGCTGGCTCTTTTTTGGTTTGCTTGGTGAGCTGGCTCCAGACTTTTGCTGTCCTCCTTATCAAAGTTGTGCGGCAGGATTCGTCCGCTCGCATTTTTGCGCCTGGTCTTATGGGCAACCCCCGCTGGCAGCGTTATAATCCCCCGCCACATCATAGCACGGTCGTGAAGCTATGTTGCAGCATGGTGCTATTCGGGCAGCCCATTGCACTCGAAATACGCCAACCTAGATTATACATTCACGCTCGATAGAGGGTAAATCCCACAACTGCTAAAACCAGCAACCCGGTTGCTGCCCAGGCATCCATAGCGTTACGTCAATACTCCTAAAGTAGTCTGCTTATCAACGTTGGTCTCGTCGAGTATCAGTAGCAGCTTTATTGAGAAGGAGCTTGAGGCTGATCCTGAAAGTAGATAATATCTCGACGCCCAGGGGCCGGAGAAGATGGCGCTATTTACCGGAAAGCAAACAACAATGATGTTTAGGCTCTCCTCAGCATTGGTAACGCGTAGGGAAGGTGCTAGGCACATCCGATCATCACTAGCAGCAAGGACCTCTTATTAGGAGTAGGAGCCGTGTCCAAAAACATTGCAACCATCGCGCAAAAATAGGGTATTCATAAATCCCTTGGTGTACTCAGTATTTACCCGTCTATTTTGAACTGAGGAAGGTACGGGCATCGGGCTGTCGCAATGCCTGCCTTTCTTCCAGTCATTACATGCAATCGGAAAATACTGTTTTATGAGCAGCTCGTTTCGTCTGATTGGATAGAACTATGCTTTAAACGAATAATTAACCAATCGCCAATGTAAATGTTTTGATTAGCCAATTGTATGCGGAAACACTCCCACAAAATGATCTGCTGCTTTTCATTTCCGTTTACAGCTTTTACTTTGAGGCTGGTGAATCCTTTTCTCAATAGTACTTCTACTTCCAGTTGCCTAACGTCATTTTTTTGTGCTTCCGAGATAGAGCTTAGGTGACATTTAATTTAAAGTTTGTGTGCAGCGCTACATGCTCCCTTCGAGCGTTACCGTAAGCCCCCCCCCAACTTACTGACAGATGCATAGGCTCCGTAAGCCGTAGATGACCTGTACGGGTTTTATCCGTAGCTGCACTCAAAAGTTGACTCTGATATGGACGCAATGTCGCAACTGATTTTTGCGTCCGGTTCAGTTCCAGGTTACGACTAATTAATTGTTTTTTGAACTGAAGACAGTAGAAATGAATTTCCACATTTCCTTACAATTATTTGTCCAACGTTAAACCTCAATTTTCTGCTGAACTTGTCCTTAACTGCAATCTGAACTTATCTACGAGTTCATTCAGAGCTTTGATTCAAATGTGACAGGACCGATGTTGCAAAGTCAGCGGTAAACTTACATGTCCCGTCCACCAGACAGGGTTTGCGTGGGGTGGTAGCAGCTGCAACAGTACGTTTATTGACGCCGTATACAACTGGACACTCGCATTCCAGCATACGCTGAAACCATCCCACAAGAGCTCACATGGGCTCTACTACAGCCTTGCCCTTTGGCCCGGCAACAGTTATAAGTGGTAAATACAAATTCTAAAATAGGTATAGCGCATGCCTTTAGCTTTGTCGTACCGTTCAAGTTGGTCCAGCCATAGGACAAGCACTTGCGCAGGAACGAAGATGGGGAGCGGAGCGAAGACTCAAAAGAAGGATAGTTGGAAAGTGAGTGTATTTAGCTTAGAGAAGGAGAGAGGGACAAGACAGGCAGCACCCTGGAGAGGACGACGCGTGGCCAACCATCTAGATCCTGCCAGATCTTGTACACCAGAACGGGTCTAGATGGGGGGAGGTAATTACCCATGACTTTTTACAGAGTTTCGTGTACAACTGATGTTCAAGTGCAATCCTTCACCCTCCCCTCCCGCAGCAAACAGGAAGTTATTCGTGAGGGACGTCTTCTGGTTTAGGATTCGTTCTAAATTTAAAATAGTGTCAGCAGCTCGAATACTACTGGACCTTGTTACTCTGTAAAGGCCCGGTGACGTTGATTTAGAGAGATCAGAACCGTTCTAAATTGAAGAGTAGTCTAAAGCGGACCATGGTGAAGCCCACGCGGTTCCCGTTTTTTGAGTCGCCCCTTTCGTCCTCTGAGGAACTTTCGGACGATGAATACGTAGGCAGCAACGATGTCTGCAGCACGGACCTCCGTGATACCGGTTTTGCGGGTGAGGGAATGTACGATGACTTGTTCTCGTCGGACGAGGAGCCGGAGGAGCGATACCGGGACTCAGATCCTGGGACGTTTAGCAGATCGACGGTTTCATCATGACCGAGATGCCCAACGAGGAGACCGGTATCCCTACGAGTGAAACCTTGTCAGTGTGCTTTGGGATTGGCGACCAAAGCCTGCAAGTAAACGCTACCGCTTGTTGGAGCCTCTATAGACTATGTTTGAGATAATGACGGTTGCGGCAAGCGCACTAACCCGGTCCCGCAGAAGGCGATCGATGATTTCTTCGACGAGGCTTAGATCGAGCTCGACGTGGACACGAACTACGGCTGCAATTGGAAGCAGGTCACAGCGTTCTTGCGCAAGCTGCGCCAGCATGGGAGTGCGCTAAAGATTAACGAGATGATCAAGAACAGCTACGTTCAAGGAGGACGTCGCAGGCCGCGTGCGTTGAGCGAGCTGACTCTCGATAAGGGCGTTACGGATGGACTGTTTGTCGTGGCGGCATACAACGTCCGATTCGTGGGTCATGCAGTTGTCCTTCGTGTGACATACGGGTACCAGCGCAAGACCATTAGCGACAAGAGCAAGGAGAAGTCTGGGGACGAGTGTAGCTGGATGATCTTCTTCGCATTTGTGTGTCCGTTCATAGTCTGGGGGGGGGGGATTTCACGGTGGGTTTTAAATCTCCAGACAATAAACTAAAATGATCTCATCATTAAATTGTTCTTTTATTTATTATCAAATGCAAAGTCTTTTATAATTTTCCCTCCTTATTGTGGTGGGGACACACGTAATAGCTGTCTCATTTTCTCAAAAAGTGGCTTCGCTAAAGGTTTAGTGAAGATGTCAGCGCACATTTCGTTTGTGCCGCAGTAGTTGATCGTGAATTCTTTTCTCCCTACCTTCTCCTAGACGAGTAAGTATGTGGCATAGTGCTCCGGGCTTCCGGGGACCGATCGACCTTGAAGATGCATTTCCCCGGAGAATGTACCCATCCCGGGGGTACTGGGTGTGTCCTACACAGAAGAGCCCAGGGAGCCAGCACGGGACGAACGACGACGTCAGAAGAGCCAACCCCGGGAGTATCCGGACCAGACCATAGTGAACTCAAGTGATTAGCAGACCTTAGCAGGAACCCATAGTTAAGCACTTTACCAGGACCAGTGGCCCTGGGGGGCTCAATTCAGTCTAACTTTTCCCCCAAAGAGCTCAAGTCGCCTCAGCTTCAGGAACTCCAAGATACTAAGGCCGCGGTCACTGGGACCCGCGCTCATAGACTAACCCCTTGTAAATCGATAATATATTTACCAGGGTTTCCCTCCAGGAAGCCCCAGGCATGTCATGTTTGTCCCCCCGGAGTGCGGTCTAGCCGGCACGGGTAAGGACATTCCACATTCTCAAGGTCTCGCCCGTGGGATCTCGCCCCGAAAACTATTGAGCCGTCACCGAGGGCGTTTTGCTTCGAAAGACCTGATTGCATCTTCTAGTTGCGTGTTAATTCCGCACCGGGAATCAGGGAGCGTTACCGGGCGATTGATTGTATTGCTACCAAACCAGCGTACTGATAAGGTCGGGGCTCCTAGGAGATCCTCAGTGGTTGATCTTCCCTCTGATCCAAACAACTGATTCGAAGGGGTTCACAAGGTGAGGTTACTGACCGAGTCCCAGAGTCCCTTGCTTTCCCATAGCGAGTAAAGGTCCCGGGAACTCACGACCCGGATAAAACCCTCGTCCGGGCGGGCCGTCTATCCACTAGGAGACTCGCTTTCTTTAGTTCTCTAGATCCTTGGTCTAGGAATCGCAGCCCGGGAACTGGCGGGGTGTCGAGGGCGGAAGGTCAAGGAGCTACATCACAAGTATTTTATGCTTACGTGCTTACTTCTTCCGTGGACTTAGGGTTGTTGCAAATTTTAAAGCTGCTTCGGTTGTCTTCCAAGATCACCGGTGGTTTAGAGCTGTCCTAGCCAATTTCTCTTAGCAGAAGCTGGATGTAGTGAGCTCTTGCATACAGTAGCAAAGCGCGATGTAATCCGCTTTTGGTGTAGAAACCGCTACAGTGTGGTTTCTACGTGATACCCAGTTGATCGGGCTGTTGCAAAACATGGTGAGGTGCCCATGGATGCAGCGCCTAGTGTCCTCGCACAGGGCATAGTTCGAGTCCGTGTATGCCATGAGGTATTCTTCAGACTGTAAGATCTCTAAGTTTTCAACGCCACCTAGAGTGGTGCCATGGTCAATAGTACCATTCAGGTAGTGCACGCCCTGCTTGACGGCATTCCAGGGCGGCTTTCCTGGGTTAGCCAGATATTGACTGACTTCGCGAATGAAGTAGGCGATGTCAGGTCGTTTGCCGGTGTTGAGGTACATAGAAGCTACCCACCGCTTCTCGGTATGGTTTGCTAGCCATTTGAACTTTCGTTGCGCCATCCGTAGGACAGTCCTTCATACTGAGTGATTGCGCGATAGGGACGCTCTTGGGATTGCTGTCCAGCATTGAAAAGCGATCGAGTACTTTGGTAGCATAGCTCTTTTGATGAAAGAAATAGAGCGGTTGGTTCTGTTTATCTCAATGGCCCAGCCAAGGAGATATAATACTCTCCCTAAATCGGTCATGTGGAACTCTGAGCTCAGGGCCGATTTGACACTAGCAACGACTTGCTTGGACGGCGAGAAGATCCAGAGATCATCGATGTAAACGGATATGTATCATGGTGCATTGAAAATGACTTTGAAGAAACCATTCAATTAGATGCAATAAGCTGCATGTCCAAAACTCTGCCGAGGAACGTAATAACTGGAGAAGAGGCAGGCGTCGAGAAAATCCGATACCCGTGCCACGTTTCGTCGAAAAGTACGCCAATAAAGAAAGCGCCATTTTTCAAATGCAGCTAGACTCCTGGTCCAATATGACTTAGAGCCCGAAGCCCAACGCTTTGATTGAACTGGAGTGCTTATCCAGGAGTTCAAAATGTGGAAGGATAAGGTGCGCACGCACTTTGATGCCCTGGGCCAATCGTATCTATAAAGTTGGTAGAAAGGAGCAACCTGACTCCGGGGGGGGGGGGGGGGAGGGTCTAACATGGTCAATGCAGTTAAATGCACTAAGCTTTTAAGGTTTAACGCTATGTTTTTTGATATTGCATACCTTTCCAGTCCGGAAAAGCATTAACAGTTCATATAATCGACCATAATTCACGTTCTACTACGCCAGCAGAGCTGTAATTGGCCTTGACGTAAAGCCCTTTGTCTGCTGTATCGCACCGATTGTTTTTTAAATGCGTTTTCCCGCCATTGCGGTCTGTATCGGTCAGTTTAAATGGTCGAATTTTGGGTGTGTTAGGTTTAAATTCGCACCGTTATAAAAAAGGATCAGATTTGAGCGTAAAAATACTCTTTAGAAAGCTGAAAGAGAGCTTTATTCGTGTCTTATGTCGCCATAACCAATCGAATCTTCTAACGCCTGAAAAACAGCCAATCATGTTTGAGGTTTTTTCCATACAAATCACTGATGTTGGCTTTTTGCCCGATGAGAGATGGTACATCAGTGCATAATAGGGTACTTCGACCAGTCATAAATCGAGGTTTTTCGAGGTTTTTTATGACAAAACCTAACTGTTAATTCTTTTCCGGACCGGAGAAGTATGACCCTAGGTGTTGGAGTAATCGTCTCAGTGGGCACTACTTGGTGAAACATGGATTCAATCATATCCAGTCTGAGACAGGATAATTCCTGTACTTTCTGGGAAATGGTACATCAGTCAGTGGTGCTGCAGGCACGCTTCGCACAGCAGCAGCTTCGTGCCCTCTTCCTCACTCATCTCGTCTTCTCGGCGTGAACTGGCGCACTTCAAGCAAACTTCAAGTGGGGGCGAACTCGGGAAGGATTGCACATGTTTAAGTGTCCGGGTACATTGCAATTGTATCGTATCAATGGTGGCGGGGACTAGATTGTCCGACCAGAGATGCTAAATGCAATTTGTGGTGGAGCATATTTAGGATAAACCAAATACTATCAAACAAAAACCGACATCTGCAGCAGATATGTCGAGTGATTAGGCCACTTTTGGCAGGTATTCGAAGCGAAGCTGCACGAGGCCCGCCGCGATGTGTACGACGCGTTGACGGAAGGGGCGTGGCGCATTGCGGGGCGCACACGCCACTACCCGACCTTGCAGCGCCTCGACTCGCCGTGCGAGGCCGCGTGGATGACCTTGTACACCAGCGGCCACGACTACAACTCCCTAAATGCCACTAGTCTCACAAGGTACTGTATGAATGACACTCGCATTGTGTACACTGTATTGACTCAATTCGATGCATAAACGCGCAGGGCCGCCTTCCACCAGCTTCTCGGCCGCTTTGTAGCTTCTACAATATAACAAAACCGTCACCGACGCTCTCCCTCCCCCTGGTAAGCTACGCTATCATCACCAAGTACGCGGCGTAGGCCTATACTTCAACCCATGGAGCAGAGCACTTTGCGAATGCTTTTTGTAGCGCCACCCAGCACGTTATCGAGAACGCTGGTAAGAACGGAGGAGCGCTTGCTAACGAATGGCTACGCACCTGCGTGCATCTCATGGCCTTCGCCTTCTCGCCAGACGTAGCTGGTCAAGCTAGGCGGGGTACGCACGCGAGCCGCTTCTGATGCATACCTTTTGACTTCATAGACGGCAAAACTTCTGCGTACGTATGAATACTGTTAGTGTATTAGTTTGGTATCTGTTGTCTTCGTCAACGGGACAATCTGTTTTGCAGCCGACGTTTGCATCATCTGGCACAATCATATTACGAATTCCGGCCAAGTCTACCAAATCGCGGCGGTTTGGAGACCCCGCTCGAATCGCCAAATACAAAACTCAAGTCATTTGCCCAATCTCCGGGCCCAAATCATATGGTCCAAGTGCCCGCATGTCAAGCCCAATTCGTACTTAATCGGGTGTCTATAACCAATCCTAGTGGCCCCGGAGATTGGCCGGAGAATTGGCTCGGGCGGTTCAACAAACTGCCCGCGGAAATTTGGAACAGAACACACAATAATTGCCCGGGGTCGTGAAACGACCCCGCCACATCGCTCGAGTTCAACACGAAGCTGACGGACCCGATTTTCTGCCCGGAGGAGCGCATGAACGTCGTGTACGACTCAGCCTTCCCGTGATCCATGCCATGGCCGGCCGTATCCTCACGCTGCTCAAGGACGGCGACTTGGACAGGATCTTGCCTTCGTTGCGCAACTCGGCGCGCACGCTGCACAACGCGATTACCTACGTGAGGCAGGCTGCGGTGTGGGGCGTGGGCAGCATTTAAAGGTCTATAGTTGTCTAAATCTACCACTACCTTACGATCAGCAGCTTCGAGGCGTGCGGCTGAAGAACATGTTCCGCATGAAAAACTTCAGCGTCCGCACTGTCGAAATCTCTGAGATTCGCACCACCTTCGCTAACGGCATGGTGATGCTGCAGTAAAAAGAATATTCGCGTGTACAGAAGCTGAAACTTTTCTTTTGAATAAAATTGCAAGGGATGTCCATCTAAACTCTTGCGTTCTTGCATGCTCACAGCGACATGATCATCGGTACAGGACTCGTGGTCGAAGCTCTCATCGCCGGCGAACTCGAAGTAGAAGTCTGGCTGCTCGCTTTCGTAGTCGCGCTCGCCAACGTCACAGCCGCGGTAAGCGTTTGAAGCGACTTGCGAGGCGCTCTCACTCAAGCGGGAGATACTTGGCGACAAGAGCCCGAGGACGGCGAATCTCCTTTACCTTGTAGTTAGAGCTTCCTGTATGTTTAGCCATCTGTAGAACATGTGGTCATAACGTCGTAGCCGGCGCATGCATAGCGGCGTACCGGGAACAGCGGTGGAGTGCTTAAGGGTGGGAAGTAGTTGTGTTCGGGGCGGAGGCCTTGGTCGTTGCTTGGCAAATGCAATCATCACATCACTATGGCGGCGGTCTTAGCAGCATTACGGCCAATTGACCCTCAACGCCACAACCACCAATGAAGCTCCAATCCAGGGCGCGAGTTCACGCGCAAAGGACACGGCAGCCTCACCTCAGACCGCATTTTATTTCGGCGTCAAACCAGGCTCTCATCACTCGCTGTTTGAAGAAAAATCTTCCATTTCTAGCAATAACAGTCAATTTCAATAGGTTCAGCACGGGTTGCACGGCAAGCCTCGCTCGGGTTCACTGTCGGTGAAGACAGCGGCTGCGGCTGTCCTCCGCGGCGTGCGTACGGACCAGCAGCAACTCTGCGCTCCTGGCGCTGAGCTGCGACGCTCTCGAAGCTGGTGCCTTGGTCATGTACGTGGAAGGGGGGGGGGGGGGGGAGCGGCTGCAGTGTCGCCAGCAGGACCGGAGATGACGTCATGGGACTGGCTTCATGTCCGCCTTCAGCACGCGAATGCCCTGCTGCGGGGTCACCACGGTGCAGTCGCCGTCCACGTCGAGCTGTCGCTCTCCACGGGTGGCATCTGCTTCGCGCTCGGCGGCCTTTGCTGCAGCTCGCCATGGACGCCGCCTTCAAGGCGCTCGCCTGGGCCTGGTCGCTGCCTTGGTCCACGTTCGGTGGGGTGACCTCCTCGTCACTCGAGCCTTGGGTTCAATCGTTTCATTTAAAGAAGACGAACAAGATTTTTAGTGAGTTTAGTACGGAAGTATAGACCAGCGTAGCTGCTAGTTTTGCGCTCCTATAAAACGAAGACTGTTCGGATCGGCGCCAGCCCCTACGTCAAACCCGGCCAAGGTTCAGGACAGCGCAACTTTGTTCCACTATCGGAACAGACCTTCTCGGCTCTGTTGGCAACCGCGCACACTAACTATCAGAGGCGTACAACCTCGTTGGTACGCGACGTGCTACAGCTTCTCAAATTTAGGAAGCGGCCTAAGAGCATCTCCACTCGTGCGTGCTATTGCTATTTGAGCGAATAAATTACCGACCCATCTGTTTATAAAAACCCAAAGCGACCCACTCGGCGCTCTATTGCTATTTAAATCGATAAATTACGAGCTTGTGCGCTATTCGACCCGTGAATAGCACGCGTGGGCTATTCGGCAGCTGTTTCTAGACTGTGAAACGCCGCCCCAGGAAACCAACAGAAACTCCCCAAAGGACTGCTCACGAAGCCCGAAGCGGTAGCCCGCCAGCACAATTCCAATTGCCAACAACAACAACAATGGGTCGTGGTCGCAGGTGGGAGTCTTCGGAAGATGAGACACTGGTGCGGGCGTATCTGAGCGTCTCCGAGAACGGAATCACCGGCACGGGGCAGAAGTCGGCTACCATTTGGCAGTCCATCTTATCCAGATTCAACACCACGACGAAACCCACCAAGGACGAGGCTCGTTCTGCCCAGGCACTTCGAAATCGATGGACGATAATTTCACACGATGTGGCCAAGTGCACCGGGTGTCACGGTATTGTGAAGGCCCGAAACGAGTCTGGGAAGAGCGCCGCCGACAATATCAACGATTCGAAGGCTCTGTTCAGAGCTCAACAAGGGTCCAACTTCGACTTCGAATGCTGCTGGGAGATACTAAAGGGTTGTCCCAAGTTTATGGCCGTATTGACAGGTGGCACCGGAAGTACCATCAACGACCGTACCATCGAAGGTGATGAAGAAGAAGGCCGCCCTGCTGGCAGGAAGAAGTTAAAAGCAGACCTTGCTGGTGACCAAGAAGACTCAAGCAACTTACGGCAGCTTGTGGACGACAACAAGCAGCGCAACACAGCACTCATGGAGCAAATGAAGAGAAAGAACGATCTAATCGAGGAGCAACTGACGGTGGATTTGTTCAAGATGGACGCATCCTCCGAGGAGTCGAAGGCATTCTTCGCATTCATGCAAAAGAAGCGTTTGGCTGCTGTTGTTGGACAGGTCGCCCATGCCCCTGATGGTGCTGTTGCTATCGGTGAGGTAGTTACCGCTGGTAGTGTACCTGGCGCTGGTGTTGTTGTGGCAGAGCCACAGCTTCCTCCCCGGCTTCCTCAAGGCCATGTTCGTGGGGATACGAATGAACAAGATGGCAAGTGTAGTGTTACTGCTTTATTGGGTCGAATGCGCAGTTATTGATCTGCATTCCAGGCCCAGAAGTGGCGGCAAAGCATGTCACGCATTGCTAAAGCTGCGATCGCGTCTTGTAGCAGCTTGAGTCGCTTGCAAATTGCCAATATAGAGCCCTCTTCACACTCGTCTAGTGTACTCTCAGCGCTAAATCCCAACGCACTGCTGCTGTGGCTCGTTTCTTCTGTTATCGCGTCTGTACCGTACGGATCGGGTATGTAGTCAGCGATGCCTTCTTCGTGTAGCTCAATGATCATGTGATGCAATATGATACAACAGTTGATCACGTATTTCATTCTGTCCCGGTACGCTACCCAGCATGCGCAAAGCCGCAGTTAGTTTCTGCTCTGGTGAAGCACCCATCTTTCCAACGGCATCAGGCTTCATCCGGAAGTACGAGTTGGCTGCAGGGATATCGCTGAGCAGTCGTCTAAATAGCACTGATGGGAGTCGATAGCGACGTTGGAATAGCGTCTCATCAAAGACCGGATTGGGGCCGAGATAGTCGCGCATTATCGACTCGTGGCCAAGCCGGATGTCGCGCTCTCTTGTCTTCTTTCTCCCTTTCACAGAGCCACGGCGCGGACGGGAACGACGTCGTTCGAAGTGGGTGTGCAGTATTAGCGCCGACGTAGTCTATGTGTACGTATTGACTAGCACATCGTCGTCATCGTCTTGCAGCTCAGCTTCAAGTTGCATGGCGATAGCTCTGGAATGGCTCTAGCGACTAGTTTGCCTCTGATCTATTTATATTGCTATTTATATTTGACCAATCGTTGCTCACATAAATTCCGCGATAGAAATAGCATAGCACGCACGAGTGGAGATGCTCTAAGCTATCGATACCTTTCTAGCAGAGCGACCGAAAGTTCAAGTCGGGGAAATTGCACGCACTCACTGGTCCATTTCCCATGCTCGACAGCAGGAAGGGACTGACCGCGACATTTTCTAGGCCCAGCACATTGCTGATATGCGGGCTACCGAAGACGCTGAAGAGAAATCAACGCGCCAAATCATTACAGTGAGTCTAAATGGATCGGCTCCGCTGGCTCTGACGATAAACGTGGTCGAACTACGGCACGTACTCGGTCTACTCATCCCCAACCGACTGTGTACAACGCCTTTGTCCCGCCACAAGGACCCGAAGAAGACGTATCCGACGAAGAACACGCTTTAAATTAGGCTCATTAGCTGCTTAAGTTGCAGATACATATATTACTCGGGACAGAGGGGAAAGACCAGGTTTGCATGAAAAACCAGCCACTGCTTCAGATGCCCAAACACCACCTCGACGGGATAAAGTTGGGGGCAGTACGGCGGTAGATACAGCAGAATTACCCCGCAACGGTGGACCACTTCTTCGAGATCGCTATAGATGTGGATGCGCGTGTTGGCCAACACCAAGATGGAGCGAGGAAGTATCCATGGGTTCCGGTGCTTCACCACCTGATGCACAGACGCCCTGCGAAATAGTTTGCGCGAAAACGTACCACGCGTTGTCTCCCACGAATCCTCGAACATCACAAGCCGCGAGTATAGAAACTCGGCTTCCTCGCGTGAACAACACTCGAATGATGGTCTTCTTTGCTTGTTCAGACCATACGTAGCAGAGTATCTAATCCAGCCCGTTCTCGGAGGCCTCGTCCAGAAAACGAAGCTGTTCGGGTTAGCTCTAGAATGACTTCAACTTGACCACGTACGGGTCCACCTCCAAAGCGCTGCTTCCCGCGCTCGCATCTCGAGAATCTTCCTGGACAGATTCAACTGAAACAGGCGTAGTCGTTGAACGCATGTAGCTAATAGACCTTGGTGTTGCTCAGGGAACCGCGCTTTCATCTCAGCAAGGTGCTCTTTTATGTAAAACAAAAAATGCTGCTTGACGTACGACGAAACGTAGTCAACTAGCTCATGTGGGTACACCGTACACAAGGTGCCGTGTGCCTTCATCCGGAAAGACATACCCCGTCGTCTTGAACTGAGCGTACCAGCGCCTTACAGCACGGCCCACACCCAAAGTAGACCCCCCCCCCCTCCCCGCTCCATCTCACACGAAGTTACGAAGAGTCACCGTTCGCCACCTTAGATCTACGGAGTACATCGTTCTTCATCTGTCGTCTTGCGCGCTTTTTCAACAATGCACACCATTGACTTGGCGCTCCCTTTTTACGGGAGATCCCATTTTATACGGCTTTTAGCGATTTTTGGGACCCCCATTATTTGAGGCAATAGGGAGTGCACATATTGGACATTCTTGCCGGTTACTACAATTGCTCATATAGACAGCATCATGTTCGGAATTTCTGGCGTACGCATCACCACGTCAAGCCGTTTACCCTCGGCATCAATATTTTCTAACTGAACCAAACGATTTGCAATGTTGACAATGTCCATCTATATAATTGGTGTCATAACAATCCATTTGACCACCAAGAAGATCTGCGTTCGCAAAAACACTAACTGATAATGCAGAATTCCATTGTGGATGAATTATTCCTATATTATACCGTACCAAATAGTATACCATTTCGGCGTGAAAATAGCGTAAATGCTGATTTAATACACAACGTTTTTTATTATAACAGAATAATCGTAAAAAACTAATTGCGATGATTTTTAAATTGATATTAACGTGCTTGACTACAAATTACTAAAACCAAACTAGCATTTAAACACGTTATAACCTAAACTTAAAAATGGATTGCTATTTTTACAAAAAGTTACAAATAAAATCGATTTTTAGATATTTGGATGTTAAACCAATTCAACTGGGGACTTAGTATACTGTACCAAATTGAATACCTTGTCAGATTTAACGGTATTCTATAGGAATAGCACACCGTATACTATTTGGCATTATCCGTTAGTAATCGTTGTCTCACTAACGCTATCGTAAAAACAAGGACGAAACATCTTAGTTATCTGGGGTTCGTTTTCGGGCATTGACCCAGGATGTCCTGGACTATGCTGCGTCGGTTAAAGTCACACTGATGAACATGCCACCACGGTATAATACTACGAAAGCTGTGATTCTGCTTCATGGGTTACACCGCTAGTACCCTTCCTGACCCGTGGCACTATTAAAGACTTGAAATTCTACGTGTGAGTCGCGTTCAGTAAGGGCTAGTCTTAATCCGTTTGTTTTGAGATCAATCTCTCCGATGGTGTCGGTGAACGCCTTGCTGTCCTCAGAGTCGATCCTATTTAAAACAACATTTATCTTTCCAATCCAGCAGGACAACGCCCACCGCATATCGCCACGACCGACCCTGAGTTCCTGTAAAGCTGTGCTAGAGTCAGGGCGAGACGTTACCCTGCGGTTTCAGTCGCCTAACAGCCCCGACCTTAACTGCTGTTTGCTGCCGAACAAGCTCATCAGCGCCAGCCCCAGACACGCACCATTGATGAGCTCATTAGAGCGCGGAAACCGCATTCTGGGAGCTACATCCTTCGAAGGTCTACGCAGTGTTTGTCGCTGCTGTGCTTAATGATGGGTGAATTCGCGACAAAGGCGGCAACAGCTATCGTATTACCCACATGACAAAAGCGAAACGCGAGCGGGTGGGGCAACTTCCCGAGAGCATCAAGTACAGCGAGGTATCCGACTCGTTTGTGCAGATGATGTCTATTAATAGACAGGCTCCATTTTCAATGAAGTATAAGATCAGACCTATTTTTCCGGAACAAGCTAAAGCGTTGTACTTAGCGATAATTACGGTCCGGAGTGTACTGAGGTTGGGTTAGCTGATATAGTGGGGTATCGGACCGCACATAGATGTTGTGTTGGTAGATGTAGTGCGCACCACTGATGGCCCGTATTTGTACGAATTTTATGGCAATTCTGAGATTGAAAAAGTAATTGTAGGGACTAACGGTGCGCGTATTTCCCGGTCAAATTGCAAGTTTTCCTGAGCAAGGTGAAAATGCCCCTTTTGGGCGGTGTCACCTATTTTTTTAAATTTAGGCTACAGAAATTGGCAATTTACAGGGAAGGGCCACGTTTTGCATGATTTAAAGAGACTGCCAGAAAATCGTTGCAGCCAAGTTGCATACTTCACCAAAAGCATACATGAAGTGTACATGCATGAGTTAGTACAGCACTACCTCTTTGAATCCGATCGATACTGAGAGCATGTGATCAGCCAATTAGTTTTATTTATGTTTTCTACTTAAACTGATGTACTTATATAAGACAATTTCCAAACAAACTACTGATGAAATCATCTCTCGTCTCAACGGAACCGCATTTATTGCTGACATTGATGCTGTCACAAACTTCTAGATGCCCAACATCTTCTTGCTACCAACATTGTTTTGTTTTGCTCACACTGCTTTCATTATCGTCACTGTGCATCTATCCCAATATCGATCACATAACGATTGGCACAAGCGTAGATCTAAGCCTTACAGAAGTGCATATGCTATCGCACGACAAAACCATAAAGCTGTCGATTCACATTGGGTCTTGTGCGTAATGCTCCTCTTTTAACACCTTTCCTGGATATCGTACTGCGTTCACACGAGAAACACCTGTACATACATATCGTGTAACAACGCCACAATATTTGGCGGATGCACTACCCCTTCCATCACAAAATTTCAACCATTCTTGCTTCTTGATTCGGGGGTGGGCTATCAAATGGCACAAAACTAAGAAGTTTGTATTGAAGTGCCTCTACGACCAGGGAGTAGTGTGGGGGAAGCCCCAACATCTCGCTTCAAACCAGCCTTTGCAAGCCTCTCAGCTGCCAATTCCTCCATGAGACGCCCACCGAAGCGAATGTAGCCTTCGACCTCGTCTGACCTACAGCATCTAAACCATTTCACCGCTAACATGTTGTAACCTGCGTTGAATAGTGTTGTGGCACAGCCACTCCGTAGTGAATACGAACCTTACTGCTCGGCCACTCCGTAGTGAATACGAACCTTACTGCTCGGGACTTTGGCTAGCGAGCTTGATCGCCATCCCCACTTAATTCACTTCGCCAATATGTGATAGTATCAATCTCGAATAGTAGTGAGGCTTTTGCGATACCAAGGTTTTCATAATTCTTCGCCAAATCCCATGCTACGAGCGCCAGGCTGCACCAGCGGACATCTGAGCGTTACAGTCTGCGACGGGTGCTGCTTCCGAACATGTATCACTACAGTGGACACCCCTTGAAATGTTTCCACCACTTTCTCCTCATTGGTCACAGCAGTCATGTCCGCGCGCCGAATCGCATATGGCTTCATGGTCGAGACCAGAGCCAAATATTCTGATCGCCGCACAAAAGAAGAAGCCCAGCATAGGAGCCCCCATATGACTCGATGCTGAGCTGATGAGAAGTGATATTCGTTCTAACTGGGGATTTTGGGCTGCCGATCGGGTCCGATCGTCGAATCCCAGTAATTATGGCCTGGTGTTCGGGCAGCCGCTTGACGCTGTATGCAGCGAAGCTGCTGTAGATTTAGCGACAGAGGAAGCGTAAGCGACTCAAAGAGTCTCACCTTAAGACAGCTTTTCTAATTCCAGAACGTACGAGTCCGTACACCGCATGGACTCCAAGAGCTGAGAACCACAAGGTACGTGCGCATCACGGACACCGACAGATACCGGGCTTCTAGACACAGACGCTTGCGATACTCTGGGACAATCGTAGACGGTAGGACACCCCGCCATCTCCAACCGCTTGGGCGAAGCTCGGTCCGAGCAGATCGCACCGCCAATAGCCCCGTGCATTCCTAGCGCCCTGCGCAGCGGCCTCTGCTGAACCACAGCGTCGCTAACTACGGCTTCCGGCCGCACGATCCCGGCGAAGCGTTTTGCCTGGCGTATCAGCAGAGTTTCGGGCAAAACGTTACTGGGTCAGTGGCTCGTACTCCGGAGGAACTTGTTCAGCGAACGCCGAGAGCCCGATGGAGGGCCGTGTAAATGGTTTTGAAGTCCGCAGCAGCTGCCGCGGCTTCGCGCAGCTCAACAGACAACGGTTCAGCCGGAGAGCGAACTGGGACCGGAGCGTCCTCTTCAGGGCGTGGTGAGGGCGTCGGCAAACCGTCACCGGGGTTGGGGGGGGTTGCGTTGGCGGAGATCCGAGAACTAGCCGGGGTCCCAGCGTAGTTTACTTGGCCCTCCTCCTCCTCGCCAAATAGTTCCTAGAAATCGTCCGAGTGCATTGTGCGATAGTCGGACGCGAGGGGAGCTGGAGCTGGCACATGGTAGTTGTGGTTGAGGTGGTGTGTCATGAAGTACTCCGACAGTGAGAGCCCGGAAAGGTCGAAGGTGTACGCAACGACGTGGGCGTTCTTATGCGTTCGTAAGCAGGGGATGCAGCAGCAGGTTACGAGGTGGGTCTCGCGACTGTCTGCGCGGCAAACGGTCAAAATGTTTTATGACGTGGATTTACCAGGGCGGACTATAATACAGTCTCCAAACAGGTCTCAACCAAGGTCCGCATTTTAGACTTTGTTAAGCATTACCGGTTTTGTTTAATTTTTGGTGTTATTAGCAATAAATCATGAATATGTGTCCAGTAAAACTGTTGCCCCCATTAGTGCGTTGACGGTATAAAGAAAGTCGCGGATAAGGAAAGGACCGGAGACAGCATAGACGATGCTAAGCTCCGTTGATAGCTTTTAAAATGAAGTCACCCAACTTCCCGAATGGTATTAGTGAATACGGTATTCCAATATGGATTCGGAGCACACTAATTGAGGCAGCAGCGTGGAGACCACCATGAGATACAGTTGTATAACAACGCGACGGGCAGGTGAAATGACGATACAATTTCTACTCTAACCCTTTTGGCCCTGGGACAACACGAATTGCTCAGCTGACTTCTTTTATGTTTTTATTTAAGATTGGGGGGGGCAATTTCCAAATTCGCGCCGCCTTTGAACGCGAGACGCAAGCCAATGCCAGCAGGCTGCACGTTTGCATGTCAGCTGGTTGATGTATGGCTCAAGTCCCAGAAAGATATACTACTGCGCAAAACTTGGAAGGTTTACATGCTTTTTCAGCTATGGAACGCAATTGTAACAATCCTGTTTTGTTACAGCTTCACTAAAAGGTTGGACGAAAGCTACCTCGGCTATGAAATTCTAGCATGCTATGAGGAGCGGGTGTGTCAATGCAAAACTCATTGAAAGTGCTAGCGCCCATGTTATGAATCCTGGGTCCTGGTTGGCTAATGAAGCTCACCTTTAAATACCAAAATATGGGCACAATCTGACCGTAATCATGGGCGGTAGCACTGTAAGATGGGCTTGGACGTTTCATCTGTCTCATCAGCGTTGAAACTCGACTAGAGCTGAAATGAGAGAAACAGCTGCATGATTCTGTTGAAATATGAACCTCCTGCTTCAAGCGGTAGCAGACTGTATCAAGGGCAAGATGTAGAATCGAGTACACATCTAGAGCTAGGCTTAGGCATGTACAAGATACAAGCACTGTAGAGCTCAACTCAAAATATACCTCATCCCGACCAAGTCTACCTTTTCCTTCCGAGTTTCTAACACATTAACAGGATTGACTCAAACATTATCAACAGGTACCGGCAGTAATTTACTTGGCAATATGAACAAAGTACGATAGTAGCAGTACTATTACTCGAGCTGCCAGTAGTTTATCAGATTACCAAATTACTAGTAATTAGTAATTCGCTCCGTTGCTGTGGTAGTACGTTCAAGGTATGCTTGAGTTTCAGAGAGTTTACCAGCCGCCGCCACCGCCGTGGACGGTTGGACGAATTGCTCAGCACGTTTGTTCAGTCCCGGACCATTTTTCCGTTCTTCACGTCGCCCCTTTGGTTGCCGCTTATGAGACACGCACTTCACTATCTGCACTGCGGTGCTGTATCGGTAATCTACATTTTCTATTGTCCAATATTGCTCCTTGAGTGCGGCTGACAACTCGACGAGATGCACGTGGACTAGTTCGCCGTTAGAGCATTCGTATCTCATAATGCGGTTTTTGTTGTAGCCATCAAGCCTCCCTCAAGTGTTCTAAACACTGAAGCTGATATCACCGTTGCGGAGGAAGTGCGTGTTTGTCGACTGTATCTACCCTGCGTTGCCCTCCGTGGGCCAGTACTCCACGTGTAAGTGTGCCGTACACCGCCTGTCCTTGAACGAACTCTACGGTTGACACAATCATAATACAATACCAGATTCGGTGATCCTAACTGCGTGGCCAAGCGGAAAAAGAAAAATGCACCTGTTTCCTCGATCGCCTCTAACGTCGAATCGGTTACGTTAAAGATCGTTCGGTGGGCGCCGACTTCTTAGGTACGGTAACAAGCGAGCCAAGAATCGGCAAGCACGGCTGGGAAAATGGGGACGAGCTCATTCTGTGCTACCCGCCGGTCCCCGTACGGGTACCCGTGCGCGTCCAAGCCTATGGAATTTCATTCGTCGTTTACTGTTACCGACCTCTCGGAAAACGTGGTAACGTGCGAGACGTCGTCCAGATGCAGTAAACGTCATACGTCACAAATACGTTAATTTCGTTGGTGTTCGTATACCATACAACACCGTGGTGACCGACGACTTTCGACGCTTCAACAAGCAAGCAACCGGCAACTCCGAGACGAGTATTTTGTCATTCACTACATTCAACGACATATCGACATGTAGAGGTCTTTGGGCTCTAGGGTTTGGGAGAAGGCTGGACGCCTGCTACTGTTGGTGTTTCAATTGGTGTTTCGCATGCCGTTCCCAAACCCGATGTAAGACTTGTGGACTACTGGCATGTGTAAAACAAAAAGCGCTGTCGACGTGACCGAGGCAATAGCGGAGACGGGTAGCCTTGTTCGCCTCCGTGAGCTCCGGCTTGGCCACACCAATTGCAGGGCGGATAAGCCCGTCTTGGAAGCGGCGGTAGAGAGAAGTGGGGTGGGGGGGGGGCACCTCAGACCGAATGGTGCAGCGTTGCGCAAGCGGCACGGCTCACAAGCGCTCCAGGTCTGCATTGTGATTGACCTTGGGCCGCCCGAAACGGTCCTTCATTCGGAATGCGGTGATGTAGGCGCCGCCGGTCCTATCACTCTCATTGGCGCGGTGCCAGACTCGCCGAACGGTAAACACCGTGATGGGGAACATGGCGGCGACTTAGACGAATGCTCCTTTCTTCGGGAAACCGATCGATGAGAGTGCCAGCACGGCGGCGACGGCCTTGGCATGCGCGGTGTCGGAAATGTTCGTCTTGTCTTGGGGGTGGTCGTGGCGAGGTTATGGGGGCAAGTAGTTGGTGTTGAGAGGTTGCGTGGACGATCGAAAATATCGAGTGATTGACTTGCGGCAGTTATTGAGCGGGGAGCGTGCCGGAAGGGCGACATAGTCGCCAGATTGGCAATCCAGACCATTCATTTTGCCGTCGTCGCTCAGCAACATGGAGCTGTCAAGTCGCAAGCACACCAATGAAAAGAGCTCGCTTAGGAACCTCGTCTTTAACCAATAATATTTCGATCGACGTAGTTTTGACGGATCCTAGTACGAGCACGTCCATAGTAAGCTATAACTACGGAACGGAGTGGTATGTGTTTAGATCTGTACACTGTATGTAGACTATCTGTGCTTAGATACGCTCCCCGTCCGCTTATTTACTACTGGTATGCGTTTTGGACCACGTATCAAGGAATCCAACTGTTCGTCGTTTTTGCGAACAGAATTCCGTAGTAGGAACCATCACACACGCAAGGACAACCATTTTATATACTAGTAGTGTAGCATCTCAATCGCGTTCCTCAGTTTAGTTGCTTAGGGGCCGACATCCCGCGGGGAAACTCCACTGCAAACCGACGTCCCCGCTCTCCAAATGGATCTAATGAAGCTGTCGATTAATTGGGTCTAAGCCATCACGGCCAGGCCAGTGCAGCTTCCCTTCCGAGATCACACCTTCAACAAGGAACACTATTATCATTGAACGGCATCACGAAGCCGTCATTACATGTGAGAAGTGCATTGCAAGCTTTACATCCTGGGGGTTGCACCCCCAGACCCCCGCAATAGAAAACTAACTCCGCGTTGGGGCAACGGGCCCGTTCGCTAGAATGCTCGTCGCTGGGGCTGCCTACGCAAATACCGCGTGTCGCTGCTTCACGGGTACCCCGCGCGGGTTTGGTGCGGCTATGCTCCTTACAACCGCTTCTAGTGCTGATTGTTCTCGAGCAGCTCTTCGCTGGTAGGCACATACTTGAAGCAAGAGTCTGCCTATTCTTATTTTCTTAAATAAATTGTAGGAGACTGAGTCTGATGCTCCTGTATATAAGCTTGCTGACCGTGTTCCCTCCGATCTAAATCAGGGTACGAACGTATGCGACGAAGCGTTTAGTCACACCATCAGAGCCGATAAAATGTAGCCTTTTAGCTAAAGCCGCACCCATCGTCCCTTTGCTGAGCCAGATTAGCATTTATGTTTGGAAAGTGCCCTCTAAATCCTGTACCTCCGATTTAATCACATATGGCCACTAAAATCCGCATCTTTATGCAGTGAAATATCAAATCCTATCCATGTCACAATTCTAAAATGTCAGTAAACACAGGAATTTTTTGGTCAAAACTGGTCCTTGGCGACTCAATCACAATGCCAGCCCTAACCCGTTCCTTCTAAACTAATATCAGGTAAGTAAATGAGGGTATGGACCTTTGTAAATGCTAAGTAAAAGTAAGTGCATCAATGTAAGGGGGACTTCGTCGCAAATTAAGAAGATAATGTTGTCAGATTTGCGTTTATTGGACATATACATCAGTAAGTTTGCATGAGGAAGAAAAATCATATTAACGTACTCACCCGAACATAAGATCCCTCCTGAACAGAACTCCGTTGCAAGCAATACCTGTATTTAGCGGATGATATATCTGAGAATTACAAGCGTGTAGGCCCGCACTATAAAACAAGGTTGCTGCGCTTTGGCTGGGAGGCCATTTTTCTACTTAGTAATTTTTATCCTGGAAGATAGTTTACATTAAAGATGTTTAAATGCAGTCCTCTCACAGGGCCCCTCTGTGATGCCACGGTCACCCAGACGAGCTACTACCGTGATGACACGTACACCATGTTTCACCACCACGCGACGGTCTCTGGGTTAACGCCTCACACCAAGTGCTTCTACAAGGTCGGAAGTAAGGCAAACCCGAAGTTTACCAGCGACGTGTATTTATTCGTGACGGCACGCGCTGCAGCAGACAACAGTACGTTCAGCATGGTGGTGTACGGCGACTTCGGCCCTGGCGACCAATCAAGGAACACTATCGCCTACGTGAACTCCTGGTCTTCGGACAAGGTCGATCTCATCTACCACATTGGTGATGTCGGCTACGCTGACGACGACTTCCTCATGCCTGGCCAAGCGACCGGATTCTACTACGAGAAGGTGTACGTACAACAAGTGGATGAACTCGTTGACTCCTGTCATGAGCTCGCTGCCCTACTTGGTTCTCGTGGGGAACCACGAGGCCGAGTGCCACTCGCCAGCGTGTCAAGTGTCGCCCACCAAGGCCAGGGCGTTGGGGAACTACACGGCGTACAACGCGCGCTTCAAAATGCCCTCGAGAGAGACCGGCGGTGATCTCAACATGTGGTACTCGTTCGAGCCCGACCCGATCCACTTCACGTCGATCTCGGCCGAGACCGACTACCCCGGCGCGCCGCCGAATAAAATCACGCTGTTCACTCACAACGGCAACTTCGGCAACCAGTTGGCGTGGCCGGAGGCTGACTTGAAGAAGGCGGCGGCGAACCGTGCCAAGGTCCCTTGGATCATCGTTGCCATGCACCGCCCTATCTACGACTCGTCGAACGCCAATAACGGGGTCCCGGTAGAACAGGCAGCTCACATTCAGGCGGCCTTTGAGGCGCTCTTCATCAAGTACAAGGTCGACGTGGTGCTCACGGCTCATGAGCACTGCTACCAGCGCCTCACGCCCATCCGCAATAACCAGCCTGTGCTTGATGGTGTGTCGAGCGACCGCAAGACGTACAACAACCCCAAGCTCCTGTTTAAATTCTGTCCGGTGCGGGCAGAGGCATCGATGGCCACGACATCAAAACCAGCAACACCGCCTAGTGGAATGTGTTCTCGAACTACGTTGACTACGGTGTGTCGACGCTGGAGGCGAACCGATCTATGCTGTCATGGAAGTTTGTGAGCACTGCCAACCAAGCGGTGCTGGACCAGTTTGTCCTGCGGAAGAACGCTTCTTTGGGAAGTGCCCACTAGAACTGCGATCTAGAGACCGTCGATCACCATCGGGTCGTTTTGAATAGAGAATGGAGCGAACTTGACGAGTTAGGTCAACACAATACAAGGAAACGTTTCCCAGAATTAACACATGCATCGCATTAGGAACTCCTTCAGTGTGGATCGCATAAAAATCTGGACGTTACTGGTACTGTATGGGACTGTGAAATACGGCCTGCTCCAACAACATCTCTACGAAGTACAGTACTTGTATTATATATTAAAACGCAGCACCAGTTTGCTCCTAGTTCACGAGGCTACGGCCAGCCACTATGTATACGACATCCCTGCATTATTTTAGCAGTCCCTTAATCTAGTCGTCTCTATAATATTTGTACTGTAGTGTTGTAGACACACGGAATTGAGATAGAATACGAATGCTCAAGAAACCTCCTCGGACGTGTTGACGGCGATGTGCGGCTGGCACAAGGAAGGACTTTGCAGCATGGGAGACTGGTGACCTCTCATGTGTCCAAACATACCAAGAACCACAAGAAAATTGGCATCAAGCCACCCGAAACCCAGAATTCGGCACAAAGCCATCATAAATCCGGCATCAAGCCCCCAAGAACTGCGCCCGCGGCCAAGAAGGCACTGCCTATAATCGAGGTCTCTATAGTTAGCAATTAACGTAAATAGAGGATCTCTTCACCACCGGTAAAAAATGTTCAAGACACCGTATATTTGTTTCGTTGAAGAAGTCGACTCACCGAGTGCAACAATCGGTGTTAAAGAGTTCAGCGCATGCATGGATCGTAGAGTATTCAAGTTTGCCTTGATACCCAGGATCAGCGCTACTGATACAAAATACAAAACTGTCGTGTTGCAATTGTGCGGTGCATGCTTCTCCTGAACACGTACAGACATCATAGCACATGAGCATGAGCTAATGGTGGTCGAGAACGCACAGAGCCGAGTGAATTTGTCGCGATCGACAACTACGTACCGGTAAACATGGAGCCATAGGGCAAGATTATGCAGTGTGTAACATCCCAAAGTCAATCCCTGCTGCTCCCGCTCGTCTTAATTTACGCAGGCTCTTGCTGCTGATACCGCAAAAAACCACCCCCAATGCAAATCGTGTTTTTTTATCATGGCCATACTTTGGCCCAGTTTGGCAGCTGGGCGGGGACGGAGTCACCCACGCAAAATTCCCAAAGTTCCACGAGTGCTCTAGGAAGTGGAACGGCCTGAAGGCTGCACGAAATATCATTAAGTGAAGTTGGCCTCGTTGGAAAGCTAAAGAGCAAGGCTAGCTCTCCGATGAGCCCAGACTTGCCTATAGCTAAGGGGGCCCCAGGTTCGGTAAGGGGGAATTTGTGAAATCCTGGAAATCGCTTTCACCTGCCCCCTCCTCCGGCTTGTAACCCTAACCCGCATTGAGACACATAGATAACCATACAACTCACACAGTTCGTGACACCGCAAAACACACTTAGCGCTACAGTCTTGCGGTATCTGCAGAACTTCTCATTTACGCAGGTGTTATCGAAGATAACGCCCTGTCACCACCGCATTTCATGCATTCCTGTAATCACGACTTGTCGATGAAGATTATTCAAATAAGAACAACAAAAGTACATGTATCTACTTTTCCGACGTAGCGCGCGGTAAGCACAGTGCATTGGTGTTGGTGCAAGCTGCACGTGTAGGTTGGATTTGTATTGGGGTTGTTTGCTGTTTGTTTACTAGAATCCTGTGCTGCTCTCACACCGCCTCTCTTTTAGTTCTTGGCTATGCCTCGTAGCAGACGAGTAACTGGACAGTTTAGAATTAACCAGAAGCTCCACAGCTGGAACAATGCTGAAGGTGATCGTTCTTGGTTCTTGCCACGCGCTCTGCTCACGCAGCGGTGACTATTAACAACACCGAGTGCTCCTGGGTGTCGCCTACTTGCCTCCTCACAGCGCTGTGCGAGTCCACGGGCGATGCCGCCCAACCGTGCCGGATCAAGGACAACGTCGACTACTACCCCCACCAGCTGCACTTCGCCTACGCCGGTGCCTCTGCTGGAACCGCTATGACGTTGTCTTGGTCAACCTACGCAGAGGTTCAAGACAGCTCGGTCTGGATCGGAAACTCCGAGGGGTCCCTGGAGCTTGTCGACACCCCCGTCACTCAGACAAGTTACTACCACGACGAAACGTACAACATGTTCCACCATCACGCCACTGTGTCGGGTTTGACACCGCGCACCAAGTACTTCTACAAGGTCGGAAGCAAGGCCAACGCGACGTATACGACTGAGGTGCACTCTTTCTTTCACCACGGCACGAGCCGCGTCCGACGACAGCACGTTCAACGTGGTCATCTACGGAGACTTCGGCGTCGGCAACGAGTCCAAGGAGACCCTCGCGTACGTGAGCACGCTCAACCCGGAAGAGGTGGATCTGATCTACCACATCGGTGACATCGGCTACGCTGACGACGCGTGGCTCATGCCGGGACAGCTCGATGGTTTCTTCTACGAGAAGGTCTACAACGACTGGATGAACTCGATGACCCCAGTCATGAGCTCCATCCCGTACATGGTGTTGGTCGGCAACCACGAAGCGGAATGCCACTCCCCTGCGTGTGCCGCCTCAGCCGATAGGATGATCATGCTGCGCAACTACACCGCGTACAACTCGCGCTTCCAGATGCCGTCCAAGGAGGTCGGCGGCACGCTCAACACATGTGGTACTCGTTCGAGCACGGGCCGATTCACATTACCTCTCTGTCGTCGGAGACGGACTACAAGGGCGAGCCGAGCAACGAGTTTGCCGACCCTCCTCGTAATGGCAACTTCGGTGACCAGTTGGCCTGGGTGGAGGCGGATCTGAAGAAGGCGGACGCTAACCGCGCCAACGTCCCATGGATCATCGTCGGCATGCATCATCCGGTGGAAGGACTCGACCCGTTCCCCGACCGCAACAATGCTACGTGTGTAGTGTTGCTTGTGCTGAAGACAGGAAATTGCAGAATGAATTGAATCGTAAGTCCTAAGCTCCGCTATCACTAGCGACCTACGTCTTGTGAAGATCAGTAACATGCATTCATGAAGAGGGACAGCAGGCTGGAAACCGCCGGTGACGCGGACCGCGTAATCTGTCATTCTCTTGCTCTGCGTCGCGCACGTCGCCGCGATCACTGCTATCCTCGTGCTGCCGCGCTTGGCCTCCGTGTGATTGGTAAGTACGCGTGCTGACCGACACGCTCGCAATCCTCCCGTAGCTCCGGTACTCGTTGACGCCCCGCGTGGACTCGTACTCGAGCGCTTCATTGGCGTAGAAGCCGGTTGACGCTCTTGGTGTCGACGAACACTACAACGTGGAACGCGGCATCCAACTACGTCGATTACGGCATCTCGACTCTGGAGGCAAACCGCACCATGCTGTCGTGAAAGTTCCTGAACAGCTCCAACCAGGCGGTGCTGGACGAGTTTGTCATGTGGAAGACCGCTCCGACCGGTTGCAACGAGCCGTACTAAGGCCAAGCCTAAGGTTCATCAACGAGCTTGACGTTATGCAGCCAGTGACTTCGAAGGTGGCGAAGTGATCACGTTGTCATGCACGCTTTCAACCCTTAAGCATGATCAAAAGATCAATACAGGCTGCAGAAGAGTAAATCCAAACATTCCTACAGATTAGTCCAGTCTGGGTTCCAGACAGACCATCATACTAGTAGTACTACTAATTTACGCTTTTATATCGGGCGTTCTTGGGTAATTGAAAAGCTGACTTCTAGGGTAACCTACAGTTGGGGTCGTATACGGTACAGATCTGATATTGGATCTGATGAGCTAAAAGGTGTTCTGGGGGTTGCACCCCCAGACCCCCGCAAAAAGAAAACTAACTCCGAGTTGCGGCAACGGGTCCGCTCGCTGGAATGCTCGTCGCTGGGCCCGCCTCCGCAAATACCGTGCGGCCCTGCTTCGCGGGCACCCTGCGCGGGTTTGCTATGGCTACGCTCCTCACAACCGCTCACTGCCGAAACATATGTTTTCCAATACAAAAATTAGTATTAAACACCGATCCATTCTCTGATCTCTGATCTGTACCCTGTATGATCCCAACCGGGTTTTACCACTTCAAGTTTGGCATTAGAACCTAAAATCTGGCACAAATTCATGCTGGGTTCAAAGTTGCGTCCAGAGCTTGCCAGAGCTTGCCGTATTTTGCGTCGCTCGAAAAGCATGAACGTCTTTACGTCTGCCAGAAACAGAAGACTTGACGAGGGGCGAGGCTGGCTGCATAAGCAAAACTTCGTGACAAGATGTGTTGATCCAGATTCCATCTCGAGCATCGGTATCCGAGCTTGAAGTGCTCCTTCCTCTTGTAGCTGCTAGCCTCGAGAAAGGGTCGCTGATCCAACACCACACTGAGAAACGCGACATTTATTTCCGTGCCGAGCCCCAGGTTGATCAGCGTGTTGTTGCAACTCCAAAATCGCTCTCGGTAGTTTCGGTGCTCCGACGGCACCTTCACTTCAAAGTACTGAATGAACTCATTCGTATCGACAAGGAGTAGCAGTGCGTCCAGAAAACGAATAACCTGTTGGCCGGAATAGAGAATACGACGACTCTCATCACGCGCGGTTAGATCGATCTTCAAACGCCGGACGTACTTCGTAAGAGGGTTGTCCAAGTCTCTCAGAGTTGCTGCGAGTGTTTCGACATTTCCCCAAAACTGCGGCATCGTAGGAAGCGGCAGATTTCGAGCCCGATACTGGCAAAAGTGTAGCTGCATCTCCACCGCGCCCCGTTTGAGGTTCAACTTGTGCAGATTCGGGCAGCATCGCATGACCACACTGACATCCGTTGTTTGTCCGGGATTCTCGATAGCCAAGACCAAAAGCGACGAACCAATCGCCGCTAGGAAACGTAAGAAGCCATCCTCGACTGCCTCTTCAGTCAATCTGAGCGCTAGCACCGTCAAGGCAAGAGGGGATCGTTTAATGGCTCACGCTGGTTGAAACACCAAGTCACAGCGCCGAGTCACGCAAGTACCAAATCCAGGTACCATGACACACACAACCGCGCTCTCGCCGTTGTCACGGAATGTGCGCACCACAAAACAGCTTAATTCAACTCTCAGACAGCGAATCGGCTTCTGCTGCAGGTCGTATCAAAGTTGAGCGCCAGGCTTCAATCTTGCATCTCGCCCCTCCACCGAACCTCTCGTAGATCCATACAGGGCCTCCTTTGCTCAGTCGCAATGGAACATCGCCAGAAATGCCTCCACATCCGGAATACTAACCTGTTGATACCATTAATTTCCAGCGACTGAAGCGACGAGTGTGCTCGAGCTCGCTTCGAAAAGCACCCGTAGGCAACCCATTTCCACCAAAACTGCGTCTTTTCCAGTTCATCATAGGACATTCATCCACAGTATCAGCCTCTGCGTAGTCTGATTCCGCACCAATGCCGAAAAAATCACCTCAGTCCTGCGCGTCGTATGCGTCTTTCCTGTGTAAGACTAGCGTACCCAGCTGCGAATGGCTTGCTTCGTCGCTTTTCAGTAGGTACCCAGCATTTGCTGCAGCCGGAACTCGCCCCGTTCCATGAAACACAGCCATCATCAACCTGCGGAAGGACGCGAGAGCCTCTCTTGCACCATATTTGTGGCAAATCGCAGTATTTAGCGACAGCAGCGAGAACCAGATTCCGTTCTGTAGGAGCCACTCCGTCGTTCGAGTGGCTTGGACAACATTGCTAACGTCTTGAATGTTTGCCGCCATCGGCTCCATCACAAAGGTGCATCTCAGCACACCAGGAGCCACCCTGTCGTAACCTGGAGCTTGAGTGTAGTGCTCCCAGCTCTCACAAATATCCCTCTCTGCGCGTTGAATATCTTCCAGTCCTCGCTGCAGTACCTGTTCATAAGCAGTCGAAGGAAACAGCACTCTGTCTCCGACGATGTACCCCACCTTAACAGAAACTGTAATCTCGATTCCAGGCTCGTCCGGCTTTAAGTACTCGCAATAAGCTGTAATTTGCCCCATGGCCTCAGCATACGCTTCACATGGCTGGCCAGGCCCCAAGAGCGTGACCATATCGCTCCCCGCCTTTTCTTCCAGCAGGAACACGAAGTGACCAGGTAAATACTGCGGCAAGGATTCCTCTCCGCTTCTTCTCCACCAATTGACGTGGCAGTGGCTGTTCAGCAAATACTTCCACCGTCGTGGTCCACATGGGCGACGGCTGCCAGAAGGCCCAACGCCTCTCGGATATGAGCGATCTCGCGCTGGTACGCCGGCTCGTCATGGTTCGCGCTCGTTGGGAAGTGAACCTCGAGGTGGGGCGTCCAGGACTCGTACGCGTCGCCGTCGTCCTTTCACAGCTGAACCCAACGTAGCTCAGTTGAAGGACTCCGCACCAAGGAGCTAGAAAGCCCCAGCGCTCCTCCATGTCAACGTCCGAGTGACCCCAACGTGTTGCTTTCTGGAATGACGCGCGTTGTGCAGTGTCGGTCGATTGTTGTGCAGCTAGGCATACAAAACAGAAGGGGGATTTTATAAGGCGAGGCCGATGAAACCTTTGTCGCCCAGGGGGGGTCGTATAGCGCAGCCCAAGACTGTTCCCCAGGATTAGACCCAGAGAATCGACTTGAGAGTCAACAGCAAGAAGATAGACCCAGAGATTCGCAGCCGCAAAGCTTTAAACCCTGAGAATCACACTCCTTGGTTGGCGTGGGTACCTTGTGTAATCCCTGTCGGCTCGTTTGTCTTCGACGGAACGGCACTCCACCGGTTGAAAATGTAGCTTCGAAGAAGTGCGGGAGCGCACGTCTACTTCAGAACGCACCTCCACACCAAAAGGCAAACCCAGAGAATCAGATCCCCTGAAACCCAGAATATCACGAATTCAGGGTCCAGGATTTCAGTCAACTCTGGGACTTGGAACTCAGAAGACACCTTACCCAAATGCCCTCCTAGCTCGATAAAACCAACAAATACAGAGTATACAAACACTACAACTAGCCGTCACTTATTCTTTTGGACCCTTGGACGGTGGGTCACACACACACTAGGCACACTCGAGTCTGAAATTCAGGGGCCTAGCTCCCCTGAGACTCACACAAACGCGCACCACCTCCAATAAAGGAGGAAAATACAATACTATCAGTTACCTTCCCTACACACAAGCAGTCAATACAAAATCCTGGATGCGACTACCTAGCACCCCCAGAATACCCTCTGGAATAATATGAAATGGGCTACCACGAGCACAGCAAGTGACCCAACTAGGATATGGAATAGATGGATCACTCCAGGAAGCTCAAGGCCGTCGCTGGTCCCCACCTAACTGGACTTGAGTTGATGGAGTCCACACAGACGGCTGTCCTTCGCCGTTGATGTGCCCTTAGCGTCCCGCGGTCGTAGTCTCGGGTCCTCCGGATTTCCGTCGGCAGGCTTGGCCGAAGTCACTTGCGCAGTACAGGGAAAATTGAACTCTGTTTGGTTTTTATCAGCTACTTCTCTCTCTCTCTTCTTCGGGCAAATATCTTCTGTTCACTATGCTTGGGGTCAAAATATCTTGTCTTGAGTATACCTTGGGATCAGCGGTCCAATCTTGCGATCGGCTTGCGAATCCATTGTCGCACGGCGTCGAAAGTGCCAATTGTGGGTCCTTAGACTTGGTTTAGTATGGTGCAGGACTCCCTCTCGACTCCTCGAAAGTATCCAGTCTTTGCATCCACAACGGTTCTTCAAGGTCACGCATCACTTTGATTGCAGACTGACTGCGAACTGACTCGAGCCCCTGAGAATCAGGTGACACTCAGGGTCATCTTCTGAAATCCTGGGAATTCTGAGGAATCTTGGGGAACTGTAGGGATTTTTGGGTGTTGGCTTGGGAAACACTTAACTTCAGTATAGAGAGTCTGGATTTATGGTCCAAACCCAGAGAATCATCTTTGGAACTCTGGGTCACCTGTACTCAGGGAGGTGAACTCTGCGTCATCGTGTGGCACTCTGGGTTTCCGTGCAGCACTCTGGGTAACAAGTCTGCTGCATTGCAGGCTCGTGTGTATCTCCACAAAGCCACACTTTTAGCGGGTTTAGCGGTCTCCTGCGCATGATCATGGTAATAGTGGGTTGATTCTCAGGGTAATTTGATCCTCTGGGGCACTCTGAGCCACAGCAAGATGAGGTGTACTCTGGGATACATTCTCCAGAGACACTTTCCGCCAGACTTTAGGCACTCATCGTAAGGGAAAGTCCGCGGCTGGACTGAGTGTTCTCTGAAATTCTGGGCGTGCACTCCCAGGATTCACACTTCCAGCCAGTTGGGCCCATCTGCAGTCAGAGGCTGGATTCATCCCGAGAAATCGCTTCTCTCCCACAGTCGCCATCCATGTCACACGGGTACAGCCGCGCCGTATCCAAGTCATCCACCAATCAGCATCCGATACAAACTCCAAGTCACAGAGGTGACGGCACATCGTCGGCAATTTTCTGGTGACCGCCTCGTGTCATTTATCATCAACAGAATGATGGTCCAACTTCAACTTGGAAATGAATCATTACGAAATATGTATCCCCGTAACTTTGTTAAATTCCCATGAACTCTCAAGCGTGCTGTACATCAGCAAGCTACAGTGGCTAGAATAACTCTTAGTGCTCTTCTTGGACGCCATACCACTCCTAATCATAGAAACTTTGCGCAGAATGGGAGGGGCAGCAAACGAAAAAATATTCGCCAGCACAAACTTGTAAAAGTCCAGAACCAAACGACTGGCTGTGTCAACCCCCGTTCTCGGGATCTAATTGCAGCACCATGTAAAGCTCGTTGATATTCAACGACACTCAGCAGCGCAATATTATCGAAAGCGGTTCGGCTTGTCTACAGATCGGTTTATTGTGAAACCCCAAAACTTGCGAGGCAAGTTTCGAATGAGGTGCCCGCACCTTCAGGCGCTCGTCCATCTTTAACATCCGCACAATCGCAGCTATCTTGGCCGCAAAGCTCGATGCATCCATAGCTTCTAAACTAGCGTTAGCATTCAACGATATACGAACACGTCGAGCAAAAATCGCGAGTGGATTTGCTGGCTCACTCAGATCGTGCTAGCTGTGCCACATTATACCAGGGCAATGTCAGCTCGGGAATAGGCAGCATGCGTGCGAGGAAGTCACTAAAATGAAGCTCCACTTCGACAAGCTCCCTTACGATGGTCAGATTCTGCAAGTACGGGCAAAATCGAATGATCGCGTTCTCGTCAATTTCATAGATCAAGCCTCGCCGAGGAGGGCTGAGCGTGAGCTGTTTTAACGAAGCTCCAATGGTCTTGATAAATGGGAGTAAGCCGTCCATTTCATCAGCGTCAAGACAAAAAATAAAGTCGAGAGTAAGAGCCAGCAAAGGACAAGAACCTTGCGCGAACCCGACATCATTTTCGATTTCCAAGTCGCAGCGCTGAACTTGGCAATCTCCAATTCCCGGAACAAGCACATTTACCCATTCACTTGACCCATCGTCGCTGATAGTCCGAACAAAGGGTATTGAGGAGGTATGGATCAAGACAGGAGAATTCATATCCGGTTGGCCTTCTCATCAACGGCCCATTGAGTTGGAGCGCCGTCAATCAAAGTCGCGTCTCGCTCAACTAGACAACCACGTGGACTGCGCAATAGCTCCTCTTCAGGATGTTCTAATAGTAAAATGGATGCAAAATCGTTTGCATCTTGACACACCAATGTTTCAATCGAAGAGCTAGTTCGGGCTCGTTTCGAGAACAGTGCATAAGCCACCAGTGGCTTCTACCAGTATCCATCATGAGCTCCATGGAGAAAACAAGTTTGGTTGTTGAATGGGCAAGCACTAAAGCCGAACGCATCGCCTTAAAGGCGCGTTTCTGCATCGATTTGTTACACCTCAGTTCCAGCGTACCAAACTGAGGTGGTCCATTTCTTCCGGTAAGAAGAGTGGTAGGTGGTGTTTGGCGGGCCGTGGGGACAACGAGAAGTATCACAAATACACCTCAACCGTTGTCAGGTAGCTTCCACAGAAGCATATGCATCCTCCAGATCCATGCCTAGATTTTCAGCAAATTGAGTGAAGCACACGCCAGCGAATACCAAGTTCTCGACTGCGTTTACCAACTCCAAGGTCATGTCAGCATAGCGAATGCCCACAACCATCGGCTCCGGCACAAATCGGAATGTAACGACTTGATTGGCTTCGTTTTCTTTGGGAACGTAGTTTGACCAGCGCGTTTCAATCTCCCGTTCAGCCTCTTTAATGACCAAAAGTGCTTCAACGTAATCGTTAGCGGAACCACCTAAATCCACAAAATGAACCCTCAAAGGGATCGTGATGGCTACGCCAGAATGGCCTAAACTTTCTGTGAGAATCGCTGTGATCTCGTTGAGAGCCTTCGTAAACTTTTCGCTGCGTTCTAGATGTTGCGGCCTGCATAGCCGAACCCGATCGTGCTCCATGGTACCATCTTCATTTGCACCAACTCTGTCTTTCCCAGATCAAACTTTGTTTGAACGACAGCAGCAAATAGTTCCTCTCCCCAGCCTGACTCCACAGTGATCGGATACGAGATGCTGGTATGCTGGGTAGTCGATATGCGCCACTGCTGCCAATAACATAAGCCCTCTTGTAGATCTTGGAGTTCCTTACGAAAAACAGTTTCATCGTTCTTCATTCGCGTGCTGTGGTCTGAGCGGCTCGGTAGACTCACGTGGAGAACTTGTCATCGACGCACTCTACCACGTCATGGATACAGGGCTTCAGTACCTGACACCACGGAAACAGAAAGCCCCAGCGCTCCTTCATCGCCGCGGCCGCGCGATCTGCCCTTTCAGCCATAAAGGGCGTGGTGTGGGAAAATGGTCAAGTAAACTAAGTAAAAATAAACACAGCGGGGTAAAAATTACGTCGTTTGAAGAAAAACGTTATGAATGCATACGCTTCGTTGTTATTTCACGTCTGTGTTTGGCTTTCCAAACTCTACATCTAAGTTATTCAGATCCCGACTCATCTGAGCAGCGGAGGCTACAAGAATTCAGACACATGTATCCGAATAAATGGGAGCCTAACAGGGTGCATGTAATGTGCAGGCGATTGACAGAGTCCAGCTGCCACACCAATCGGATAGAGTTCGGGATGTAATCGAAGGATTTCTCTACAGTATGGACGCGGGTTCATTATCATACATGTGGTGGCAAGGTGCGCAGCCTTCCACCCACTTCAAGTGATCGAAACGATGGTTTGACGTTTACGTACCTGGTCGCGTCATCTTACGATAAGAGCGTGTTACCGGCCGACGCAGTTGAAGCCACCGTTTCCAGCGCTATGCAAGCCAGAAGGCAGCTCCGATCACGGGACGCAGTCCAACGCATATTAAAACCGAAGCCATGCCATCCGTTGCGACGCTTCCAAACCAGGATCATTTTCGTTTTCCCCAGCCAAGCCACAAGTACAACAAGCCATGGGAGGAGCCTGGGAGATGGATCAAGTCGCCACTGTGCGCGTGAAAGTCCCCGAGAACGGCAAGCCCGACCTCGCCTCACGTGAGCCAACGACACTGATCGAGACATTCGCGACCACAGTGGCCAAGGCGGCCAACAGCAGGGCCTTCAGCATCAAGAAAGATGGCGAGTGGGTCACACACACGTGGCAGCAGTACTACGACGCTAGCAAGCAATTCGCTCGGGCGCTCATCCACGTCGGCGTGCAGCCCCACGAAGCTGTCAATGGGCTCGGCAACAACTGCCCCAAGTGGCTCTTCGCCTACATGGGCACCGTCCTGGCTGGTGCGGTGATCGCCGGCATCTACGGCACGAGCAACGCTGAAGCGTGTCAATACGTCTCGGCTCACTGCGAGACCAAGGTGGTGGTGGTGTCTTACAAGGAGCAACTGACCAAGTACTTGTCCGTGCTGGACCAACTGCCGAAGCTGAAGGCTCTGGTCGTGTGGAACGAAATCGACGTACCCCAAGAGACCAACCACAGTGTTCCAGTTAACTGTCACACAAGTCGATGCGAAGACCCGAAGCTTGATGAGCGCAGTGGCGAGCGCTCGAAGAACACTTGAGAGGAAGTTGGAAAGTTGAAAAGTGATTGATTGATCCGTTAGTTTAGCGTCGGCGCGCCGCCGCCGCGCAACCAGTAGTTCTTGGCGACCAGGACACGCAAACAAGTATCCAGGTCCCATCCTAAAGTCTATCAATCTCAAATCCTAGATCAATCCTTATCTACCAATGAAAAACTACTAATCCTATTCGTAGCTTGGTCAAAATTTGTGACTTGCGTCCCATAATCAAAAGTCCGGCTGGAAAACTTGATTGTTGCACATCTCAAGGATTTACAGCCAATGAGGTCGCGCGAATGTCCATCTTTACGCGTCCCATAATCAAGTTTACTTTTGACACCAGCCAATAGAATAGCATATAATGAATATAAACCACTGTCCAGCGTAAACTGAAGTCCTGTGCAGCAGCACTTGACGTGGGAGTCCTCTGCCATCTCATTGGCAGACGGACGTCCACGTCACATCTACGCGTTCAGCGAGTTCCTCAAGCTGGGTGATCAAGTGGAGGCGAGTGTGTTGGACGAGCGTATGGCGGCTCAGCAGCCTGGACACTGCTGTTCACTCGTTTACACTTCTGGTACGACGGGACCACCGAAGGCTGCCATGATCTCTCACGACAACCTTACGTGGATCACAGCCGCTGCCTTGAACGCTCATCCCGAAGCTCGAGAAGCAAAGCGAAGTGTGAGTTTCTTGCCGCTCTCTCACAGTGCAGCACAGCTTCTCGACATCCACGTTCCTCTGAGTATCGGCTCCGAGGTGTATTTCGCTGGCCCCAATGCACTCCGCGGCGGTCTATTGGCCACGCTCCAGGAAGTTCGGCCTCATTACTTCTGCGGCGTTCCTCGCGTCTGGGAGAAGATGATGGACGCACTCAAGGACAAACTCGGAGCTGCCCCGGACGGGATCAAAAAGTCCTTGTTGGAGTGGGCCACGGGCACGAGTGTCACATACTTGGACCAAACTCAATACGGGTCGACCCCGACCGGCTTTGGTCTACGATACTCAATCACTGACTATCTCGTGCTCAGCAAGATTCGGTACGCCCTCGGACTCGATGAATGCACCACCTTCCTCACAGGCGCCGCGCCGACTTCGCTCGAGGTCATGCGTTTCTTCCAGTCGCTGAACATCCAGCTGTACGAGCTCTACGGGCAGACAGAATCGACAGGACCACTCACCTTCAGTATGCCCGGCACGTGGAAGCTGGGCAGTGTCGGGCCTCCGCTCGAGGGAACCCAAGCTCGAATCGACCCAGCCACTGGTGAAATCAAGTACACCGGTCGTCACGTCTTCATGGGCTACCTGCACGACGAAGAAGCCACTAAGAAAACTGTTGACGAAGACGGTTGGCTGTCTCGGGGGACATCGGCGAACTCGACCAGGACGGGTACCTATCCATCACTGGGCGCCTCAATGAGCTCATCATCACTTCGGGTGGTGAGAACATCCCGCCCGTGCTGATCGAGAACGAGATCAAAGCCGAACTGCCAGCTCTAGCCAACGTCATGGTCATCGGAGAGAAGCGCAAGTACCTCACCTTCCTCTGCTCGCTGCGCGTGGAGCCTGACGCTGTTACAGGAGCACCGACCGACAAGCTGGACAAGGTGGCGTTGGCTGTGGCGAAGGAGATCGGCAGCGAAGCCACCACCGTCGCCGAAGCTCAAGTCTGCGAGAAGTTCCGACAGTACATCACCGAAGGAATGGCGCGAGCCAACACCCGAGCCGCGTCTCGCGCCCAGCACGTGCAGAAATTCTTCATCATCCCACGCGACTTCTCCATCGGCGGCAATCAGCTCACGCCCACGATGAAGGTGAAGCGCTCGGTCGTCGAGGAGACGTACCAGCAGGATATCGAGAAGATGTATTCATCGTGAATATATACATAAACATTGGTATTTTTGTTTGATGGACTGGTATGGTACTTAGAGGTCCGTCCTGACGCCGGCTGAGTGGGTCACCTCTGTCGCCTTGAAGAACGGAGTGTGCAGCGCCACAGGCACCGCTTCGATTACCGACGGCGGGCTCCGAGGGTCCGTTCGACGCCAGTAGTTGTCCTGCTCCATGTGTTCTCCTCGCTCCACGTCGCGCTCGTGGCGCCGCAGCAGCGCATCGCGCATCGCTCCGCGGTATCCGCGCCAGGCCCAGTAGCCATAGCCGACGACCATGAGCATCGCCAGCACGATGAGGCAGTAGACAGCGATGTACACGCCGCTTGACCCCATGGATGTCGTTGTCTTTTTGAAGAATTGTTGAAGAAAAAAGACGAGAAATGGAGAAAATGAGACGCAGCGTATCTTTGATACATGAATGGTTTAGTCAGGATATCAGAGTATAAAAGTAATTTTGAAATGATTTTCAAATCGGATCACTCGACATCCACAGGTAATAAAGGTGTGAGAGCTGGCGAATCACTGATTGACAAAAGCTGACAACTTCAACAGGTATCATCAGTTGAGATTTTGGCGAGCCAAGGCAAGCAAGTACTGTGAGGTGTCACTGATGGCATGGACGGTGGACGAGATCTTGCGGCTGGTCGGCGCGTGGGAAGAGAGCCTCAAGGCTCCTGCTCCTAGAACCGGCGGCGGGAAGGCGAAGAAGGGGAAGGAAATGAGCGTCTCGGACCTGAACAAGCTCATCTACCGGAAGTTCGGGGCGCTTTCTGGAGGCTCCTGCAACCGCAGCATCCAGACAGTCGTGGCCAGGAAGGACCTGCTGGAGCACTCGTACGACTTCATCCGGGATTTCCTGGACAGCCAAAGGGATCAGCACGGCGACGTGGACTGGTTCTCCCTGTCCACGAGTGAGCAACGGGCGCTGATGAAGACGGCGGGGGGCACGCGCGTGGGGCCGATGGAAAAGCGAGTGTTCTGGGCTATTGACAAGTTCCTGCCTGAAGAGGACGAGGGCGAGGCGGAGTCCGTGAGCTCTGAGGCGACTGTGACCGACGGATACACCAGCGACGGCGACCAGTACCAGGAGACGATGGCTTTGAAGAAGAAGAAAAAGCCCGCGCCAACCAAGAAGACATCAAAGAAGAAGGCCGCAACTACGCCTGGGGGCCCAGCGAAAGCGAGAAGCAGTAAAGTTCGCGGCAAAAGTGCGCTGGAGGAGGAGACTGGGGAACTGAAGGAAGAAGCGACGCCAAAGCGTCGACGAGTGACATCGCCCAAGGCGTCTCCACCCTCCGTGAAGGAGCTTATGGAAAAGCAGAGCAAAGGGCTGGTCGGCTTCTTGGAGAAACGTACCGAAGAGCGAGCGAAGGAGCAGGAGCGCAGCCGCAAGGAGCGAGAAGCTGACCAGAAGTTCTGGGCCGAGCAGACGGAGAAGGACCGCGCTCTGCTCCGAGATCTCTTCACGCACGACTAGACCGAAAGCTTCCGGTCTACTCCAACGTCACTGTCGATGTGTCGCCCACAGTTGAAGCGTTGGGCCATTTCTTACTGCATTGCATGGTTCAAGTCTAATACTTGCATTGACCGTCCTCCTCTCTTTCTTGTTGATGTTGCTTGTCTAAAGTTCGTAGTAGCAGCGATCGCAGACGCGAACTGGCACGTTGATGCCAAACTCCGGGATGGACTTGAACTTCTCGGAGCAGCCTTCGCACACGAGGGCGCCGCAGCGTCGGCAGTTGTGCTGGTCGCGGTTCTGCTGCGCCTCGCTGGAGGACGTCGAGTTCCACGTGAAGGGCGAGTCGCAGCACATGCAGCGAGTCTTCGTGCTGAACGGAACCCACTCGGGCAGCGTTGGCTTCGCTCGACGAGCATCACGCACAATGCGGAGCGCACTTAAATAATTGCGTCCAAGGTGGTCGCTCAGCATGTTCTGCTGCACTGGGATGTGCGACAGCTCTTCGCACTTACGGTCGACGTGCACGGCCTCGTAGATGCCCTTGTAGAAGAAGATGTGCGTCACCTTGCCCGGAATATACAGCTCCTTTGGGTCTCCCACGAGCGTCGTCGCCAAGTCAGCTGCAACTTTCTCTTCCTCGTGGAGCGTATCGGCCGGGGGCTCGAGCGCCTTGTCTTCACCGCTTTTCTCTCCAGCTTTGTCGAGTTGGTCAATCAAGTTCGTCCGCGTCAACGTCCAGGACGACACACCTTCGTCCTTGCTCGCTTCCTGCGCCTTCTTCTCTGCCAGCGTCAGTTTGTTTTCCGGTGAGGGGTCTTTCTTCTGCTCTGCCAGTTTGTCTCGGTTTGCGAGCTTCCCCTTCCTCTGGTCGGCGGCTTCGGTAGCCCACTCCCGCTTCCTCGGCGCCCACAGCGTCTTCGCTCGATCCTTGAAGGCCTCCAGATCCTCCGACGCTGTGTCACGCCAACAGCCTTTGAAGTTTTTGAGCTCGGCGACCAGCTTGAGGACGTTTGATGCCTTGGCACGGGGCACGATGTCGTCACGAAGCACGATCGAATGCACGAAATCATTACACGACTCCGCCACAGTTAAGTTCACGCAAGCGGGGATAGCGTACGCAAAGCATTCCAGATCCTCGAATTCCTTTTGAAGCATCACTGACAGCAACGCGGCACAACCTGCACCCAGCGAGTGGCCAGCGAACACGATGTGGTAGCCTTCGTTGTGCAGAACCCGAAGCGACTTGACGATACGGTCTTTAATCCACATGACCGCTTTGAGCATGCCATTATGCGCAAAAGCATCGACAAAGCCACCCGTTGCCTCGCTTTGAGGCGCACCTGCCGACGAAAGACCAATCTCTTCGGGGTATGCCTGGATATCTGTCAGCGCATCTTGAACGGACTTGGAGCCTCGAATCAAAACGAGCGCGGTCTTGTTTTCCTTGTTGCCAAGCAGTGCGAAAGAAGGGTGTCGGACATCCTGGTCTTGCACGTGTGCGTAGATAAGCGTGAAGCCTTGTAGCCTGCTAATACGCTGAATATCTAGAACGTCCAGCTCGTAGATACCATGAAGCGCTAACGGGGCGTACTTCAGTACCTTTGCGAGGAAATCATCGGAGACTGGCTCGCAGCCATTGTGGCTTTGCTTTTCGCCTTCGGGTTCTGCTCCACGGTCGCCGCGGTTCATCGCCATGAAGTAATATGTGCCAATCGCAGCATCTTGAAAGCCAAGGTCATCCAAGTCGCCCAGTAAGCCTTTCAACGTCGAGAAGGACTGCATGAACTCGTTGCGCAGGATAAACCCAATCAAGCCAGCCCGGCCGTATTTGCGTAAGAAATCAGCGCTCACGACAGCCATCTTAGCCGCTGCACCAATCGGTGCAGACTTCGCCGCGACGAGCGTGCCTCCAGCAGCGCGCATGATCTTGTCAACGGTTGTGTCGGTGGCCGTGTTGAAGTACACAATGAGTTTATCACCGAGGAAATCTTTAACACGCTCAATGCGCCACTGCACGAGCTGCTGGTCTATCTTCTCCATCAAAATGTAGTGGCAATTCTTGCACAGCTTCGACGGAGTCGTGTGGCCATACGCACGGATAATCGCCGACTCTGGCAAGTCGTCTCGACAGAAAGACTCGGAGCAGTAGCCGCACTGATACCGGAACTTCGTCATGCCAAACTCCACGTTGCATTCCTTGCAGTGTTTCGACTCGATGATCTCCGGAGGTGATAAATACTTGGGAATGTTATCTTCGCAGCACGTCACAAGAGACCTCTCAACTGGTGATAAATCCGGGAACCTCTTGGACAGCATGGACAGCACCTCTGCGTCACCCTCCTCATCCGAGTCTCTAGTCGACCCCTTATTGCTCTGCCTCCGTCCTCTGTGGGCTGGAAGCAGCGGCTCCGAGGAAATCGCGGCTGCAGTCGCTGCCTGGGCCATCTCCAGCCCGAACAGCGACGCTTCCTTAATCGACTGCACCGTGCCATACACCGCCTGCTTCGAGGACGACCCCGCCAAGTTAATCGCCGACGACGGCAGCGATAACGCTGCCGACGAGATCCTACCGAAGAACCCCGACGACCTCGCAGGCTCTCCGCGCTTCGGAGAATCCTTCTTCTTGTCCTCTCCAGCTGCAACCGACGTAAACAGCACGTTGTCCCCCTTCTTGTCGTCTTTAGCCAACGGGAAGAGCGTGTTCGCCTCGTCTTCTCCATTATCAGCATCTATCTTCGCCTCAGTTGCTAAGGACCCTTCGGCCTCCTTAACCTCTTCACTGTCGTCGCCCTTCTTGCTCGACGGGAAGAGCGTCGACCAGTCGGGGCTGCTCTCGGCCGTCTCCGAGGCTTCTTCTCTCCCTGAAGTCGATTTATCAGCTCCGGAGGCCGCGGTTTCTGCTTCTTTCTGCTCGTCCGCCTTGCGCCCCATCCACACGCGAATGCGGACGACGCTATTGCGCGTCATGGGGCCCAGAGCGTCCTGGAACTTCTCCCCGTAGAGCCAGCCCTCCTCGTCGTAGTCTTCGCCCTTGTAGACCTCCCAGACGAACTCCTTCTGCTCGTCCTTGCTGGGGCAGGCCTCCTGCTGAGCTGTGCACCAGGCGGGAGGGTCCTCCGCGTGCAGCCGCGCCGTCCAGCCCTGAGTGTAGCAAAATATTCAACGAAACGTTAGTGAGATAGAAACTTTGATTTTGACGCTTGTAGAGAAGGTAAGGGGGTGAGAGCTACTGCGATGAAAAGAGGAGACGCAGACGCACCACGATGGGGTACCACCGCTGGTTCTCGATCACCTCCGGCATCACCACGCTATCCGCAAGGAAACGCTCTTTTGAGTGCGGTTTCTTTGGGTGAAAACTGGGGAAATGAGACTGAACGGCTTCTGATTTAGGAAAAGATCGGATTCTAAATTATGTACGGAGCTAAATATTAGAAACGGTACAAACATAATTTGAACCTACTGTAATGTTAAGTTCGCATGTACCAGTGGTGCGTTTGTGAAAGTTGAAGTGTTGAAGTGTCCAATTTCTGGTCTTCCTTCGTTTGTCGATGAGCGAGCCGTCGTGCGCTACTTGGCAACCTGTGGACTTTCCTGTCACGGCAAGACCTACAGCGGCGACCATCGTAGAGGCCGCAGCACGTCGTCGAAAATGCGAGCAGATCACTACAGTAGTTGCAGTAGTTGCGCTTTTGATCTCATCATGCCACAAAATAGCGTGGCGAGATTTTAGCCCATTAATGCAGTTGGCGCTTTGCTCGCACCGTGGGCCACGGTGCGAGCAAAGCGCCACGGTCCGTGGCATGGACCAAGTACATGTACAGATTTTACGTTCCAGCTCAGCTCACGTCAGGTCTGTGAGCCAGGCGACGCATTCCCTTGAGCAGGGCAAGGCCACCCATCGCAAATGCATGTAAGTTTGTGATGAGTTGATCGCCTGGCAACTGATGATCATCATCAACTGCTTTGTCCTAGTAGTATGATCGTTGAGTTAACCTTAATTTTCACACGATGAAAATGTTGTGATGAAATGTTGGGTAACTAGTGACTGCGCTCTACGCATCAACCTTCTAATCTGATCAAACCAGCTAACAATGGCATCGTTGAGGTCCAACGAATGAAGCAGCTCTCGTAAGTTACTTGTAGGTGCACCCGCCAGTAAAAGCTTTGGCCTGTGTCCTGATATTGGGCCAGAGCAATGGCAGATCCTGCAGAAGCTTAAGTGGGTGCCACCATGTAGAAGTGAGCGGTCCAGTTGCCAGAAGGCACGCGCCCACATTTCACGCAAGCAACCACTTTGGTTAGCGATCAGCGAGAGCGCGATTAGGCACGCGTTCTGTTGTAATACTGTTAGTTCTGTGACGTCGACTTGGGCGGGGGTGCCGCCGGCAACAGAAGTTTCTGTCAGAAATGTTAGTTTTGGCGCACCGACAATCCTTACGACTTGCTTCGCGCGAAAACCTCGAAAATCACGACAGCTTTCCGACAAGGTTGTGCTAATAGGGGGTCAGAATTAGCTTTTTCGCCGACATTTTTCGGCCGAAATGGTCACCATAAAAAATTTGGTCAGCCGACATATCCATTTCGCGAAATGGTTCACCTGTTTGGCCGAACCATTTCTGAAATGGTCGGACATTTTTGGTGACCTTCACTCTGCTAAATGTATTCACATCGATTTTTCACAATTGGCCGAGCTGTCAAGCACGCCTGCAGCGAGCACCACCAAACGCAAAACACCAATCGACAAATCTTAGTCGATCAGGCCACCGTGTCCGGTCTCACCGTACACGAGTGTACATGATCCGGCGCTTCATTCGTCCGCGGCACGTGGACGACAAGGATACCTGATCACGCGTGGCCCTGCTCATTTTTGCATGCAAGTGTTCGGGTCTTCTCACTCGTATCACGGCCCCAGTCGTGATCCCAGTACTCGTACTTGTCACCTGTACACTGGTGGCCACGACTTGCGTCGGGCCTCCTTGCTGTAGTGGATACTGCGTTGAAAGCGCGATGGTCGTCTCTCCATAACCTCATTCTTGGATTTACCTCCAACGCCGCACACCATGGTTTTCCAAGCACCACCGCCGCCGGACGCCTCCGCTGAGAAAGTCAAGTCTCCTTCCAGCTACTATGGCCTCAAGTCTCCCGACGACACCGCTGGCGGTGCGCCTTCAATCTGGTCGCTGCGCAAGATGGCCTTGTCGTCGCAACGGCCAAGGCGTTGGTCAAGATTCCGCGGGTGCTACGCGTGTTCCTGTCGGCGTTCTCCGACATCTACCCGATCGGCGGATACCGTCGCCGCCCATACATGATCATCGGCTGGAGCGTTGCTTTCATCGCGTGCTTCATCATGGCTGTCGTCCCTCTCGGCGATCCGTATTACGAGGACCCGTCGCTGGAAGACATCGATCTCGCCGACATGACCCCTGAACAACTTGCACTCGTGCACACTGACGCTCCGCACCGCGGCATCAAGTTCATCTTCCTCTTCATGCTCGCCAACCTGGGTGCTGTGATCGCCTAAGGCCCAACGTACGGCATTTTCATCGAGCTGTCCCAACGCGAGCCGGAGCATATCCGAGGCCGTCTTCAGACGAACGTGTTCATGGTGCGCAACGCCCTTGCGATCGTGACGGCTTTCCTGACTGGACTATGCCTCAACAGCACCGAGTACGGCGGCACCTTCTCGTGGACCATCGGCTTCAACGGCATCATGTGGATATGCACTCATCACGATCCCGTTCTGCTGGTTCTGCGTGACCGAGGAGAAGGTGGAGCAGACGAAGTCCATCGGCACCTTCTACAAGGAGATCTACGAGGTCATCCAGAAGGAACCCTTCTATCGCCTGTTCATCTTCCGCTACTTCACCAAGATCTTCGCTGCGGTGTGGGTCACTGCATCCAGCAACATCCAATCCATCTACGCCGGTGTAACGCCGCTCAACGACGTCATTGCGGCTTGTATCAGCCAAGTGCTGATTGTTGCTGGCCTCTTCTCGATCAAAAAGTGGGGGCTCCAATGGAACTGGCAGTACTTGGCCATCTTCTCCCAGCTCTTCGCGGTGTTCGTCGACGCCTTCCCAACGTACTTCACGATCTGGAACGTCTTCCGCAGTCAGTGGTTCTGGCTCGGTGTGCCGCTTCTTGAGGACTTTGTGGGTGAATTCGTCGACTATGCTACGACCATCACGATGGTGGAAATCGCCGAACCCGGTCGTGAAGCGACATCCATGGGGTTCCTGGGCTCTATCACTGCTGCTGGTACAGTCATCACTAAGTCGGTCGACAGCTACTTCGAGATCGGGCAAAAGGCTCTCAAGAGAGACGACCACGCGGTGCACGTATGCCTACCTCATTGCCTACTTGTTCAACATCGCGGCAGTCGCGTTCGCTTTCTTGTTGCCGCGCCAAAAGCACGAGGCGCAGGCGATGAAGCAGAACGGCAACAAGAGCAAGCTCATCGGCACAGTTTCCGTCGTTATCTTCCTGTTCTCCGTAGCGTGGGCAATCATGACCCACCTCCTGTCGCTATGGGACTCGACCTCGTGCCTGCGTATTGCTGGTGGTAGCGGGTGTTAGTTTCACTCTGCACACCTATCGTCTGCTCAAACGAGTTTTCTCTGCGAAACACACGATAAATACAAAAACTGCCTGAGCGTTTTAACATGATTCTGTTTGAGTGTGAGGTTTCCTATGGGTCTTAACTTCATTATTAACTACGTAAGTATGAGCGCTTGGATACAAGAGGCCCGTTATTGTGTTTTGTCGGCAGTGTGGTAGTGTTGGTTAAACCCAAAAGTCATTCCTCTGGGAGCACAAAACCACAGATTACTTTAGGTCAGGGAAACTGTAATCGACTACGGCAGCATTACTCAGCACCCGAGGATCAAGGAAAGGGCAGGTACGCGAGCTACACCACGCGCCTACAGTGAAAGGCCGAAACGGCGATGAAGCAGGACGCGTTGGGAGCAAGCTCATGGAGGTGTTCTAGGAAAAGGCTCTGAATTCCAGATTGCTAGACCATTAGTAGCATTTCAAAAGGTCGTGTATGATAGGTACTGTACCAGTCCGCTTCTGGACACTTTCAGTGTACGATAGTCGATTTGACCTTGGTGTTCGTTCGCAAGCGCTCCATGCCAAGTACGAGCACGAACATGGCCAGATCTCTTGTGCAACTGCTCATTAGCAAGAGATCACGTATCGCCTGCCTTCAATGAACAAGCCCCAGAGCTCACTTTTCAATTCGCTTCCACTCAAGGACCTGCCTGCTTGAAGTCATGGTCGCTATTGCAGCAGCCTTCGCGTTCGCTGCTGTTTCCATGGCGGCGAGCACCCCTTTCTCCGGCGCTGCGTACAACAACATGGCCACGACCTACAGTCCGATGCACTCGCAGGACTACCCCTTGGGAAGTGAGGTGCTGGACGCGACCAAGCTGGCGGCATCGATCGACACGGACCTTGCCATGGTCTCTCGCTACTTCGCGGACGCGCGCACCTACTACTCGCAGTACTACGGCGTCCCGGTGGCGAAGTATGCTGCCAAGAACAACGTCAAGCTGCACCTGGGCGTGTTCATGACGACTGAGTCCTGGCAGTCGGCTGAAATCGACAACGCTGTTGCCGCCGTGAAGAACTACCCGGGCACGGTGAAGACAATCCTCGTGGGCAATGAGAACCTGGCGACCGGTACGAAAGCGGCCGATATCCTCAAGATCGTTTCCACCATCAAGACGCGCTTGGGTGGCAAGCTTGCGGCTACCATCAAGTTTGGCACGGTGCAGCGGATCACGGAGTACTTGAGCTCGACTTACAGCAAGGAAACTGCTAGCTTGGCAGCCAACTTGGACATCCTAGGCGTGACTATCTACCCGTTCTTCGACAGCGGCTACAACACCAATAGCCCGGTCGCGATCTTGGACTCGGCCTGGAACGCCATGGCCAAGAAGTTTTCCTCAAAGAAGATGGTACTTTACGAAACGGGCTTCCCTACGGCGGGCACTGCTTCGACTGTTTCCGGTGTGACGCCGTCGCTCTCCGAATCGGTAAAGTATTACAAGGCTGTGGCCAACTGGGTGCCCAAGACTGCAACAAGCGTCAGCTCCGCCCCACTCAAATTTTGGTTCTCCTTCTTCGACCGTCGACCTGATGACGATTCCATGGGCACGGTGGAGTTGGAGAAACACTTCGGGCTGTTTACGTACGATCGGCTGGCGAAGATCACCGACTCCGACTACCCGCGCTTGCTGGTGAGTTCTACGCAGCAAATTCTCCGCAGAAGACCTTAGCCTGAAGATGGATGCCTTAGCAATTCACCGTTGCTATACGCGTTGCATACCCCCCAACTTGTACACGCTGAGAAAGACGCTGCCACAGCTGCTTTGTCTTCAATTGCATATACATGCTGAACCTGACACATACTCAATAAAAAAAAAATTCCTGACACAATCCGGTATGGTATCAAATCTTTCACATAGCATATTCGCTGGCAGTGCATCATTCATTACAAAAACGTTTACCTTGCATTTACAAGTCGTCGTTGGCGCCACTAAATGCCTCATCAATTTTGTCCCACAAGGCGTTCGCTACCGTGAAATCCGACGCAGGGCTGATTTCAAATCTGGCAATGTGTTGTTTCGCAGGTACATGGATATCTGCTCGTAGCATCAGCAACAATGGAGCAGCTTAGTCTTTCTAAACCTCAGGTTTCAATCAACTTCGCGGCTCGTTTACCTCCGGCAATCTTCGCTTCGCTGAAGTCCCATCGAATACCCGTGACAGACGCATACAGCGCCATCTTGTTCCTACATTGCACAGGAACCCATCCGTCAGCACTTGAATCTCCCAGCCACAGTACCCCCCTCCACTCCACTTACTTGGCCAGGGGAATGTCGTTCTGATGCGCAGCGTTGTACTGCAGCAGTTCCTGCCTCGCCTCCTCGTACTTGTCCAGCAGCATGTCGAGCGACTCCTTGGACGTCGTGAAAGCCCCGCAACCGAAAGCAAAATAACGCCGACGCAAAGTTAAGGAGAACCACCTGCAGCTTCAACACTGCATTTTCACCACTTCAACTTGCAAGCATGCACAATAGGTAGATGGAATATGCAAAATAAAAATAAAACGTAGGAGGATATTGTTCGTTGAGGCGAAAGCGGTCCAGCTGCACGGCCATGTCGCGCTTGATGGCGTCCAGCTCCTGCAGACGCTTGTGCAGCTGCTCGTTGCGCTCCTTGGCCGCCAGCTCCTTCTCCTCCCACTCGCTCAGGTTCGCACGCAGGTCTGGCACGTACAATACAAACACCAGGTAATTCACAGTAAATACTTACAGTGTCATATATTCGGTAAGGAAAAATAATGCTGATAACTTACGCGCGAGCTGCCGCTGCGCCGTGCTCTGGCGGTTCAGGAAGGTGCCGGCGATATCCTTGCGCTTCTGCACGAGCGCGCGCAGCCGCTGCGCGTCCTTGTGCGCGTCGGCGTGGAACATGCCCTCCAGCTGGCCGCAGATCTCCTGCACCTCGGGCCACGAGAGCTCGTTGCTGACATTCACTCTGCCCTCCATTATTCAAACTCTGCAAGAAGCAAAACCTTGTGGTACAGTGTACCCAGTCGATGTACCACACACCACTTCGCTCCGCCCCAGTCAGTCGGTTTTTCAACGTTGCAGCCATGTCGTTCCGGTCGCTGCTGGAGGCGGCCATGGGCGACGCGCAGGAGCTGCCGCAGGACGAGGTGGGGCGCATCGACGCGCAGATGGAGATGATGGACGAGGAAGACCAGCAGTCGGACGGTAACTGGGCTCTAAATCGCAGTGCAAACCGTCTACTAGGGGGCTAAAACGGGGTTTGGCACGCGTATTTGCAGGCCCCGCGGACGAGAGCGATGACGCGTACGTGCCGCCGTCCAGCGAGGACGACGACGACGGCGTCGAAGAGGAGGAGGAGGACTCGGACATCGAGCGCCAGCTCTGGGGCAAGTCGCGCAAGCGCAGGCGGCGCGGCAGCGGCCGACAGGGAAGACGCCGACGGAGAGGAGGACCCACGGGCAAGCGCAGCGTCACGGCCGCCAAGGTGCCGCCCGAGCTGGCCAACGTGCTGGGAGAAGCCAACATGCTGTACGCCTCGCACCAGTACGACGAGGCCATCACGCTGCTCAAGGACTTCATCAAGAAGGCGCCGACCATCCCGGACCCGTACCACACGCTGGGCATGATCTACGAGGACCGGCAGGACCGCATCAAGGCGCTGCAGTTCTTCCTGATCGCGTGCACGTTGACGCCGCAGGACGCAGAGCTCTGGAAGCGCGTGGGGCGCATCGCGAAGGACGAGAAGAACTTTGACCAGGCGCTGTTCTGCTTCAAGAAGGCCAGCAGCGCAGACCCCAAGGACAAGGAGGCGCTCTTCAGCTACGCAGAGTTGTGTCGCGAACAGGGCGACAATCGGCGAGCTGCCGAGGTGTTTAAGAAGCTCACGGTGCTCATCCCGAACGATCTGTCGCTGTGGATTCAGATTGCCGAGGCGTACCATTGCAACGAGCAAGAAGATGAGGCGGTGGATGCTCTGAAAATGTGCATTGAGAAGGCGGCGACGCTGGACCCGACGCGGAATCTGCACTCGTCGAAGTACGAGCTCAATGCTGTGAATATGCTTGCGGATTTGTACATTACTCTGAAGAAGTATCGTGAAGCTATCGAGGTGATCCACCACCTGCATGCGCGGTATGCCTCAGCTCAAGACCCTGACCAGGTTGAGGGTGATCCGGGTGGCTTGCCGCTGGATATTGCTGTGAAGTACGGCATCTGTCACCTGTTTGAGCGAGACTTTGCCACGGCTGAATCCATGTTCACACATTTGTTTGCTCAGGATGTGGAAGTGTTTGGCGATCTATACCTTGACGTGGCTGATGCGTACATCGCGCTGGGAGATCAGGATCGCGAGGCCGCTGCAATTCTGCAGCAACTACTCGGTCGTGAAGAGTTCCCTGTGGAGCAAATCTGGATCAAGTTTGCCGAGTGTCATGACCGCCTCGGCATTTACGATGTGGCCGTCGAATACTACGAGAAAGCGCTAGCCCACCAACGCTCTTCCCCGGACTTGACAGTGGACCCAGAGTTGATGCTGAAGGCGATGCAGGCAACAAGAAAGAAAAATAGTCCGCTTGAGGGTATCGCTCTGCTGAAAGAGTACCTGCCTGAGACGATGAGGCCTCCCATCCGACCGTATTGGATCAATACTTCCCGGAAAAATAAAGATCAAGACGAGGCTTCTGCGCAAGGAGATGAGAATGGAAAGGACCCTGCAGACAGTGACGTCGAAGAAGTGGAGGAGGAGGCAGAAGACGACGACGAGGATGCTGAGGATCAAACGCGAATGGAGATGGCGCCTGATCCATCGCTATCGGTCGATGCCATGGAGAATGACATCCGTCTCAAATTGTTGATCGAGTGGGGCCACTTGAAGAAGTTATCAGGCGAGGCTGAGGTGCTTTGCCAAGTTGGCATCCCAATCATTCTCACGTCTCTCAGCCAGACCTCGTTCCGACTATCTGGCCGAGTGAAGAATCCTTTAGCAGAGCCACAGGACGTAATTTCTGAGAGCGATGCGCAGTCCATGGGTTTTCAAGTGCTCAAATCCCAGTACCTGGTGGATATCACGGACTCGAGACAACGCGAGTCGTTCATGGGTATCGTTATGCGCGTGGCACAGCAAATCGTAATTTCTCGGGCGCTTGGTGAACAACTCTATTACAACTTGGTGATCGACGTCGCCCAGACACTCACTGAACTGGGTAAATACGTGGCCGCGATCGAGCTACTAACTGATGTGAACACGTCGGACAAGATCTCCAAGCCTACGCTGCGCTTCGAGCTGCGCTTCTTAGCGCTCGTGATAGCTCTCGAATTCAAGGAGAATCGCATGGCGTATGAGTGCGCGCGCTTGAATATCATGGAGGACCCACACAACCTGGGCTACTGGAACCTGTTCTCGCGCGTGATCGCCATTACCGGCGTGTTTTCGTGGCACCAGAAGTTCCTGGCCAAGCTACTGCGCGACGACCCGGAGAGCTACCCAGCTATTCTGCTTGCCGGCCACCAATCGTCGGCCTGGGATATCGCCTCCCTAACGGTGGGTGAGCTGACGCTTGCTCACCAGAAGCACCCCAACGATCCACTCACGCTTTTCTGCATCGGGTTGGCGTTCCTCTCGGCGTCAATGCAGCGGACAATTAATGACCGGCAACACACGGTGGCGAAGGCTTTCGCGTTCCTGCAGCAGTACGAGCGTACTCGCGTCGCCGCCCCGAGTGACATCACATCGGACATTCGTCAGGTCGAAGCCTGGTACAACATTGGTCGCGCACACCAGCAACTGGTACGTTTCTATCGTTGCGGTGGTTCACTTTTCGTCTTTGGCGTTTTGGTGTCTGCGGCAGTTCATTATCACACCAAGTCGCTTGTAAGTTATGCGTTCTGACTGGAGTTTATGTTGGTTCAGGGCTTGTTTCATTTGGCGATCCCGATGTACGAGCGAGTTCTCCGGTTCTTCGAAACGAGCAAGGAGCAGCAGCGCGAGGTGCCTCCGGAGTATTTGCTTTGCCGCGAAACGGCCTACAACCTGTCCCTCATCTACAAGCAGAGGTGCGTCGTTGAACTCTTGCATTGAAGTGCCCAAGCTTTTGTTGACATGTCTTGTGTATTTTTGCGGATTCTCAGCGGCGCGAACGATTTGGCAAGGTACCTCATCGCAAAATATTTAACGATCGGATAAGGTCTCCTCATCTAGACTTAGCAGACCAGTTCGGGCTCCGCATAACACACTGGGCTCAGTTGAGCGTACCGGCGATTGATCCGTGGTGCCACTGTGCGTTCCGCTGCATGGATGCCCCATCTCTCCTTGCGCCTATCAGGTGGACACCTCGAGGTGACGCGAACCGTTCGCGGCCTGCGACGGGCTCATGAAGGGGGTGACCCAAAACTGCAACATGCACCAGCAGCGAGCAATCCTCCTGCCTTTCGTCTGAAATGGCTTAGATCGTGTTTGCCCATTCCGCTTTCTTCCCAGTGGCACGCAAGTCAACGACTGAGAGAGCGATCGCAGCATGCTGGCTCAGTAAGTTATTGTAGTATACGTGGAGCTCCGGTCACGGTTCTTTTCATTCCAACACGGTCTTTTGCGCCCGGTTCCGTAGCTTCGTATCCCAAGCCGCCGTTCGTCCTGGTCCTGCGGCAGTTGAGCCAAGCCGGGCAACAACAACGACGCTCGTACGTAGTGGACCCCAAGCACACGGATGCCGGCATGATGCTCACTCGCAACAAGTATCAGTCCGTTCTCAAGGAAGGGTTCCCTTTGGAGTTGGGTGGAGGGCTGCCGGAATTGACCATCGAGTGGGAGCAGTGGGGTGACTGCTCCCTACCCGGAGACCGCATCATTCTGGTCCTGCCTTCATTCTCCCACTGGCCTCAAACCGCGACGATGCTCGTCCGGGTTGGTGGGAGATCATGATCGGCCCCGGCAAGGCCATCAACACATCCTACTTCCGAGTCATCAGTCCTTGTGTACTCGGCAGTCCGTACGGTGCCACGTCGCCATTGACGATGAACCCGCTCACGGGCGAGAAGTATAAGCAGGGGCCGGACAATACAGTATGAAATTGTATTGCGAGGCCAAAGCTGCAGTAGTAATAACGGCAATATGAGGGCAACCAATAATAATAATTGGTACAATTTAAGTATATTGTTGACATGAGCTATTCATTGCCAAAATGTGACAGGAAAACCGCAAACTTCACGCGAACTTTACGCAAACGTCCCATGGCTGATATCGAACTATTACTGAGGTGTCAGGCCAACCTATACAGTGAGAAAATACAGGTGGAGGCTGATGACGATTACAATAGCCCTGTACTGTTTCCAGGACGGTTTTGGGAAGTGTTGATGTCCGGCAAAGCGCTATTGAGTGTATACACCGCTTGCTCCACAAAAGCCTCGCAACCCAAGGCTGCCGAAAAATAGAGATTATAATAGTTTATTATAGCATTTTCATCATTTATGAACGCCCAACCCCAGAATTCATAGTATTTGATATTGTATTGCTATTATTGGGGCAATATCACATTGTATTGGTTTCATGAACTTCCAATAATAAATAATTGTAGTGGGACAATACCATAATAATTGTTTTGCTATTATTTTTTCCGACCCCTGAGTATATGGCTTCGTTTCCATAGCTCACTCCAGCCGACATGGCTCGCTGCCACGCCAAGGTCTTGGACGACCTGGGCATCGACCGCGTCCACGCTGTCATCGGGGCCAGCGTGGGCGGCATCCAAGCTCTCGAGTTCGCGGCTCAGTTCCCGGGCCGCGTGGATCGACTTGTGGGTCTCGCCTGCACACACCACACCTCACCCGGCACCGTCGCCTTCCGACGCGTGCAGCGGCGCGCCATCCTCGCCGACCCCATGTGCAAGGACGGTAACTACATGCCCGGCGTGCCCCTTGAGGGCATGAAGGTGGCGCGCGAGCTGGGAATGACGTGCTACCGCTCGAGGGAGGAATTCGACGCTCGCTTCGAGTGGAACCCAACGGGCCCCATGCACTTCAAGACAGCAGCCTTCGACGTCGAGAGCTACATGGACTACCAAGCCAACAAGTTCGCGCGCGTGTTCGACCCCAACTGCTATCTGCTCCTCTCCAAGGCCATGGACTTGACCAACTTGGGCCGCAACGCGCAGAACTTGGCCGAGGGTACAAGCCGCGTCTCGTGCGACTCGCAGATCATCGGCATCAAGCAGGATCTGCTGATCCCGATCCAGGAGCAGCGCAACCCGGTCAACATCCTGCAGTCGTACGGACACAACGCGCAGCTGGTGGAGGTGGACTCCAAGTTCGGTCACGACACCATATTCAACGCCCAGATGCAGCTCGACGTGTTCGCTCCGCTCGTCCGCGAGTTCATCGAGGAGCAGCTCAGCGACATCCTCCCTCAACCCACTACGCCATTGAAGCGCTTGTTCTTCCATGGAAGCTGGCTGAGACTTCCAGATTTCCCTTCAAGTGACTCTTCCCCACATCCGAATTGGCCCCGAACGCCATGGAGCGTGTTGCCTACCGCCCACCAGGTAGGCTCCGAGACTGGAAGCGGCGGTATGCCTGCTCCACGGTCCGGTGTAAGCTCGGCCGGGTGTGGAACTCATCAAGGAGATCCAGATTTGCGCTCGACTCATACGGAAGTCCACCACCGAAGCTTGGGCTCTCGCAAACTTCCACGTGCTCCGCCAGTGCGAGGAGCGCGCCGATATCCCCGACTTGACGACTCCCACATTCTTCACCCGGTGCTGTAGAATCGTCAGCTGGGGCCTTCGTCGAGGAGACGAGGTTCGTCTAGGGGACCCCTTTACGACTCAGCAGTAGCGTTCCTCGCGGCAAGACCAAGCACATACACGTACGAGCCGGACGACATCACCAAGATTGGTCATCTACATGATGAGGCTGGCGGACTCATGAGCGTCAACGCTACTAACATGGTTGTGACCCAGTTCCGCAAGCGCTTCACCCTCTTTGTGCGGCTTTGGTATGGGATCTCTGTCAAGGAAACCAGAAAGGTCGTGCGCGCCTGCTACAGCTCGGATGCGCCGGCGCGCCGGGAAGTACTGGAGATGAAGGAGTGGCTGGGATCCGAAGCGTGGGGTGTGGACGGTGAGCTGGAGCAGGTTGTCCCCTGGAAACCCGTCATCAAGAAGCATGTGGGCTATTTCGTGCGGAAGCTGTACGAGATCATGGTCTTTGTCGAGCAAAAGCAGATCGAGCAGCGGCGACAGCGCGCGCGAAGTGGAGATACAGCGACGGCTCAGAAGAAACGATTCTGGAAGTGGAAGAGGAAAAAGAGAACGAAGAAGAACAAGGGCGCAAAGCGCTCTAAGACAATCAAGATGTTCAGCCTTCTACCGCTGTCGCAATCATTCGCGCTCTACAACATCAAGATCGATCCATCTACTTTGGCAAACCTCTGCTCGCGCATCTGCAAGCGCACTGGCGAGAATATTCTTGGCGTTGAACTCACACCCAACAACCGTATCCCGCAACCCCCCTTATTTCACTCAGCGGGGCTCCGAGTTAATGAGGCGCGCATTCAACATCACACAGTTCGAGACTCGGCGCACCAAGGTCGGTAAAGCCCGCTTCAATAGTCTTTCGGTGGACGAGAAGGCAAGGCACGCCGCCAGGTTCTTCGGTGACTCGATCCGGTCAGATGGGTACGCGGCTTCCGTGTTAATGGTGCAGTTCACACGTTCGGCACGCTCCGTTGAGAGAAGAGAGGAAAACGAGGACGATGAAGAACTTGAGAACGCTGAGGAGTTTGATGACGACCCGGATTCGGAATCGCTCGTGACGGAGATGAACGGCGAGGAAATAACGGAGGACGAGCCTGAATCGGAACCTGAGGAAGACACTACACACGAGCAGGATCCCAGTACAGCGAGCGAAGTCAGCGACTCGGCTCCCTACCCCGCCCCCGAGCCAGCCCTCCGGGGAATCCGCGCTCGCGGGTTTGTGGGTGTCGATCCAGGCAAGAAGGCCCCCTGCACGGCTGCGATCATCGGCAAGCTTCGCGCCAAAAAGAAAAAGCCCCACCCCCTCCACCCCCACCACCCAAACCCCCACGACGGCACCGCAACAAGAGGTGCCCAGTGGAAGACCGCGTGAGCTCAACCGGACCTGCACGCACTCCAGTTCGAAGACGTCGCGTACCGAAACTACCAAAGGTCCAGCATGAACAGCGAATTCTCCAGATCAAGGCAGGCGAATACCAGCACATGAGTGGCAGTAAGAAATTCAACAAGTGGCACGAGAAGCTGCGCCTCCGATTTCCTGAATACCAGACCGCAATCAGCAGCCTTCCCTGCCTCAAAACGGCTGACTCGAGAGTTTTCCTCATTCGGATGGAGCAGGTATGGCTCAACCTGGACTATCTCCTGGATTTCGGCATCGCACACAATTTCAGGAAATGGAGATTTTTCTCGCATGTAGAGCACCGGGTCGCTGTAGACGACGTCGCCAAAAGGCTGATACCAGAGGCCGGGTCGCACGTGTGCGTCGGATTTGGCAACTGGAGCCAGAGCGACAACATCAAAGGAGGGCCAAAACCCCCGTTGAGACCTCTCGAGAAGGCTATGAGGAAGAGAGCGACAGTGGTCAAGGTGCACGAGTTCAGGACGAGCAAACTATGCTCCGCCTGCTACCAGCCTATGAAGATGGCCGTCTTCCTCGATCCAGACGATCCTGGCCCCGACGAGCTGGACGCCGACGAAAGACCTCTCTACTACGATCGTTCCGTATTGCGTTGTGCCAACAAGAACTGCAAGAAAAACTTTCTGAACAGAGACGTCAACGCCGCCGTCAACATGCAAACCCTGCTTATGGCGCGACTGCAAGGTTTACCGCCTCCCGCGGAGTTCGTACGGCAATGACGAAAGAACAAGAAACAACGAGGACGGGAAGAAGCTCTCCCTTCGAGGAGCGGTGCACATAACCGTCCTCACGGTGGGTCTGAGGCCGCTGGCCAAGAGGATGAGTCCGTTACTACTAGGGAGGAGGCAGACCCGCGCTGCATCTACGTAAGTCGTCTAGCTACTAGGCTTGAAATCGCTCGCCGAGCGGGACTTGAAATACATCTGCATAATCGGCTGATTGCGAACTTTTGCCGTCGTCGATAAACTAAGTAAACGGCGGCATCATCTTCGTTGGCTACACATGTGCATGTAGGTTGTGACGGACAATGCATTGTACCAAACTCTATAGCAAACCGATCCCGTGTTTGATCATGGCTCTGTCCCTGACAAAGAATCCAAGCTGTATCCTCCATCCAAACTTATCAAAGCGCATCGACTCTTACAGTTGAGGCCGTCATTATCCAATTTTCCTGGTTGCAACATACCAGAATGGGAGTCTGGAAGACCGATCAACTCGCGGAGGTGCGCGTGGAAACCGGCAAGGCCGATCTTGGTGCGCGTGAGCCCGTCACGGTTCTGGACGTTTTCAAGGACATCGTAGCTCGCGCGCCGAACGGGAGAGCTCTCAGCACCAAGAAGAACGGCGAGTGGGTAATGTACACTTGGCAGCAGTACTACGACATCAGCCACCAGTTCGCGCGCGCTCTCATTCACGTAGGCGTGGAGCTCCACGAAGCTGTCAATGTACTCGGCCCGAATTGCCCTGAATGGCTCTTCACCAACATGGGAAGCATCATGGCCGGAGCGGTCATCGCCGGTGTCTACGTTACCAGCACTCCGGAAGCGTGCCAGTATATCTCAGCGCACTGCGATGCCAAGGTCGTGGTGGTGTCCGACAAAGGCCAATTGGACAAGTATCTCTCAATTCTGGATCAGCTGCCGAAGTTGAAGGCCTTGGTCGCGTGGAACAAGGACGACGTACCCCAAGAAGCCAACTACAGAGTGCCAGTCTACTGTACTCGTTCGACGACTTCCTGGAGCTTAGTGGGAACGTGGACGCGAGCCTGCTCGACGAAAGGATGAATGCGCAGCAACCTGGTCACTGCTGCACGCTGATCTACACGTCTGGTACGACGGGCCCCCCGAAGGCAGTCATGATTTCCCACGACAACTTGACGTGGACGGTGGCTGCGGCCATGAATACGCTCAAGGATTTCGTAGATGCAAAGCGGTCCATGAGCTTCCTGCCTCTTTCTCACGTGGCGGCTCAAATCCTCGACATTCACCTGCCGCTAGCCATCGGCTCTGAAGTGTACTTCGCGGGCCCCGACGCCCTTCGAGGGGGTCTGCTAGGCACGCTGCAAGAGGTTCGGCCCAACTTTTTCTTCGGCGTGCCTCGAGTCTGGGAGAAAATGATGGAGTCACTGAAGGAGAAGCTTGGCGGCGCGCCGGAAGGGCTCAAGAAGTCGCTGTTGACATGGGCCATGGATCAAGGCGCCGAATACGCTACTCAATCGCAGTTTGGCGCAGCATCCGGAGCCAGCTGGAGCTTTTGGGCAGCCGACTACTTGCTGTTGGGCAAAGTGCGTAATGCTCTCGGGCTGGACGAGTGCTCCATCTTCTTGACGGGCGCTGCTCACATTGATCCTAACGTCATTCGGTACTTCAGCAAGCTTAACATCCCGCTTTACGAGCTCTTTGGGCAATCCGAGTGCACAGGGCCCCATTCAATCAACAGCCCGGGGAAGTGGAAGATCGGCACGGTTGGGCCCGAGATGGAGGGGACTCGCACGCGCATCGACCCGGACACGGGCGAAATTCAGTACACGGGCCGCCACATTTTCATGGGCTACTTGAAGGACGAAGCTGCCACTAAGGCTACTCTCGATGAGGACGGTTGGCTGTACTCCGGTGACGTTGGCAAGATCGACAAGGACGGGTTCCTCTCCATCACAGGGAGGATCAAGGAGATCATCATCACTTCGGGTGGCGAGAATATCCCTCCTGTCTTGATTGAGAACGCGCTCAAGACCGAGCTCCCGGCGCTTGCAAATGTGCTGGTCATCGGTGAACAGCGAAAGTTTCTTACATTCCTGTGCTCTCTGCGAGTGGATCCCGATCCCGTCACTGCTGCTCCCACCGCCAAGCTTGATAAGGTGGCGTTAGCCGTGGCGAAAGAAATTGGCAGTGGCGCCACCACGGTTCCGGAAGCGCGGGTGTGTGAGAAGTTCTGCAAATACATCGAGGAAGGAATGGCACGAGCCAACGCACAGGCCGTCTCGCGGGCCCAATGCGTCCAAAAGTTCGTCATCATCTCCCGCGACTTCTCTCTCGATGGCAATGAGCTCACTCCGACCATGAAGGCGAAGCGGTCGGTTGTTGAGAACAAGTACAGCCAGGAGATCGAGCAGATGTACGCTCACGCTTGCCTGTAAAATTGGGGAGAAACAATAACATTGATATATTTTTCAGGGATTCCCAAATCGGTTTTTGAATGCAGGCGGTATTGAAAATAGCCTCTTGGCGAACTCATGCATTTTTGGACACGCTCTCATCACTTGAGCATTGATCAGGCTGAAGGCGAGAGTGAGCAGTGTTCACCATATCATGGGTAAAGGGTGGAATTTGGTCAAGGGCGCTACCAGCGCTCCCGCTGCCGATGGAGTAACGACAACCGTCCCTCCAGGCGAGTATCACCTTGGAAAAGCAGGTCGGTTATGGTTGGCTGCACTGGGTGGCGCTCGTGCCGAGGTGGTGCCAGCATCGAATCGAGTATCGCTCAAAGTGGCAGAGCAGGAGCGCCTAATTCGTCTCGCCCGTTCGAATCACACGCACAAGTACATGCTACTCCCCGACTCAATGTTCCGATATTGCTGGGACCTGCTTCTGGCTATCACGACGATTCTACTCATCTGGCGGGTGCCGTACACTATCGCGTTTGGGGAAAGTGAGCTGTGGTACTGGTATGCGTTCAACAAGATCACCGACGCAATCTATCTTCTCGACGTGGTCTTAAACTTTAGGTGAGTCAACAGAAACAATCGTTTCTCCAACAAGAATATGGGCTGACTTTGTTTTCCTGGGATATAGAACAGGGTACGTGGAGGACACTGAGATCGTCATGGACAGTCGCCTTGTCGCCAAGCACTACATTCAAGTAAGTGATCTAATTATCAAGCAAATGCAAGCAGCATGCAGTTAACTTACCCGATTGTTGCACCTGTATCTTCACAGAGCTGGTTCTTTGTCGACCTCATCGGCTCGATTCCGGTAGAATACATTATCAGTGCCAACACGGCTGGGTTTTCTGGAGTAGAAAGGAAAGCATTCAAGGCGTCGGTGAAGTATTTGAAAGTCCCGGTGGGTCCGTGCCATTTGCAAGCTCAATGGTTGCTACTTTTCTGAATTTTTGCTGTGTTCTTGCTCTGCAGAAACTCTTTCGAGTTGCTCGACTTATCAAATTCGTGCAGTAAGTCACTATCTTCACTCTTACAGTATATACTATCCAGTAAAGCTCACACATTCCTTTATCGGTTCGTTATATAGGAAATACATGCGGTTCGCATACGCCGTTCAGGTGTTTGCATGCTACATCTCGCTCATCCACTGGGTAGCTTGTCTCTGGGCTGGACCGATGATTGGTCTCAACGATGTCGAAGACGACCAGCTAGCATATAACGAAGCTCTTTATTCAGCTGTGTTGCTGCTACTGAATATCTCGGCAGTCACAGTCGAACCCAAGTGGCAGTTTCTGAGCGCTGTCCTTGGCGTCGTCGGCTTTTTATTCCAATGCCTAACGCTCGCGAGCATCACGGCTGGAGTGATCGGGTCGAGTTCACGCGCTCTGCAATATCAAGAAAAGGTTCGGATGGTCATGAGTGATCTCAAGGCGCTGCACGTACCTGGCGAGCTGCGTAAGGCCACCAAGAACTACTACGAGACCCTCTGGCGAATGAAAAACACCTCTGACCGGTATGAGAAAGCCATTTACGAGGATGAAGACCTGTCGCCCGCGTTGCGCGCTGAGATCGCGCTCTACATCCACAGAAACCTCATCGCCACAGTGCCGCTGTTTCAGGGTTGTTCGGATTCCTGCCTCGCCGCGTGTGTCATGAGGCTCAAGACGCAACTTTGCATGCGTGGCGACGTGGTTTTCCACAAAGGCGACCCGGCCAACTCGATGGTCATCATCAGTCGAGGCAAAGTCAAAGTTATCTCGCCGGATAACGAGGGGCTCCTGGCGGTGCTCAAGGCCGGAAGCTTCTTCGGAGAAATCGGGTTGCTGCGGCATATGACGCGCTCCTGCACCGTGATCGCAGGCACCTTCTGCGAGCTCAAATCTTTGGATAGAAACGATGCCGAAGAAATCTTCGAGGCGTATCCCCATATTCATGATCGGCTTTTCGCCGAAGCAGAGAAGCGCCGTCTGGATACCCGACTCAAAGAGCGTCTATACAACGTCAAAGTCCTCGACAACGCACACGCTGTCGATGTCAGCAGTATCGTTGAGGTGCCTGGTTCGGGTGGCAAGAACAACCAGCCTTTCGTTCATGGGGCCTCAGAGGAAAAGCACCCTGCCGCCCCCATGTCTTCTTCGGGGTCCGGTAGCAAGCCTTTCCGACTTGTTCGAGGTAACTCGTTCCAAACGGAAGACGGCATCGCTGTCAACAGCGAGCTGGACACGATGAACATCAACCTTGATGAAATCTTGCGCTTGGTAGAAACGCTCAAAGCCACACAAGGCCGTTTGTCTCGCGTTCAGGAGCGGCGGCAATCTATTCACATGGCACTGAATTCTCCAACACCCATCAACAGTATCAACTCGGTGCTATTCACGCAAGCACCTGCTCGACCTGACTCACGAGCAAGCACACGCAACCGAGAATCACTTCATAGTGTCAACCGCAGTGGAAATCGGAGCGGGAACTCCTAGTTGAGCTAGCGCTTTATCGATGGCTCTTGCACGTTTGGGCGCAGCGTGCGGATTGCTGTTGCAATGTTTTCTGAAATCAAAGTGGAAGTTGCAGAACTCCAGAAGTATGAATGAAATATTAACCAAAGCAAGATTTTGAAAGCGGCTTCATCGTTTCGGCATACCGAAGGCACTAGTATCGCGCCCCCTGTTGGAATTTGAAAGATCACCTTTTACACACACCGAATTGTCCTTAGACCCCAGCACGCTTCGCTTCTTCGCCCAACAATTTGTCGCTCTTTTCCTTCTACGGGTAACAGCCGCGAATAATAGTCTGTTAGTTCAGTGCACCACAATATTGACAACGACAAACTTACCTTTTTGTCACTCATCGATCTCGAAGACCTGGTTTTCTCCGGGCGACTAAGCAGATTGTTGAAGAAGTTCTGCAAATGCTTCGAGCTCACATCCTTCTCCTCGCGCTTGCGGCGATCAGCTGCCGCCCGGCGGGCCACTGCTGCCTGCTCCGCCTTTTTGCTCGCCTCAATGCTCTGCTTTTGCAGCTCCTCCAGACCTGCACCGGCTGCTTTCTCCAACTTCTCCAGCCATTGTTCGTGGCCATCGACACGGATGTCAGACGCAAGCAACGCAGTAGCATCTTCGGCGTCTTCAGTCGGAGCAGGCACGATTTTCTCAAACGGCTTATCAGTCGGCCAACGAGCTTGTGAGCCAACAAGGCTCTGGTTCACCAATTCAAAGGAGTCATAGCCGGACGGGATGAAAAGGCTGTTGTGGTCAACCAGTTGCGGTGGCTCCGTGAACTTGAATTGGGACGGATACGCACGGTGAAGAATATACTTGCGGAGTGTGTCCACGTTGGATCCAGTTTTTGCAGACGTGAACACCACCGAGGCACCGTCTGCCAGCCGTGCCAACACAGGACAGTGACAGAGTTAAAAGAAGCACTCAATACAAAATGAAACGTCAGCCTTACATCGAATAGCGAACTGGCGAAGTGTGTACTCAATGTAGTCCATCTTCACCGAGTTTTCTGGTCGCAACTAAGAACGACACAACGCTCACAGTCAGACTCTACCCTTTCAATCGCTCCTCACATTAAACACGTACATCAGCTTTGGCCACAACAAGCACCAACGGCACACCCAGATTCTTCGACAGCACACCTTCCTCCATCTATGGATACGCCAGCATAAAACAAGACATGTCAGCATCGTCAACTCAATCCCGAAAACAATAAAATCCTCGTACAAATTCATTCGTGGACGTGTCCATCGGCGTCGGCGCAGAATGATCGACAGTCTACTCAGATAAAGCAAAATACACGTCAGCCCAGCTCTCCCCCTTGCAACAAAAACGTTTTTGCGTCCATCGTACCGGGTCTTCATACGCCAGAATGTGCTGCTTGATAGCTGCGTACAGCTCGTTCCTCGCCTCAGGCGCCAGTTGGTTGATCTGCTCCAGCAACTGGCCTTCCAGCGCCGAGAGCCACTGCTCCAACGAGCTCTTGATCGTCCAGGGCCGCGACAGATCCAGCACAATGGCCACCACCGTCTACCAAAGCCCAAATCAAATTAATTAGTACCCCCTCCCTTCAGTAGAATAGTGCCTCCTCCACCTTCCTCACCTTCTGCAGCGTCCGGGGCTTGACCGCGATCTTGATGAGGTCCTTGAGGTTCAAGTCGTTCAGACTCCACGTGCCGATCTGCGCCATCACGTCCTCTAAACGGCATTAAAAGGGGTTAAGAACCTACGTTTTACCCCTCTAGCCCGTATTTTAATTCGTAGTTGCAGTACCGGAGGCATCGCCGCCGCTCTCCTTGGCCCGCGGGTCCAGCACGTCCAGCGTCTTGAAGGCCAGCAGCGTGTCCACGGCGTGCGCCTCGTCCGCGGCCTCCGAGGGCGCGAGCTTGGCCTCGTCCAGCCGCGCCAGCAGCGCCGACTTGCCGCTCTCCGCGTCGCCCACCACCAGCAGGTTGGCGGCCGGCAGCTTGGAGCGCACGGAGCAGTCGCGCAGCATCTGCTGCCACAGATCCTCCCCCGACGTCATAGTTCGTGCGCGTCTTCCGGAGTGATGGTCACTGCAAGATGTTGTGTACGATTTGTGTAGACTTTGAAGTTGTATCGGTGCCTAACTACATGTATGAGATCCCACAGAGCGGAGGCACAATGTACGATTGAAGACAAACGAATTCTGGTAAGTCGTCATTATCAGAGGGTTACATGATGCCTACAGCTAAACTCGTACAGTCTAGTGCGTGTATGAACAGTGTATCCATCCGTCGAGGTTGGATGTTGATGCAGGAAAGAAAGTATAGCAGCAGTGGATGTGGCTGCTATATCGACTACAGCGTAGTCAGACTACAGTCCACGGAGGAAACTCTGCTGCGTAGCCGACTTGGTCGAGCTCGCCAACACGCGCGGGTAGTCCGAGTCTTTGCATTTCTTCAGGCGGCTGGAAGTGAACAGTCCGAAGTGCTTCTCCAGCTCCACCGTACCCATGGAGTTGTCGTCGGCCCGACGGTCGAAGAACGAGAACCAGAACTTGAGAGGGGCAGAGCTGACACTGGTAGCGGTCTTGGGCACCCAGTTGGCCACAGCTTTGTAGTACTTGATCGACTCGGACAGTGACGGCGTCACACCGGAAAGAGTCGAAGCAGCGCCAGCCGTAGGGAAGCCCGTTTCGTAAAGTACCATCTTCTTTGAGGAAAACTTCTTGGCCATGGCGTTCCAGGCCGAGTCCAAGATCGCGACCGGGCTATTGGCATTGTAGCCGCTGTCGAAGAACGGGTAGATGTTCACACCCAGACTGTCCAAGTTGGCTGCCAAGCTAGCAGTCTCCGTGTCGTAGGCAGAGTCCAAGTACTCGGCGATGCGCTGCACCGTGCCAAACTTGATGGTAGCCGCAAGCTTGCCACCCAAGCGCGTCTTGATGGTGGAAACGATCTTGAGGATATCGGCCGCTTTCGTACCGGTCGCCAGGTTCTCATTGCCCACGAGGATTGTCTTCACCGTGCCCGGGTAGTTCTTCACGGCGGCAACAGCGTTGTCGATTTCAGCCGACTGCCAGGACTCAGTCGTCATGAACACGCCCAGGTGCAGCTTGACGTTGTTCTTGGCTGCATACTTCGCCACGGGGACACCGTAGTACTGTGAGTAGTAGGTGCGCGCGTCCGTGAAGTAGCGAGAGACCATGGCTAGGTCCGTGTCGATCGATGCCGCCAGCTTAGTCGCGTTCAGCACCTCACTTCCCAAGGGGTAGTCCTGCGAGTGCATCGGACTGTAGGTTGTGGCCATGTTGTTGTAGGCAGCGGCGGAGAAGGGGGCGATTGCCACCATGGAAACTGCAGCGAACGCGAAGGCTGCTGCAATGGCGACCATGACTCGGAGTGGAGAGGTTCGGTGGAGGTGAATTGAAAAGTGAACTCTGGGGGGCTTGTTCATTGAAGGCAGTCGATCCAAAAGCTCTTAGCTACAGTACGGAGGCAACGTGGTCACTAGTGGTGATCACCTTAATAGCGTAAGATCGCACAGTCACGAGATATCTGGTCATGTCCGTGCCTGCGCTTGCCATGGAGCGCACTCAGCGAACGAACACCAAAGTAAACTCGACCACCAGGTAACGTTCACTGAAAGTGTCCAGATGTAAATGGGTAGTACCTATCATACACAAGTATTTCAGATGCTACTAATGGTCGATGATCCTGCAAAGGAAGATACCGGTAAGCACGATCCCAACGTCACATCATACCTGGCGCTAAGAGAGCTAAGTGATCAAGGTAAACCTCAGCTTACACGGCCGTGCTGGGATCCACGATCTTGCCCTTGAACAACTCGATCAGCTTGTTTCCAATCTCCTTCACCTCCTCAGCGCTCCGACCTTCCACAGTGAGGCGTGTGTTGAAGCTTGTATCGCGCGTGCCAGTCTTTTCCTCGGTCAAATTCACGTAGCTGCCCAGGGCAACGTTCGGGTGCTCCTTTTGCAAGGCTTTGTAGGGTGCAGCGATGCTGCTTTCGTATTCCAATGTGCTCACCTGCATCAGCTCAGTTTCAATAATAGTGCCGGCATTCCAATAAGTGCGGATAAAACTGCCAACGTACAATGACACGGTGGATCGGTACCCCGACAAAGTGCTCCTCATTGCAGGTCAGCATGTCCTTGACCATGGATGGGATACCGGGCAAAATGTACACGTTCTCCACGACAACGATCGGCGTCCACCCAGACCCGTGCAAAATCTTGCACCCTTCAGGTAAAATCGCCATGCGCTTGACACTATCGTCGAACGGGACGCCGGGGTACTTTTCCTCCCCAAACTTCTTCATGGCGGCCATTGTCGGCTCGTGCAGCGCAACACCCACACCGAACGCCTTCGCCTACATCATCACATATCAACATTAGTACATGCTCTCACTTGACTTAACGCGTCCATAATGAAGCCGCAGTCTCACGATGCTCTCGTAGGTGATGTCGTCGTGCGTGGGGCCGATGCCTCCCGTCGTGAAGACGTAGCCCGTTGGCCCCACGAACGCAGACAGCTCCTTGACTGTCTCGATGATTGCGTCTTCCTCGTCGGGGATGACCACGACGCGCTTGAGGTCGAGACCCCGACGGAACATGAGCTTGGCGATGAAGTTGGAGTTGGTGTCGAGAGTCTGTTCGTCGTGCATTCACGTGTGTCAGGAGGGGAGGGTATCAAGCGGCTCTAGGTCTCAGTTGTTTGGGATGTACCTTCCCAGTGAGCACTTCGTTGGCGATGACGCAGACGGCGGCGCGCGGTGCAGATGCGGGGGCAGTGGAGGTCATGGTGCGGGTGGAGAGAGGTATGGCGCAGCGAGGGGGGCGAGGGATGCAGTGTAGACGCCACATACGCAGTAGAATCGAGAGTGAGGTGTGATTCGCCAATATTGGCACAAAACAACACTTGGATTTACTATGCTTCTTCTTGAAGTTACTGGCGGCTTGGCGAGATGCATTGCTAAGTTAATGGAAGGAAGGCGGCAGGTCGATGACAGGGACCGGGAGCTTTGTAGTTTTATCTCGCACGGACGACCATGGTGAAGCAGCCAACCGCATTAAATGCGTTGTTTACGGGGAAGGGTAGCGATTGGCTGTAGTAGCCGCGAGATTGCGTCGACACTTCAATTCCTCACAGCAGCACCCGAGCGTCATCATCGGCAGCTACGTGAACCTGACGGAGGAGAAGACTGGCACGCGCGACCCGAGCTTCAACACGCGTCTGACTGTCGAAGGCCGCGACGCTGATGAAGTGAAAAGCGTCGGCGACAAGCTCGTTGAGCTGTTCAAGGGCACGATCGCTGACCCGGGCACCGTCGTGTAAGAAATGTAGCCGTGTAAGAAATGTAGCCATGTCCACCTGACAGACGACCACCGAGACGTGCACCCACGTAATTTCCCACATAATAATTACCAATCTAGTCAGCGGGAGGGATGACGTGCCCGCATTCCGAGGCAAACTCTATCGTCGCCCCTCCTTCCCCCCCCTCTGCTCTTCCGCCCACATCGCATCTTGCTCCCGACGTCTCAAGCCATGAGCGCACATAGGGACACGGGCCACAGCCGCAGCAGCAGCACGGCCAGCAGCGGTCTGGCGCCTCCTCCGCCGCCGCCTCCGGGCAGCGCGCCCATGCCGCCGGCTCCGCGCTTCTCGCCGCTGGACCACGCGTCCCCCGAGGTGACGCAGAGCAACCCGCTGCACCAGCTCCTCCAGCAGCAGCACGCGCCCACAGCGCCGCCCGCGCCCATGCAGTTCCCCGCGCCGCCCGCCGCGTCGTCGCTGGCCAGCCAGAACCAGTTCCTGCAGCAGTTCCTGGCCTCGTCCTCCTCCAGCCACATGCGCCCCGTGCCCTTGTCCACGCCCATGGGCATGTCCATGCAGGCGCCGCCCAGCTCGCTCCTGCCGCCGTTCCAGCAGCAGGCGCCACCCCCTCACGCCGCGTTCCCGCCGCCGCGCGCTGCCTTCTCCCAGTTCCAGCCGGTTCCCAGCCTCTCGTCCACGGGCGGGGGCATGTTCCCGGCCGCGCCGCGCAGCTCCACCTCGGCGTCTATCGGCAGCAATGGCGCGTCCGCCTCCTCCTCGCTCACGGGCTCTCCGCGCCGCGCGGCCGGGGAGGCTTCGGCCACGCACCCGCCGCCCGGCGTGCGCCTCAGCGGCGAGAGCGTGGACTACCGCCCGCGCGCCGAGACGGACAGCAGGTCGCTCGAGGTCATGCCCATCACGCTCTACAACTCGGAGCGCGCGTCGCAGCTGGGCAACCTCATCTCGGTGAACGAGCACTTCATCTCATACCCGATCCGCAACGGCCTCATCCGCGTCATCAGCCAGAGCTCCGTGGACAGGCTGCTCCTGCGCAAGCACGAGCACCACGCCGTCTCGGAGCTCGCCTTCTTCAACAGCAAGTCGGACCTGTTGCTGAGCGCGGGCTCGGACCACCACGTGGCCATCTGGGCCATCCAGAATGACCCCATGAGCCGCGAGCTCGTCAAGCTCGTGCCCACGCAGGCGCAGCGCGTCAAGTGGCACCCGTCCGACTCGAACAAGATCGCCATCGCCAACGGCAGCGTGGTGTTTATTGCCGACCTCACGGACGTGGACGCCGATGGAACGGGAGCCGAGAACCTCTACGACATGAGCGTGGTCTGCGGCCAGACGTCGGGCCAGATCAACGACATGGCCTTCTCCCCCGGCAACGGCGAGTGCGTCGTCACTGCCGGCAGTGACGGCCTCGTGCAGGTGTACCGCGTCCAGGGCCGACTGCCAGGCCAGCCAGCGGAGTTTATCCAGCGGTTTGAGCCATTTAGAGGCGAGGAGGTCAACAGTCTCCACTTCTACGGTGGGAACTTTTCCAACCAGCCGGGACTTTTCATCGGAGGCGAGGCCAACACGCGCCTATCGCTGTGGAACGCGGCGCTGACTGAGAACACGACGCCTGTGTGCTACCAGACGGTGACGATCCGTGACGAAACGCAGGAAGACTCGGAGCTGATCCATGAGACCATCTTGGACCCCACGACGCACTTCTTGTTTGTCGCGGACCGCGCCAAGCCGCTGGTGTACGCGTTCCACTTGGCGCCCAGCTCGGACGCGCGCACGCCTCGTCGCTTTGACAACGTTACCGAGTTCGCGCTCGCGTACCCGGTGCTCAGTATGGGGTTACTGAACCGGACAGGACAGAGCCAGTCGGCGCGTGACGGCGCTGACTTCGCCTCGGCTCTGGGTGGACTTAACTTTTCCATGCAGTTGTACTGCCTTCAGACTCAAGCTATTCAGAGGTATCACGTGGCGGCCAGTGACTGCTTTATCCCTGGCGCGCGTGGATCCATTGAGGATGAGGTTGAGGCTGGTGAGAACGTTGGACAGACGGTTGGTGCTGTGACGACGGAAGGAGAGAACATCGAGACGTCGTACCAGACTGCGGCCGAGTCCCCACGAGCTGCCACCGCTGCGATTTCGGCTCCTGAGACGGAGATTGACGCACAGGCACCTGAAGACGAGGAAGAGGAGGAAGAGAGCAACGCCGATCAGCACGCTCCGCTTCGTTCTGGTGTGAATGGACTTCCCCCGACTCCTTCGTCCCCGGGAGCTCGCAGTACGCGAAGCACTCGGAGCGCTGGCGCCCGCTCGCTGCATCTAGCTACCGGCGACGACGCTGTATCAGTGTCCGCCTCGTCTGTTGCTGGTGACGATGCTTCGCTCCCTAGCCTGCGGTTTTACAATCGTTCTTCTCCGTCATCCTCGGTTCGTGCGTTCCAGGACGAAGCTTCCGTGCAGTACGACCCATCGATTGATGACACCGCAAGTGAGACACATCAGCAGACGCTCCTTGCTTCGCTTCGGCGCATGGAGGCAGCGCAGCTTCAGCGCGACGAGGAACTCCGGGAACAGATGCGCGTAGTCATGGGCAATTTGGGCAACCACCTGACGGCTCAGGTATCGACTCAGGTGGAAAAGTCGATCCAGAAGCAGTTGCAGTCCGTGCTGGTGCCCGCCATGGGTCGCATCGTGCTGCACACGATGGAGAACAACTTCATGAAGCCGGTGCAGAATGGATTCCAGCATGTGATTAGTGAGAAGCTGATCCCGTTGATGGAGCAAAAGCTGGATGACTCCTTGGCGACGTCGCTGCCGGACCAGCTCGCCAATGGCGTTGACGACATGGTTCAGCGTGTGGTGGAAGATGTTCGCCAGCCTGTGCGTGAATCGTTCCGTGAGTGCTTCCAGGACATTTTGATCCCGTCTTTCCAGGCCGCTACACAGAAGATGTTCGAGCAGATTAACGACACCTTCGTACAGGGAACGCGCAGTGCGTTTGAGGGCAGTGGACAGAACTCTAGCAATGCGAAGGTTGCGAGTCAACTAGAGCAGTTGACGAAGGTGGTGGAAAGCTTGTCCCAGAAGGTGGAGCAACTGAGCACAACAGTCAATGCTGGCAGCGTGAATGGAGCACTGGTTCCTGCTGCGAAGTCTCCCGAGGAGCTGCAGTTCGAGACTCAGAAGGGCACGGTACTGGACTATCTCGCACGAAATGATTGGGAGGAGGCGTTCAAGTTCGCACTGGGCGCGCAGAGCGTGAACCTGGTAGCATTTACGTGTCAGCAGTGTGACCCCCGACTTGTCCTGAGCAGTCGCCCGCCGAAGCTCTCGCAGATGCTGATCCTGTGCTTGGTGCAGCAATTGGGTGCCGACCTCGCTGACGACCTGGAGACAAAGCTCAACTGGCTGCGCGAGTCGCTGCTGGTGATGAACATTCGCGATCAGAGTATTGCTGGCTTCGTGACGAGTGTGCTTCAGGAGCTTCAGACAGGATTGAACAGTGTGCCGGCGGAGTACCGTGACTCGCAGTACACGCTGCTGCACCACGTACTCAACTCCATGCTTAACTCTGCGTGATGATCGGCGTAGCACAGGTAGAAATGTCAATCAAATACAGACTTTGCTTCCGTTTAGCGTTCCACGTATTGTGAGCTTAAAACGTAGTTGTGGTACAAAACTAGCAACTGAAATTTTCAGTCAGTCTGAAAACAGCGGCAACTTTGACCACAAATCTTGGCTCACCGCTTTCAGACACGCAGGCAACGTAACTCGCCAAGCAAGGTATTCTACTTACCCGCACTTCTCTCCGCCCAGGCAACGCCATCCCATAGCTGCCAGTCCGTGACGTTTGGCGAGTACCATCCGCATTGTGGGCAATTGTTTTCAACCACAAACCCGTCACGGACTTCTTCGTGGTGGTTCTTCAGGTACTGCCAGGGGTTGTAGGCTTTAGTGCTCCCGATCTGCATTTTGCATTATTTTCAACATTTTCTAACCTTATACTCTGATAAAAAAAATCGACCTGTGCAGAGCTCTGCAATTAGTGCTATGACTTGTCCTTGAAAGGAATGCAAACAAAATTACACCATTCTAGTGCTCGGAAGGATCCACCTTCTGGCCATCAAAGAGTTCGGCGATTTTGTCGCTAACCTCCTTGACCTCAGCCTCGTCGCGCCCTTCGATAGTAAGGCGAGTCTTGAAGCTCGTGTCGTGCACGCCAGTCTCGTCCTTGGTCAGGTTCACGTAGCTGCCAATAGAAATGTTCGGGTGAGCATTCTGCACTGCCGTCAACTCCGCTGCGATGTCGCCTTCTAGCTTCAGCGTTTTGACCTGCAGCCCCCACCAACAGTTAGCACAACAAGCTCACGCCATCCAAATCAGCTCGGAACTCCACTTACGATCGCGCGGAAGATAGGCACCCCCACGAAGTGCTCCTCGTTCGCCGTCAGCATCGAGCGCACCATGGACGGAATGCCCGGAAGGATGTACACGTTCTCCACCACAGCAATAGGCGTCCAGAACTCGGTCGTGAGCGTCTTGCAGCCCGCCGGTAGCAGAGCCATCCGCTTCCGCCCCTCCGTCATCCCTCCCAGACGCGTCGCCATGGCCTCCTCCAGGCCTTTCAGCGTCTCCTCATGGAACTCCACTCCAAGACCGAATGCCTTTGCCTGTAATATAACAGGGATGGAGTTAATAAAACCACTCTTGTAGTGACTGTGAAGACCCGTATTAGACTGAAGACGGAGAACATACCACGCTCTCGTATGTGATGTCGTCGTGGGTGGGGCCGATGCCTCCCGTGGTGATGACGTAGCCGCTGGGCCCCACCATCTGCGACAGCTCCTTGACCGTCGACACGATTGCGTCTTCCTCGTCGGGGATCACCACGACGCGCTTGAGGTCGACGCCCCGGCGGAACATGAGCTTGGAGATCCAGTGCGAGTTGGTGTCCAGCGTCTGCAGCAACACGAGCAGAGGTTAGACGCTGTCTTGTCTGCACTCGAGGCGTGGCTGCTGACGCATGCTTCACCTTCCCAGTCAAGACCTCGTTGGCGATGACGCAGACAGCGGCGCGAGGGGCGGGCTTCGAGAGGGTCGACATGGCGCGGCGCAACATGGAGCTTGGAGCAGGGGAACACACCCTCACGGATTCATCGAAGTCGAGCAGTTAGGCCCTGAAGGCCAAGTGTACCAAAATAGGGGTACTACTTAAGGGAATTGGCCAGTTTAAGGTAATAAAATACCGAATATAACGCCCTTGCGCGTATAAAAAAGCGTTGTACAAAACTCTGCACGCATCTGTGCATTTTCTCATTATAATATTGACTCAAATTTAATGAAATAACAACTAAGGACTACGGTCTATTCCGTTGTTTTCTGAACCCATTTTATATCTCGACAACAAGGGTGCGTTGCGTTAGGCTGGGAGGACTACCTTAAATTCCAAAAAGTCTGCTCGGTTGTATCTAACGTTATTGCCGTTTGCAGATATTTTGGCCAACGCATGCTTATTATCTCGTTAATAATCTCGATTTTAATCCAGCCAGCTCTTAATTAAGACCTAGGTCTGATTTATATATCTCGCCAGTACGGTCTAAGATCCGAGCTTGGGGCTCTGTTTTCTCGACCAAGGCGCTTTTCTACGACTTGGAAACGCAGAAATGCCATTCTAGACGGGCCAAACCGAGTTTCTGGGCCTAAACGCGGCCCCCAGCAAAGCATAATGCTAAATCAGCCCTCGCCTATCTCGTGTCCACTCATATTAAGAGACAGGCGTGGTCTATTTTAGAGGTCTATTTTAGAGGGCAAAGTATTTGCAAGCGGCAATAGCTCGATTTTACTAACTCGAGTACAACTATATTTTCCATACTGGTACACTTTCAAGAAACTAATAGATGTCTTCTTTGGCTACGAAGTAGCCAAGTCTTGTGCTAATACTTCACCTACTGAGTGGTCGAGTGTTTTGGCGCCACTACAAAGCTAAGCCAAATCCAAAACAACAACCATCAATACATGCACTAGCAGTACCAAACAGTGGTTACGTACTATGTTCGCATGCAAGTAGCAAATGAGGGGCTATGCCCCTCATTTGCAGCGCCTACCATCATTTTTCTTATGGAAATTTCAGGAAGTGACTCAATATTAAAATTTGTGCAAAAGGTGATAGAAGGATTTGTGTCGAGAGCACATATTTCAGGTTCAGCAGCATTTGTTAGGGCATTGGGCCACGACATTGTTGCCTCCAGCGGCGACATGAGGAGTATGGCATCCAAGCCAGGGGTCGGACAATACAGTATGGAATTGTATTGCGAGGCCAAAGCTGCAGTAGTAATAACGGCAATATGAGGGCAACCAATAATAATAATTGGTACAATTTAAGTATATTGTACCATTCGTGACATGAGCTATTCTTTGCCAAAATGTGACAGGAAGGCCGCAAACTTCACGCGAACTTTACGCAAACGTCCAATGGCTGATATCGAACTATTACTGAGGTGTCAGGCCAACCTATACAGTGAGAAAATACAGGTGGAGGCTGATGACGATTACAATAGCCCTGTACTGTTTCCAGGACGGTTTTGGGAAGTGTTGATGTCCGGCAAAGCGCTATTGAGTGTATACACCGCTTGCTCCACAAAAGCCTCGCAACCCAAGGCTGCCGAAAAATAGAGATTATAATAGTTTATTATAGCATTTTCATCATTTATGAACGCCCAACCCCAGAATTCATAGTATTTGATATTGTATTGCTATTATTGGGGCAATATCACATTGTATTGGTTTCATGAACTTCCAATAATAAATAATTGTAGTGGGACAATACCATAATAATTATTTTGCTATTATTTTTCCGACCCCTGATCCAAGCCATCGGTGATGCTTTATGCAGCGTGGGCAGTGTCGCTTAAGCGACACAGAAGGCGACCGTACTCCACCAGAACAACTATCAGCAGAGGGCAATGCCTACACCGGCACCGCCTTCGCGTTTACCCAGTGCTATACTGACACAATTGGTGCATTCAGCGACGTGCATGGCATTCAGGTGCTGGCCGCTATTGGTGGCCAAATGAAACCATTGGCGGGAACCCGGGTTCCGCAAATGATACCGACCAAATCGCGAATTATTTATTTAATTTTCGGCCACCATATTGGTACCGTTGGGGCAAGTTAAACCATCAAACTCGATGAAAGAGTTCCCACTAATCTGTCACCGGTACTGAGTAGACCTGAATAACGTACCTTACCATGTCAAAGTCCACCTTACGTGAGCAGGAGGTTAGCAATGTGGCCGGAAAGCCCTCTACCGCTGCACCAGGCAAGAGTCTGGATTTTCATGAGAGACACAGGACGGGAGCAAAGACGAATTCACCTTCCGTTTCTCTACCGAGCTTAAGCTACGTTCAACATAGGTCATAGAACAACACTCCAATACATTTGATCATACATGGATACCGGTAGTTTTGGGGAAACCGGGGTCCCGATGGGTACCCGGGTTCCCGCCAATTGTTTCAAATGAGACGGTTTCAAACGAAAAGATGCTTACGAACCTAAGTACGAATCGCGATTTAACCGCATCAATCGAAAGAGGCGTGTCTTGTGCTTCGTTTAAGTTATCGGATGCTTTGAAGTGTTAAGAACTCGCGGAGTGACATCGGTCTAGAAAAATTATCTCCATTTTCGGACCCCCTAAATTCACGATTTTATTTGGGGCGTGTGACCTCAATATTTTTTTCAATTTTAACGTATTGTATATTATCGTAATGCTCGCGCTAAAAGTAAGCGAATCAGAGTGTTTTTACGCTTTTTACGTGTGCTTTTCACTTTCGAAATTTTGATGTCCGATTATTTCCGAAAATTGATTGGTCAACTTCAAATGCGATTATCTCGATAACTCCAAATGGCGCCTAAGCATCATTTCGTTTGAAACCGTCTCAAATGCACTTGGCACAAAGCCTTGTATCATCTTTTGCACAAAATTTCATTTTGAGTTCATATTCATTTTGAGTTCATATTTCGGAATTTTCCTTTTTTATATGGAGCCAACTATCTACTGCCGGCGAAGCTGCCTACCGGACAGATTTTATAGTTTGTAGGCCAAGAGCTAAGGACGTAAGCGTTTGCAGCGCCGACCACCATTTTTATATGGAGCCAATGATCTAATGCCAGCGAGGCTGCCCGAGATCCAGGCGGACAGGTTTAATTTGTAGGCCAAGAGCTCAGCTGCGTGGACGTAAGGCATCCTCAGTTATCCGTCAGTAACTAGGAACTATGGAATACAGTGTAGTTGTAGGCTGATTGGTCATCCTGCATTCTCTTGTCGCTAACGCTGTCCTCATTTCATTGTCAATTGGCTTTGTGTGGTACCAGTCGGGATGTCAATATGGCTATATTTGTGTAGGTATGGTGTACGATTGTGTGAGTATGGTGTGGCGAGATGTTGTTTAAATATTGCCTGAGGTACAAGAAACTTTTTTCTACAAATTAATCTGTGTGAGGCTGTCCATACAGCTCTTCTAGCTGTCCTCCCAGGATAATTGTATTGTGAACGTTAGTGCGCCTTACGCTCAGAGCATCTCCAGCGGTGGGTCTTATCCTAAGACGTAACAGGGTCTTTGAGACCACAATTTTACAGTTGAGACCCGCGCAGACCGACTTACTTCCAGCGGTGAGTTCTAAAGTGAGTTCTAAAGTTTATAAGTCCATTCCCGCATGTGAAAATTGCATTCAGTCTTAATACGGCGACTCTTCAGTTTTGTATGGGTGGCATTAAGATTGTGGTCTTATTTTAAGACTCGAAAGCCAATCTATAGGTCCCGGTGAAGTAAAACCTGCAATAGGACCTTCTGGTGGAAGCCTTAAGTCTCGGCCAAGTCTTAACAGCGTTACTTTTAGGATAAAACCATGTTTGAGACCAACCGCTGGAGATGCTCTCAGGGAATAAGTGATCTACACTCTCCAAACGTGGTCCACACACACTACCCCTAGTAGTGGGCGGCCACTAATTGAGCTCCTACAGTCTTCACCGTCACGATCAGCATAAGTCGGCACTGAATGGCTCCCCCTTCGCGGAGACGCGCTAAGCCTTGGTGGCGGCGTGTCCGCTGCTTCCGCCCCCCCGCATCGGTCTTGTAGTCTTGGTTCAGCTAGGTACGCGGGTCACTACTCCTTTCTCCGGCGACTGCTATCTTGGCCGACCAACCACACAGTCTCAGCCAGCACGCCCTTGTTCTTCAGTCTTGTGTTGTTCCTGCGTCTTATGCTGATCCCCTCGAGCACCTTCCCTTGACGATTGACTTCCGCAGCGCCCCCCCCTCGCGGACGCTCGCGCCTCGCCGCCGAATCAGCTTCCTGGGCGGTGCCGTAGTCACCAGCCCACGGGAAGTCGGTGGCTGAGCACTGAGCGCGCTTGGTTCGTCCGCTCCCGCCGCCACGAGTCGTACCCGCGTCGAGATCTCAGCCCAGAGACACTTGCCTCACATCCTTGTCCGTGAAAGACTGAGGGCGCCGCGGCGGAGCCGCACTAGCGCCCCCGAGAACGACGACGCTTCGCCGCTCCCCGGGAGGGCGTCACCCCAACCCGTCCAGGATTCGACAATAAAGATGAGCAAATGAAATCCTGGCATATCTCGACAATAAGGATGGGCAAATGCAATCCTGGCATTGATTGTTTTTGAGCAAGTATGGTACTGATACCATTAATGCACCGTAAATGCAAAAATGCAAGGTAAAACGAGGAGGGTACACTTAAACGAGATTGATGTAAAAATAACCGAAAGCTCGCATGGAATTAGTGACAACAGCATTCCATGGCTTCACTGGATACACGCTTCTCGTGCTTTTCAAACTATTTCGTCCAGACACCGCGCGCGATGTACCTCGTTGGGGCGCCGCGTCGCAGGGCAACTACCCTGACGTGATCTGCCGGTACTGCTCCGCCATGCTGCACAAGTGCCAGCCAAGCCGCAACTTGCTCCGACACCTGTCAATGTGTCCTCAGCTGTGGGACGCTGAGCGAATGGGGTGGAGTCGCTATGGAGATCCCGCTACGAAACCCAAGCACAAGCGTCAAAAGCGGAAGAAACCGGCCAACCATCATTCTCCCGCTGCGACACAAGATTAGGCCATGACGGAGATGGTGCTGTCGCAGTCTCAGGCAACGGCGCCATTTTCGAGCGGCGTCAGCAAGTGACAAGGAGTGGTTCCAAGCGGATGTTGCAAGGGGCTTCTACGCTGCACGGTTGCCGTTTCGCGCCATCGAAGGGCCTCGTAGGTGCCGAGCGCTCACGGTTCTGCAGCCAGATATGGAGAAATACTTGCCGAATCGGAAAGCACTTGCTGGGCGCCTCCTCACCCAGGAGTATGATCGTGAGAAAGCAGAGTTGATCGCCCGGCTGCATGATGGGCCAGCATTGGGTTTGATTTCGGACGGATGGACGAGCGTTAGTGAAGAGAAGGTGATCAACTATGTCGCAGTGTTGCCGTTGATGTGACCTCTACTTTGGTGCACTAATGACGAAGATAAGCAAACGGCTGAGTACGTGGCGAGCGAGATCGGTGATATGATTGACGAGATCAACGAAGCCGCAGGTCATCACATTGTGGTGTCTGTGACGACCGACAACGCCCCGGTGATGCAAAGGCCTGGGAAATCCTGGAGGCAACACGTCCAATCTTCTGCAATGGGTTCAGTAGCCGTGCACTCAATCATATATTGGAGGGGGTGCTGCCAATCCCATGGATGGCGTCCGCGTTGTCACGGTCCGTCACCTTGGTGAAGTTCATCTGCAGCTTCTCGCAAGATTTCGGAGGCTACAAAAAGGTGATGAAGAACAGTGATGAGCACTGCGTTTGCCCGTTCCAACGAGGTGATACTCGAGGATCGAGCGCATCACAAGTATACTGGACAACTGCCGGGCCATTGGCAAGTTATTTCGTCAGTCAAAGTTTATCCAGCGGAGGTTCGGGCACCGGCGCACTGTTCTTGCCGAAGTCCGAGCCATCATGGCAGAAAAAGGGCTTCTGGAAGCGTATCAAGCTCATTGAACCCCTCCTTGAGCCGATTGTGGAGACCGTTGCGATGCTCGAGCTGGCCACATGCTGCATATTGATGGTCTATTGGCAGTTCATCCAACTTCAACGAAGCTCCGTGTGCACAGAGCACATTTCAGGCATCCTCATGGCCGTCCAGGCCAGCATATTGGTGTCCCTCCAGGACAAATGGTTTTTTGTGCACACCGACACGATCGGCATCCCGGTTTGCTGGATCAAACCAAATCCACTTAGGTCTTCGTCGACAACGATTTGACGAAGACTGCCAAGTCCATCAAGAAACTGGCTGAAAGGATTGGTACCGTGGAGACGGTAGCTGAAAAACAGCAAATTGCTGCTGAGGTTGACGAGTTATATCTGAAGAAATGCCGCTGGTCCGCCGAGACGAGGAAGGCAGGCGGAGAAGTCTCTCCAATGACGTGGTGAGTGAAAAAGATCGGCGGAGCGCCCGACAAGGAGCGCTACTATCCGCTCCTCGCCTTGTTAGCTGCATGGATTTTCGCGATTTCAACATCATCGACTACCCGCAAACGATCGTTGAGTACCCACGGCTTCATACACACCAAGCGGCGGAACCGTTTGGATGCGAGGCGTGTAGAAATGTTCGTGCTTATCTAATGTAATGCTGGCGGTAAGGATGTCAAGGCCAACATATTTTATAAGCTAGGAGACGAAAGCGAGGACGAGGACAATGGCGACGCGGGCGTCAACGGAGTAGATCAGGGAAGCGAGGGCTTAATCTCTTCTCCCAGGTCGAAAGCATATCAGTAGCATGAGTGCAAAAAACCTACTAGTAGGCGCGTAAAAATTAGTTTTAACACGGGCCATCTCTCGCGATCAGACAAGATTTCGGAGGTCGCCCCTGAGCCGAGTATCGATGCACAGCCTATTTGGCTTTATAGGTAGGTGCATACGCATGCTTATAAACCTGGAGAAGGAGTGAATAAGTCTGTAACATCGCCATTTAGCTTGGAATCGATTCGCGCCGTTCTGACCTATGCCAGCTTGATGAAAAACATACGCCAGATTCAGTGCTCGATTTCAAGGTGTTAATGCCAAAACCATACTTCCAAAATGTTCATATATATAGAAGAAGGTTAGTTCTTCGCGGTACAATGCTGTTTGCACGCTCAACAACATCCTAGCATCGCAGAAGGCTGGGCCACAAAGACAACAAGATGCTGTTCCTGTTGAAGGCAACTTGTACATAGTCAGGCTTTGTCGAGTTATCGCCACGTTGTAACGGGAATACTCGACAGCGAGGGGTACGCCAGGGTTACTCGAGGGTTACCCTCCGCGGGAACCCAAAAATCCCCCTTTGCGTTACGCGTTCGTGGCAGCGGCCGCTCCGGTGTGGAAGTCGAGCGCCGTCGCTTATGGAGAAGTTATCGCTGGTGTCACAGGGCAACACTCACGAAGAAGAAGGCACTGCATTAGCCTCGGACTACAGTGGTGTCCCGAGCTGAACAAACCGGTTAATCAACTACAAACCCCTTTGGCTGGCCGTTCTAGGCGTATCAGTGAAAGGAACAAGGACACCATCGGCTCTGGACGGAGACGGCGACAGAGGGTTAGCGACGACTGGTGTCTGCCCAAGAAGAAGAGCAACTGGTACAAGAAGAAGACGAAGAAGTTGATCTACCGCTACAAGATCGGTATGACCTCCATGAAGATAGTATCTACAAGATACAAGCCGCGGTGGGACGGCTGCGTGGAGAGCGAGTGCCAACTGGTGCCCGCTTGTGAAGACAGGGCGCGCAAGCACAGACTGCTGGGTGAAGGAAGGGCGACGACAATGGTTTACTATGTCAATTCACTCTCTGCTACGTCTAGTAAGCGCTACTTATTGTCGTTACAAGGTGGTCTTCTTCTCGCGCGTCAGCTGAAAGCCAGGTGCTCATTATGGCTTACAGGTCCCCAGTAGCTGCATGGTATTTGACTGACTGATGTGTGGTGGTTGCAGTTGGTTATGTAGGTGCTCTACAAGCTCAATGCTATGAGAAAACGCAATGTGCTCGCTGTCGACCGGGCTGACGTTACTGGGCAGGTCGGCAAGCCCAGGTGCTGCTTGGGCCGGTACACGCCACACCACAGCTCCGCGCGTGTACTTGGTGACCCACAGGTGTCTGGTCGAGACGTTGGCTCACTCCTGGACAAACGATCCGTCGTCGGTGGTCAAAACCACCGGGACCTTCAAGATCAGTGGCTAGTTCGTTACATTGCCAAGACGTGTTTTGGCCTCGCTTGACACGATGTGTCATATCCGGCCCTTGACCTTTGCCACGATTCGCTGGGCTTCGCTCGCTGGCTTCGCTTATTCCGCTGTCCCCATGGATACATATCCACGAGGGTTGCCGGGGCTGATTGGCAGGCGTTTGGCCTCCGTCACGTTGACGCAGTACTTGTCGCCGTCGATGGCGACATCGACGATCCAAGGTGCGAAGTGTCCTCGTCCTCGAGTCGTCCGAGGTGAACATGATTCCATGGACGTTCGCTCTAACTCGGTTTTGGCGCACCAGTGTACGCGTCTGTGTAAGTGCCGAGTACGACACGCATCAAGGCATCAACAGCGGCCTCGACGTGGTCCACCAAGTTCGTCGTGCTGGTGTCCTCAGAAGCCGGCAGCCGCTGATGTATGAGAGCGGTTGGTCTTCTACCGGAAACGCACGGCGCAGGTCGACAACAGCGTGTGGTTCTTCTGGAACTTCAGCCTCGTGAAGGCTCCGTACGTGCTGGCCGGCGCGCTGCTCTTCACGGTCATGTACTACCCCATGATGGGGCTCGGATACCCGGTCAAGGACGCGCTATACTGGGTCAATCTAGCGCGGCTGGTCCTGTTCAAAGAGTGCCTGGCGCAGCTGGCCATGTTCTCGGCCTCGACCATGACGCTCGCGACCATCATTGGCATCTTGAAGCTATACTCCTACTGATCGATCGTCAGGATGAACATGAGCACAAATCAGCGCTATCAACGCGCGGCGACCGTGGGGGCGACACCACGACTGGAGTGTGCATTTCCGCCTTGGTTTGGGCAAGTTGAGGAGACATGGAGCGCTCCGACCTAGCGTTCGTGGAGCTGGCGGCCGGTGCAGGCATGGCTGTCGCCAGTTGGGGCAGCGGCGGTGCACCAGCCGCCGGTTTCGCTCTCAAGATGTCAGCAACATGACGCGGACGCTGGGGCACAGCACATGGGGCCTTCGGTGTATTTCCAGAGCGTGTCGTAGCTCACTTTAAAAGATGGCGTTCTTGAGCACGAATGCTTGACGAAATGTCGTGTAGCACGAGGCAGTTGATGCCGACGCGGGTGTGAAGCTGGTGCCTTTCGACTGCTCGGTGTGCAGCGGCATCATACCGTGAGTATACATTGATGCACGGGATTTCTGTGACGCGAATAATTCATTCGGAAACTCAGGACGGTAAAAGTGTACTTGACGCTCATTTTGCTCGCTCCATGCAAGTGTTGATTGATTGGGTCAAAGAGGGGAATGACTGTACTACACCAACACAAGTTGTGATGGGTATGGTGGGTTGCCAAACACCGTGGTTGAGCTTGTTAACCACAATCGAGAAGTTTTAACTGCTTTGTCGTCTGAAGTTTCTACGATGGAAACACAACTTCGCGGTGTAGTCGGACGCGCAAATGAGATTGAGATCTCATTTACTGGAAATGCGCAGTATCCGAGTCATAACGGTGCCTTTGGGTATAGGGTATGCCCGGATTTCACTCTCAAGATATTTGAATATTCTGGAATTGGTACTGGGATAAATGTTTACTGTCATCCATCGCTGCGCACTTGCACTTTTGATACCGGGGAGGATGGGTATCGGCAGGCAGTAGCGGAAGACGAATATGATACTCCTATCGATGACGACGAATATAGTGGAGACCTCGTCGTCACGCCCCATAACGCCGACGAAATCGGCCGTCGAATTGGTGTTGATCTTGGAAGTGACATAGACGAATCGGATGGAGAAGAATATCGGCGAGAAACAGTGGAGATGAATGCAACAGAAGGACCTGTTAGTGATGCTCGTATTGTTACCCAGGGCCAACTGCGTCGTAGAATGCGGACGTTACGAAAAGGAAAACAGACAACGCCTCCATCCCTACCGGTTGTCAAAAAGAAAGATGCCGTGTCTTGAGAAGGGCATTGGAGATGCGTCGTGCTGGGACACTATTTGTCCAACAAGCTTCAGGCTCTTATAATAGCTTATCAAAAGCCACGCTTGATACATTTAATATTTCCCACGAGTTTCCAGCAGGATGGGCCGTGCGCCCGCAAAAAGGAAGCATGTACGGTGCAAAGTACATAGGACCCTTTCGCGCTGAAATTCAAGAACTTTTCTGTCGTGGCAAAGTATCTAGCGCAGAGAGGAAAGGTCCAGGTGGCATGCTTGAAGTTTTGCGGCTACGTTATCCGGATCGGTTTGACCTACCCAGTGAAAATGAGATTCGTCAAGAGATCACCAAATCGAAAAGACAGTGTACGCAGCATGGAGAAGGCCAAAAAGCAAGAATTACCAAAGATCAAATCAGCTTTCTTGAACAGTTGCTCTCGAGAGAGCCCGACACAGCACCTAAAGTTCTTGTAGCAGAGTTTCGAGCAGTATACAAGGAATCTGAACTGACCGACAATCAAATCAACTACCAGGCGAAGAAGATAAAAAAAGAATTTGATTAGGTAGTGTAGTGTGATGGTAAATACAAGGTTGCTGCGCATTGGCTGGGAAAACCATTTTTCTACTTCGTATTCTTTTAATACTAGACGTGCAAGCTCTGCATGGTTATTGTCAGGCAGATAAAACAAGTTCAAATGCAGCCCTCAGTGGTGCCGATGTGACACAATGTAAACTCTCTACGAAAAGTGGACGTGTGTACCAATATGTAGTTGCTGTTCGAATACAGCTTGTTGTATATTCTTCGGTGGCTGGTGCAATAGTTGGTGAACTGCCTGTGGAAGGGTTGGAAGTAAAGCCACAGCTGCAGCTTTCGAGAAGCCTGTCATGAACGGTTCTAGCAGTCGAAGGCAGGCAGATGCTGCGGTTGCGAAACAGGCGCAGAAGATGCCCGTGGATAGCGGTTTTGCAGCACAAATATTGATGTAAGCTTAGCACAAAATTGAGTCAAGAAGCACTGTTAGTTGATGCCAACTACTACTTAACCTGCCAGATACTGCGGCTGCGAAGCAGCCGCAGTATCTGGCAGGTAATGTGCCGAGAGAGTTTTTCTAGTACGAAAGGATGTTCCAGCCAGCAGTCTTGTTTACTTTACACTTCCAAAAGTTTTTCGCTCCTTTAGAAGTTTTCGAAGCCTCTCCTAAATGCGATTTCGATGTTTGCTGAACGTTACCTGTAACTGGGAATACATTCGTGACGAACAAGGGGCGTTGCTTGAGGCTGGGAGGACAGATATTACATTGGTGGTATAATGTGAGATATTGCATTATTGTACTCCCCATTTACTGTTCAAGTAGCCGTTCTCGTCAAGCACTTGACTGTGTAGATGTTGGTCCGTAACTTGAGTAGTGTTTCTCGACGAAGCGAGGTAGTGAGTGGTAAGCATCGTAGTCCATCTGCTGTGTCGTTCCAACATACAAATGTTCAAAGGACAAAACCGGCTTAGTTTGAGGTTCGTCGAGCAGAAGTGGGACCCGTTTTAGAGTTGCTCCTTGCGCTGTCAAAACGGTTTGAACGAAAGCCTGTTCAACAGCATGCATGATGTACTTGTACGGCTTGTTGACTTTGGAACGAAGATAAGAAACCTTCACACAACACGAATCTCCTCATCAGACAAAGGACGATAATTCTCCGTTTGTGAGTGACTCCACCAGTATTGACTATCATCTCCGTGTCGAGGTTTGCTTCGGGTGGCCATCTTTCGCCGCTGATGTCAGATCCATCCCGATGTATTACTACGACGGTGATATAGTCTGGTGGATTCGGTATCTCCACGATACCCCATCCGAGATTGCCTGCACTATTGTTCAGAACTTGAGCAGGGGCTCCAGGAATGAAATACGCAAACAAGTAGGATGTAAATCTTCGTTGTACAGAGCTATCAAAAGACTTTCGTCAGTCTTTGCCGAATTGGTCGTCTCCACCGCAGAACTGGGATGCCATTTATGAGCCAAAAAGTAATGCAGTGGCTCTGGAGTCTTCCAGCCGACTATGAGCTGCGTGACGCATGGTCACGGAGGAAACGGATCGCAGAAGGCGCCAGGCGCCACTGGTGGTCCAAAGAAGAAGAAGAAGCGCTATTCGTGAAGCTGCTCTGGCGGCAGTGCCTGAAGCTGAAAGAAGAAGCTGAAAGAGGAAAGCTGCGTCTGAAACTGCTGTGGTGGAAACTATAAGGCTAGTAAGCTGTCGGTAGGAACGTAGGAAATAGGAAGTGGAGGTTGTAGTAGGAAATAGTAACGTATGTAGTTGGAGCTGCAAATGACAGCAAGAAAAAGATAAAGACAGCAATGCAGTCCCAACATGCATATGAATATCTGTGTTGTCTAGTTTTTTTTAGAGCCTCCGTTCTCATTTATGTATCGATGGCGTGTCATAACGCTGATGTCGTCGGAATGTTTTCTATGGTACGAGCAACTTTTTTGGACGAATTAATGTCTGTGAGGCTGTCCATACAGCTCTTCTAGCTGTCCTCCCAGGATTAAAGTTTGTGAGGCTGGTAAACCAGCAAGCTGGGCTCCCCGGAAAAAAGCCTTTGTATTCCACATTCACGTTTCAGTACTGGCAGTAACACCCCAATGAGAATAAGATATTTTCAGTACATCGTGAGCTGACAAGTGGGAGTGAGCTCGTTTTCGCTCCACCTTGTAGTGTTCTTCCTGTGACCCTCGCTGGGTTGCTGGCTCGCATTTATACGTAAAATTCTCTAAATGCAGCTTGGGGTTTGTGTAATGTAGCAACGGCCACCCTTAAACTCACGAAACAAAAACACACAGTAGAGGAGCTGGAGGTCCCGAGAAACCTTCCTGTATGACCTGCTCACTACGGAGTATTTGGATACTAACCTGGCACGCCACGGAGGATAAGAAGGGCAGGAGTACGCGACTTGTCCTACGCGCTAGTCGTGGATGTGCTGCGGCGACGTTGGTGGCAGCCACGTAGGTCAGCAGAGCCGCTCGGCGCTTGTGGCATGGCATGTAAACGCTATTAAAGGGGCTCGCCGAGGGCGTTATCGTCCGACACACCAAATTGGCACGAACAGCCAATGACATCAGCTTCGATTATCCTCATGGACGCCTGCGCGGCGTCTTTCCGCTGCTTGTACATACTGTTCACATTGGCTTCTCGTCGACATTGGGCGCGGAGTTGGGTACGGTGGTCTCATACTTCTTCACGATTACTGGCGATCTAATCACTAACAACCCTCTATCTATCCGCGCTGCCTCCACCAGTGCTGATACGCACTGGCAGATCCGCAATTCTCGCTTAGGGCTAGTAACCCTGGGTTACGCTGAGGTCCGTCTAAGATTACCTGATCGTAAACATATGCTGAAGTGCAATTTAGCGAAATCGTTCGAAAGAACTTTATGGAAGGGCCTGTTGTCAAGTTGTACGCGGATAATTTGCCGTCCCCTGACAAGAATTCCAAGTTCGGCGACCCATAACTCGGCAACAACGCGGGTGCCAGGACCCGGACACCCCTCACTATGCTTAGATTTGTGTGCTCTAACTGCTCTTCGAATCTCGTGTCTGTATAAGCAAATCTGTTCATCCTCGAATTTCGGTTGACCTCCGGAGATCGTCGATTTTTCGCCTGATCGCAATAGATGACCCGTGTTAATATGATGTTTTTATAGGGCGAAATATGCACATCATAGACAGTACAGAGTGCAGGCGGAGACGTGAGGGTGTGTCCATCTAAGGCACTTGCACCGTGTAGACTTGGATGATAGCTTCTAACTGCGAGTAGCGGCGAACTCAGCAAAACTAAAGTGCTAGAGGGTCAGAAATGTAGCTAGGGGGTTACTAGGTCGTCTTCGACTTGGCTGGGAACACCTGTGGTATAAAACGCTGGTGCTGGTACCGGTGCTGATTGCCGTGATAAGGAAGAACTGTGGCTCGCGTGATTCAAAATTGTGCCCCCTGCGGGGCCACACCCATGAATATCGCGCGTACCGCAGTTCACTTTCCGAAGCTGGTGCATAGGGCTGTTGATGTCGATGCCTTGCTGAAAGTTGTCGTTGAACCTGCTCGGTCGACATCCTTCTGGCTCGTGTAGCACGAAGGTTGCGCCAGGTTACGCTTACGCGTCCAATTAATCCGTTGGGAGCTGTCCACCCCCTCATTCTTCGGGTGTTCCCAGTATAATACATGAGATATACGCTCGGTTCGTATTACAAGCTGCTGTTGAGCTGCAAGGAGCATGAATAGACGGTACCAAAAGTGAAACTGGGTAGCCCATATAAAAACTTTGAGATATTGTCACCGGTACCTTACCTCTGCTAGAAATATTTCGTATCCTTCTTGTTCGTCGTTTCTTCTCGGTAGCTAGGTCAACACAATGGCTATATTTTTCTGTGTAACGGGGTTACACGAGAGTTACCCGAAGGGTTATGAAGTGGATACACACTGTCTAACCTAAATCAGTAGGATAATCAGTACATGGCTTCAGAGCCACTGGTTATGCATATGACTAGGGTTCACTATGCTAGATAGTGAACCGGATACATTTACACCGTAGGCGGCTTGGCCGCGCTAAAGAGAAATACATTCAGTTTGAGATTTACACACCTAAGAGTTAAGGGTTGACTCTTGGAGTCCGTAAGGTGTACGGACTCGTACGATCTGGTATTAGAACGGGCTATCTTAAGCTGAGACTCTGTGAGTCCGTTACATCTTCCTCTGACGCTAAAGCTACGGCAGCCCCGCTGCACTTGGTAGCACTCGTAGTCAATCCGACACCTGAGTCTGTATAGACTGACCCTCTGTGGAGAATGGAGCAGTTCGCTCACTTGCCCCCGAACCAGCAGGATGCGCTTAAAAAGCTTATGTCCTTGCTGGGCCCGGAGGGCGTGACGCAACCTGCGCAGCAAGGCCCCGACGCGGTGAACGCGCGTCTCGAGGCGTTTTCAAGCTACGAGAATACTCTGCTAGAGCACCTCCAGCAGAGGATGGCAACGGCCGCGGCGCCCCAAGCGCCCGCTACGTCATCCGACGCGGAAGCAAGGCCAAGCTGCTCATGGTGAGCGTGAAGACCTTTGAAGGCCAAGAAGGAGAAAGCTTGATGCTTTGGCTCCGCGAGGTCGAGATGGCTATGAGCTCAGCTATGCTCAAGACGGAGCAACAGCGCGTGGTACTAGCTATCTCGAAGCTCGGTGGGCGAGCGAGAGAGTGGGCACTAACGTCTGGGACGTCGGTCGGGGTGGCCTTCCCGACGTGGGATCAACTGAAACAGCAGTTATCCCGAGTGTTTGCTCGCCTAATCAGGCGTATCGCGTGCGCTCACGCTTCCTGGCGACCAGGCAGAGCAAGAAGGTGTTGATGAACTATGTCCAAAAGTTGAGAACTCTCATTGCTGGCATGTCTGCGGACTCCCTGCCGGAAGCAGTCACCGTTACGGTGTTCATGGAGGACCTTCGCACTGGCGTTGCCAGGACGGAGGTGTTCCGAACCCACCCGAGCTCTTTTGAAGAGGCTGTGAGCGTCGCATTGAATGCGGAACACAACTTTAAGTCGTCGAGACTTGGGTGGAATGCGTCTTACGCTAGCGCGTCGAATGGTCCGGAACCCATGGCCCTCAGCTATGCTGAAGACGAAGAAGACGAGCTTCGTGCTGCTGAGCAGCGGCGCGGTATCCGCAGATGCTTCATCTGTGGTGACACCCGTCACCTTCGTGCTGGGTGTCCGCTGCGCCATCAGCGCCAGGCTTCGTCAAGCCGCTCCTCGAGCTCGAGCCAGGGCTCTGGTTTGTCTCGGGGAAACGAGAAGTCCCAGTAGGCGCGGGGCGGCCTACCGGGGAAGAACTAAGTTCTATTGAGCCTCGGCGAGGTGGAGGTCGACAGGACTTAGCCCCGAAGAGAGCCGTACTCTCTAACACGGAACGTGTATGCAAGCCGGGCTTGCTAGTTGTCCAAGCTTGGGTGAAGGGCTTCACGAAGCCTTGGACGATTTTGATCGATTCGGGAGCGTCAGGTAACTACGCCCGGCGTTCTACGATGGACGGAAGTCAGCTCTATGCTGAGGCGCTGATAGCGCGCGGGAGTGACATCGTCACTGTTCGTCTTGCGACGGGCACTCGTGTCACGGTACCTAAGGTCCCTGTGGACCTGGGCGTGAAGTTTTTGGATTTTGATAGCGTGGAACGCTGTCTGGTCTTAGACCTCGATTCGAGATATGATCGCATTCTTGGTATGGCGTGGCTGGAACGCCACGAGCCTTGGATCGATTGGAGGTCGAAGACCCTTGGTGCTACGCACTTCTCTCCTGGCGGAGCATTGGCGAGTCATGAACCCACCTCTGCTAGGAAGCAGAAGCGCTTTTGGCGCGAGCACTGGACCGAGTCGGTCAATGTGCTGGACATCGGAGTATCCGAGTTGGTGGACACAGCGTGTGTCGAGAACGAGCGTTGCGAGCGTGGCTCACGGACGGCAGGTGGAGCGGCACGAATTCCGCTGAGCGGGTGTGAGTCTGAGGGCGACGCCCTGCTGTATTCAAGTGAAGACAAGGTCGGCATGAAGCCGAGGAGCCATGGGCGAGACCCGGCTGTTGAAGGATGTGGAGCGGTACTAATTCCGCTGAGCGGGCGTGCGTCTGAGGGCGGCGCCCTGCTGCGTGCCAGCGACGGCGCGGTCGGCACGATGCCGAAGGACAAGGGGCTTTGCCCGGATGAAGATCGTGGAGTGGCACGTAATCCACTGAGTGGAGGCTGCGGATCGTGCAGCTCTTCGCTGAGTGTCGGTAAAGACACTGGTGCTCCTCTGGAGCTGAACGAGGTGGTGACACCTGGCGTCAAGGAGCACGCGAAATCACGGAGCTCTTCAGGGCGGACGGTGTCCATGAAGAGGAGGAAGTGCCGTAAAGCGCTGGCTGCGCGACGCAAGGCGTCTGCAATCTCACGAGTCGAGAAGGGCGTGTCGAGCGGCGAGGCTCCACGCGAGAGCGAGCAGCTCTACACACTCGTGAATGGAGTGACGGACGACGTCGACGGAGGTATCAACCTCGATGACTTGCGCTCACTGTCTGCTCTCCTCGAGCTGGACGAGATGTCCTTGGCCGAGTTCGGCGAAGCCTTGAAGGCTGTGGACTTGGCTGAGGTGGTGGTCATACGACCTGAAGAAGAGTTGAGCTCGCCCTCGCTTCTGGATGAAGCTGTCCTGGAAGGCACCAAGATGGCGTTGAATGCGCGGAGCGGATCGGCGATCCTGAAGGACCCGTCGGATCCCTTGTATCAAGTGGTAAAGGATTACCAGGACGTGGTCTCGAAGGAGCCGCCCTCGGGGCTACCTCCGGATCGAGGTGTTCGACATGAGGTCGATCTCGTTCCGGGAACGAAGTACTGCGTGACGAGGCAGTGGCCCTTACCGAAGGAGCAGTGCGACGTCATTTACGCGTTCTTCCGTGCGAAGCACGAGGCGGGTATGGTGCGTGAGAGTAAGTTTCCACACTCTACGCCGACGTTCTGTGTCAGAAAGCCGAATGGCAAGTGGTGTATCGTGCATGCTTTCAACAAGCTCAATGCCGCTACCATTCCGGCGCAGACGCCAATTCCTCGGAAGGATGTTCTTCAGAACACCATGGCAGGATGTACGATGTACAGTGCGCTCGACTTGGTCGATGATATTACCAATTGCTCATGAGGACGAGCGACATTCCTCTCACTGCGGTGAGTACTCCGAGCGGCATGCTCTGGGAGTAGTTGGTGATGCCCCTAGGGCTTTCGAACGCGCCAGCGACGTTTAATCGTCTTGTGACGCAGCTCTTCAGGCCCCATCGGGCGTACGCGCAAACGTACTTTGATGACATCTTTGTCCACAGTCGTGCGGAGCACGGAAAGACTGACATAGAAAACCACGTGGAGCACCTGCGTGCTGTGCTCGAGTGCATGCGTCAAAAACAAGTTGTACGCCAACATTGACAAATGCATCTTCGGAGCGGAAGAGATCCCCTTCTTAGGGTGCTTCATCGGGAAGCGTGGTCTGAGGGCCGACCCGGTCAAGGTCAATGCCATTGTTGACTGGCCGGTTCACAAGAACCAGAAGGATCTTCGCAAGTGACTTGGCTTGGCCAATTACTTGCGCAAGTACAGCGAGAATTACACTGAGATGGCTCGGCCACTCTCCAATCTCCTGAAGAAGGATGCGGAGTGGTGTTGGGACACCGAGCATCAAGATGCGTTCGCGGCTATTAAGGACAGTCTCCTTCATGCGCCTATGCTGGCTTTGCAAGACCCCGCTCGTCCGTTTAGTGTCGTCTGTGACGCCTCGGACTTTGCCATCGGCTGTGCACTGCTGCAAGCAGACGCCGAGGGGCGCGAGCGCGTGGTGGCGTTCGAATCTCGTCAGCTGAAGGCTGCGGAGAAGAACTATCCTGTCCATGACAAAGCGCTACTTGCGATGAAGTATGCGCTCGTCAAGTTCAGGGTGCACCTGTTGGGCTCTCAGCCGTTCGTGATTTACACGGATCATGCGTCGTTACGCACTGCGACTCAGTCACCTCACCTCTCGCAAAGGATGGCCAGTTGGCTGTCCTTCTTCGCGGAGTACAACTTCGAGGTGAAGTACAAGCCTGGCAGGCAGAATGTCCTTGCGGACGCGCTGTCGCGCAGGCCGGATTATGAGCTGGCTCATGTAACGACCGTGACTTCGTCATTACCGGATCTGATCCGAATGGCTTATGCCAAGGATGACACTTGTGTCGCGTTGCTGAAGGCTCTGGCGAGCAAGGAGTTTCAAGACTCGGACATGGAATTGTCAGCGCGGCTGCGCGCGCGGCTACACCGTTATTCACTCGATGGTGGCCTGTTGTTCTACAACACTGGCCCCGAGGATACGCCCCGCGTGGTCATCCCTCATGATGAGGATCTGAAGTACCGCATGCACATGACACGCCGCTGGCCGGCCATCTTGGCCGTGAGAAGACCTACAGCTCGGTGAGCACCCACTACTGGTGGCAGAAGATATACAAGTGGACGAGCACTTATGTGCGCACGTGCGAGACGTGTCAGCGAGTGAAGTCGTCACCTCATGCTGCAGCGCCGTTGGCGAGTTTGCCTGTCCCTTCGGGCTGCTGGCAATCCATGAGTATGGACTTTGTGTTTGGCCTGCCGGCGGACGCGGCAGGCAACACAGGAGTCGTGGTCTTCGTGGACCGACTGAGCAAGATGGCTCACATTGCGGCTGTGCCGGATACCATCGATGGTAAAGGTACAGCAACGCTGTTCTTGGACCGAATGTTTCGGTAACACGGACTCCCGAGTCGATTGTCTCGGACCGAAACCTCCGCTTCACGGGCAACTTCTGGAGCGCGGTCTTTGCGGTGCTTGGCACCAAGCTGGACATGACCACGGCGGACCATCCGCAGGCCGATGGTCAGACCGAGCGCGTGAATCGCGTCGTCGAGGACGTGCTCCGCAGCATTTGCGCTGAGACGCCGAAGCGTTGGAGCGCCATGCTGCCACTCGTTGAGTTTGCGTTGAACAACGCCGTGCACGCCTCGACAGGCTACACGTCGTTCTACGTGAACAGCTTATCTCATCCCCGCGTCCCGCTGACGCCGCCACGTGGTGGTCTCGGGCTTGGTGGGGGAGGAGAAGCCGATTTAGCTGATCGGCTAGCCGATGTCAGCCCGGCTACTGTTCGTAAACAGGTTGACGTTTTTTGTCGACGCGTCTGAGTGTCTTACGACATGTTCGTGACGCAATGGCTGAGAGCCAAGACAAGCAAAAGGAACATGCAGATGCCAGAGGCAGAGGCAATGTTGAAAGTTATGAGGTCGGGGACCTGGTGCTGCTTAATGCTAAGAACCTACCTACACATGCAGTGTCAGCCGTCTTCAAGTCGAAGTTGCGCCCGCGCTTCATCGGACCTTTCAAGGTTGTGGCCAAGAAGGGCCTTGCGTACACGCTCAATCTTCCGAAGAAGATGCGGACGCACCCCGTCTTCTACGTGGGCTTGCTCAAGCCGTATGCAGGTGCAGATGGAGGCACCGAGGGTGACGAGGTCACAGGCGCGGAGGTCGCAGTCGTCGAGGACGCGACCATCAACGCGGGCACCGCGGGAACAGGCGGGAGTGCCGCGGGCACAGCAGGAGCCGCAGGCGCAGGAAGCGCAGCAGGCGGGGCCTGCATGCGGGCCAGGAGGTCGAGCTGACCCTGAAGCACAGCCTGGTTACACTGTAACTCCGCGAACTCTCGAGCGTGTCGCTCTTCGCGATCGCGAAAGTAGTTCATCCAGCCGTTCAGGCGAACGAAGTCGTCCTCCAAGGTCCCAAGTCGGTCCCAGACCGCCCGAGGCACCCCAAGCCACTCCACCCGCTCAGCGAGCCTGTCGAGATCAGTCGCACAACGTGCCAGACGCGCGTCAATGTCGTGAACGTGATCCCGAAGGCGACCAGCCTGTTGCTGAGTCTCGTGCAACTCGTCAAACGTTGCAAGACGGGTTGGCGTGTCCTCCACCGGCTCTGCTCGATGAGCATGGGAATCTGCATTACCATGTGGAGCGCCTCCTGGCGAAGCGGCGGTGCCGGGGTCAAAACCAGTATCTGGTGAAATGGCGAGGGTACCCTCACTCCGAGAACTCATGGGAGTTTGAGGTGCTCCTCCGCCAGGATTGCCCAGACGTCGTGGGCGCTTTTGATCAGCTTGATCACCAGCGCCCCGAGGGCTCAAGGCCGGCACGCCGGCCGTCCCGCGCTTCCCGGCAATAAGCTGGGGAGCTGCTGGGTCAGCCACATTGCTCCGAGGCTGATCCTGAGCCACAGCGCTCACTCCCTCGCGGGAAGGAGCGGCTGGAGTGCTCGAGGGAGCGAAGCGCGCAGCGCTAAACTGGCCATGCGGCTGGGCGATTGCCGCAAGTCTGCGCTTGGCTCGGACCTTCATAAAGTCAAAGCGGAGCTTGCGTTCAATGCGAACATCCACTTCGCTGAAGCTGGCTCTGAGAGCTTTCATGGAGCTGAGCTTCCGGACGTGCTCGGCCCAGGACTCGAACTGAGCGTCGTACTCGATCGAGTCTTCCCCCGGGCCAAGTACCACCGGGTACGTCCGCATGGCGGGCACGGACTTCCGCTGCATCTGCAGCCACAACCGCTCGCGATACTCCGCGACAGTCGTCGACTGTGGGGTGAGGAGTCGCTCTCGCAGAGACGTACGCAGTGCGAGCCCCTCCGGAGTTCGGGCCGCGGGCCCAATGGCGTGCAGCGCGAGAGACTGCTGGAACGCCAGGCGGTACGCCTCAGCGGGGTCGCGAGGCCGAAAGCCGTAATCGGCCACGCTGGGGTTCAGCAGAGGCCGCAGCTCAGGGCGCTGGGAGCGCATGAGAGCCATCTGAGCCGCGACCTGCTCGGACTGAGCTTTGTCCAAAGAATTGGAAATGACGGGGCCCAGGGGCACGTCCTCACCACGAGGCGGCGAATACCGTGGCTCAGTGAGCGCGCTCAGCTCGTAGAGACCGGAGAAACGTTCAGGGAACGGATTTGGAGTTCGCAGCGGTGGCCGCGGCTCCTCCCTCGACGGCGCAGCGCGCTCTGCAGGTGGACGGCTCGACGAGCGCACAGGAGACGTGCGCGCGGGGCGCTCTTGATCGCGACGGCTCGGAGAGCCAACTGGGACCGGCGAGCCTTCTTCACGGCGTGTCGACGGCGTGGGCGAAGCGTCGCGGCGGCTCGGGGAGCGTCGCGTGGCTGGGGACGCATCTCCTCGGTTCGGAGAACCCAGTATGGACTCGTCCACCTCGCCCTCTTCACCAAAGAGTTCCCTAGGATCCATGATCTGGCGGGTTGGTGCTCGAGGAGAGCTGGGGCTTGCGCGCTTCGAGCTCCGCTTCAGGTGTTGCGCCGCAAAGTACTCGGACACCGAGAGCCTGGAAGGCGTCGAGGGTGTGCGCGCGGGCGCTGGCGTTCGCGAAGGTGCGGAGGCACGCAGTGCAGAAGCACGAGAGGAGCGAGGCTCCGAGGCGGATCTCGCGAGAGGCTGTCTGCGGTCGCAAGACCAAAAAGCTTTATGACTTGATGTCATGTCATGTGAGGGCGCGTTGCGCCGAGAAGTTCTCAGAGAGGTCCACGCGATGTGGATTGACTCGTTCGAGAAGGAGGCTTGACGGTACAAGACCCGGTGGTTGACCGTTAAGCGTGAACACCCGTGTCCACGGCTTGGTGGGGGAGGGCGTAACGGGGTTACACGAGAGTTACCCGAAGGGTTATGAAGTGGGTACACACTGTCTAACCTAAATAAGTAGGAGAATCAGTACATGGCTTCAGAGCAACTGGTTATGCATATGACTAGGGTTCACTATGCTAGATAGTGAACCGGATACATTTACACCGTAGGCGGCTTGGCCGCGCTAAAGAGAAATACATTCAGTTTTGAGATTTAAGGGTTAACTATTGGAGTCCGTAAGGTGTACGGACTCGTACGTTCTGGTATTAGAACGGGCTATCTTAAGCTGAGACTCTGTGAGTCTGTTACGTCTTCCTCTGACGCTGAAGCTACGGCAGCCCCGCTGCATTCTGTGTATATTAGGTGCTGGCAAACAAAGTAAGCCCACCAAAAGGAGTCATTTCAAGCAAAATGAAGAGATTTCTCGGCAACAGGAGACAAAAAACACTGTTCGCGGCTACTAGAATGTACCCCCTGCCTTATTAATCGCTATTCGTTAGCGTTCTGAGTATTAAGGACGCGTTTTTAAAACCTGCATGGCAATTTCTCGTGTCGTGCTGCGTCTAGATTTGTCGAAAGCCCAATTTTCTATTGGGTTTTTTAGCATATTTGCTTGGTCAAATTCGATGCGGAAATAAATGTCAAACTCACGGTTATCTCCGCTTTCGTATGAATGTCGGTAGGGCACTTGAACAGCGTTCATTTGAGCAACATTTAATTTTGAGTGTTGAGGCTACCGGTAGGCGCACCATCCTACATATCCTACCGATGGGGAGTAATGAACAAGTACCAGCAGCGGTAGCAGTAGCGGCAGCCACCGAGCGATTGAAGATTTCTTGTTATCGCACGAAGGCAGCGAAGAGCAGAAGCTTGAGGGTTAACTTTAACAAGAATTGTTTTTGGAGTGGCTCGTTTTGGCAATAATGCACTGCAGTGGTGGCATTAATGAACCCAGTGCCCTGTATTTATGCCATAATGCGTACATTTGTCCATCCCTACTCGACACAACGAGACATTGGTAACAGATAGGAACTGCTCCTGAATGAGGTGGTCGCGGACTCAAATAGATCGCTACATTGCCAGCCTCTGTACCGATTATTTGGGCTAGAATTTGGGCTAGTTGTCAGCATTTCAATCAATTATAGCACAGCGCTAGACTTCAATCACTGCAGTGATTTCAAACCAGTTTCGTGTCGCCTTTTCGACTTGCTTATATTATATAAGGGCGCGATCCTTGTATGTGATCAGTAAGGTTAGTGGACCATACGTGTAATTTAGGAAAGAGGAAAGGGTAAAGAAAACTACAGATAATTTTAATTACATTAAACACGACAACATGAAGCTGGTTGCAAACACGAAATTGGTCGTAGGCCTTAATGGGTTGTACTCGCTTTTGTGCGTTCAGCAATGGCATCTGTTTCGCGCGAATCGGCATTGGCTTCGTTTTAGGCGTCAACAACAAAAAGGAAAGGTTGCCCCCCCCCCCTTGATTTTGACTTGAGATTTGTATTGACTGGGCCTCCCCTAAATACGAGGAACAGCACGCTAGTAGGCTCGTCGCGCTGTTGCCCTCACTCTCCAAGTCCCAATACCGACAAACGGAAAGCATCGAGATCAGCATCAAGCACCAAGTCATCGATTGGATTGTCACTGAAGGAGGCAGCGTCCCGTCACGGGCAGAAACGCACGTTTGCGTGGATAGCGGATCACGGCCTCGGATTTTCGCCAGTGGTTGCGCGATCGAGAGCAGATCATGGACGAGTGTGGTGCTGCAGTCGAATATATATTAAAATATGGGGGCCGTCGTCCCCTGCTAGGATCTGAAGACGGACTCATCGAACTTATTTACGAGAAGCGCATCCGGAAGGAGAACGTCAATCGTGCAAGGACCGCGCCGACAGCAATTCAGCTCTTTCAAGCTAGCCGTACTGCTGAAGAGCACGAGGACGATCCTGACCCGTGGGTACACAACTTCATGGTCCGCAACAACTTTACGTTTCCGAAGCGCACGAACTTGACAACGCAGACTAATGAAGTTATGGTTGATCTTAACTACGAGTTCGGGAGTTAACTGTAGCCTTCCCGGTAAATCAGTAACAACACGTTTTTGCGTTGCAAGTTGTGCTGTTAATCACTTGGCACTGCTATAGCAATATCTATCTTGTAAACGGGATTTTGTTTGCCATGCGCGCTTACCTCTCCAGGCCCTGTGGTGCGAGCCACCAAGGCGCCGCGTGGCAGGGGGCTTCCTATTCTGGGGGGGCAAAGCTTTTTGGAAAGTAGGCAGACTTTAACGGATTAATGTAGGGGGTGATAGCCTACAGCTTGCGCCACTTTGTCTGAAACGCCATTTACGGTGGTGGCGCGGAGTTCTGAATCATAGACGGTGAATATTGAAATGAGAAAAAACTTCAGTGGCGGCCAACTGGTCACCCTTCGTATTACACATGTAAAGTATAAGTTTGGTCAGAATTGCGCTTTCTCGTGCATTTTTGGCATTCCTCAAATCATTTATGCCGATTCCCGCGGGGGTCATGGCTAAATCGCCTACCCCTCGTTGACTTGAAAATTGTGAAGACCAATACAAAATCAAGTAAGAAAAGCTTCTCGCGCTCGGCTCACGTTAAACTTTTGCTCATAACACGTTCCAGGCCGTCGGGTTCAAGGGATTAAGTACTACCCAGACGGCAGATTCTTATTCAATTTCAATACATTAGTGTCGCAGAACTGTAACTGGGGCATAATAATAGAGATAATTAGGTAGGATTCAGCACGTCGCATTACGGTTAAGACAACAATTTCACTAAGAAAATATCTACAACTGATGATGCTATTAGATTTTCTCCACAATCTTATCATCAAGTTCAAAGACAGCTTATATTAAAAGGAAAGATGAAAAAAGTGCTTAGCTCCCTCCTTCTTTGCCTCATTAGTCTGACCATGCTCGTCCATGCAGTCCTGTGGAGATTTTCAGTGACGGATGGCAAAAAGTACGCCAAAACCGATGCTGCAAAGAGGAAGAGACTCTCATATCCTGAGCTATGCCGATCAGACACTGAATGGTTATTCGGCCACAACAGCGCTCGATGCAGAAAAATATATCACCAGATACTTGTTGTGCTCCTATGAACGAGAACCCGGACCAAAGTGTGCTGTTCGGTGAGTATGGGGCTCACGATAGAAGATTTTAATGTGAGAAAGACGTTCTGATATTACGGGTCCCTCTAACGACATATATATATTGTGAGTTCTACTCTAATTTTCCGATCGGGGCGGATTGAATCGACCGTGGCAAACCGCCGGCGAATCGCCAAAGCACTTGGGTTGACTATGGTCGCCCGGCTATGCCTCCCTACTAAGTACGGATTGGGCTTGACATGCGGGCACAGAACCATATGTTTGTTGGCCGGCGATTCGGCAAATGACTTGATGTTTGTATTGGTCGGTTGGACAGGGGGCAAATTTGGCCGGAATTCACAATATATATATATATATATGATGCTATAATGCTACACGCATTGCTAAGTAATCATCGAGTGGTGACAGTGCTGAAGTGGTTAGGGACATCCAAGCACGTTTCCAGAGTGCCTGAACCAAGTAGTTTGAGATGGTAGCAAAAGAGAAACGAGCGCAACTTCAAATTGCCTGCGATAATGGTAGCCTCGTAGGTGTGTTATATGCTGCGGTTAACATGGCTGAAAGCGCCGTTCAGCTCATTCTTGTCAAAGGCCGAACTAACACTGCTTAGAATACGGTCGAAAAAAGTTGTGAACAGATATCAGACGTATTTGAAAAGCATCGAGACTGCTATCACATTCAATCCGAGCCTAGTTATGATGGTATCCCATCAAGTTTTTCAGGTACATGCGTCGCGGTATGTCTCACGTCTGTTGCATGTAGTGCAGTGACTACGGCGAGTTGAACCAGCTCAACTCAACCACGTTGAAGTCGGAACTTCGCGGTGGCTGGTTGGCGAATTTAATCGCCCCCCCCCCCCCCCCCCCCGCTCTCTGAAGTAATGGTGAGTGTGTCTTAAATCAAACAGAGTGCGGGGCCTTCTTCATTCGGACGACCACGCGTTTTATTATTGCTTATCTATCAATATCCTGCGGGCCTGAGCTGATCCATTGAAAGGAAAATTTTAATGGGTTTGAACTGCCGTCAAATGCACGCAGCAGCCGCGTTAGAACATAGTTCTACAGCTACCGCGACTGTCTTTCGGTTTCACACATCAACAAAAAAACACTACTTAAAGTTCAGCGACCAGCTCGCGGTCATATCAGGTTCAATTTCCCCTTTCGACAGTGGTTTCGTAGGAGGAGGAGGAGTCATTCGCACATTGGCTGAAGACATCGCGTTTTTACCCCGGCAATGTTGAGTAGCCGATTAGACGTCAGTTTCTATACTCTCTGACAACATGGGGGGGCGCTGAGATTCAGTGAAAGGGCATGTAAGCACTGATCGTATCTGTCTAACATTTAAGGGTTCTCCAAACGGTGAATTCAGTCGAATCCCCCTTTTTTTCTTCTACGGTCTTACATCGCCCCCTGTTCTCGCTCACCCGGATTTCTCTCGTGAATTTCATATTCGAATGGATGCCAGTGACTACGCAGTAGGTGGATATCTTTTTCAGGTGGACTCTGACGGGAAAGAGCAAATTATTGCGTTTGGAGGACGCAAATTGAACTCGGCTGAGTTGATGTACCCAACCTTTGCGTAGTGAGTTCTGTAGACCAGTCTGTACATTAATCGCTTTCGCCCCCAATTATGTAGTAGTTTGTGGGCTTTCTTTATTACATAAAAAAACACCTCAAAAAGATTGATTGCTTACCTGGAGCACAAGGACTATTACTTGGGGAAAGGAAATAGCTCGTAAGAGTGGTGACTTCGGTATGCCTGGTCTAATTATGACAGTAACAGCTCCAAAGAGGGTGGTATGTTTGCTGGTGATACTGGTGCAAAGGCTGTGGTGTTGGTGATAACGTACGCGCTACTGATAGTGATAATCCGTTTAATCATTTTGGTCTTGGAGATGCAGATACGAACTGATTCCAGATACCTAGGAGACATCCTGCCGTATGATCCTCTAAAAAAACTATCACAAGACTACATTCAACGAAAAGCAGCATGGAACATTTTGTAAAGCTGGCGAAGCTATGCTTCAAAGATGAAAAATAAAGAAGGGTGCTGAGAGTTCATCACCTCGAATGCCCCATGACCAGCAGCTACGACTGTTGCTTGGAGGTTAAGGAGGCACAGGAAAGAGTCAGGTGACAGAAATCAAAGAAGCATTGTGTTGTAGCTGGGTTCGTCGAAAAAGTAATGACCGCGACAAAGCGAGTTTGGGGTTTATGGCACCGCACGACTGATAACGGTCTCATTAAGTCTTTTCGCACAAACTCCACGTCTCGCAGCTCTTCCTCCTTTCCTCTCTTCTGAGGTCAAGGGTTAGCAAAATGAGTGTCGAGTGGAGCAACAAGAGCCGGCGCGCTCTGGTGCACACGGAAGCAACAAGCCCTGCGCTTCGCGTGTGTGAGTCTTGAGGCCAGACGGGTACAGAAGCACGTGGAAAAGGCATGCCTCCGCCCGGGATTGAATCGGAGACCTTCTGTTTACAAGACAGATGCTCTACCACTGAGCCACACAGGCGTAACTTTTGACCTTCGACCACCCATTTTCACCCCCCCAAAATGCCGCGCAGCACAAAATACCACAAAATAAACAACGCACGCTCCGAAAACGAGTAGTTCCCATCGGAACGTCACCGCGGCTATCCACCTACCCACGGCCTCGTCATATTGCAACACACTACAACACGAACGACGGATGTGCCTTCTCCAATATTGACGCGCCAACCACCATCACTCTCCGCCTTCCATATTTACCCGCACCTGCAAATGGATTTAATTTATCGCCCAGCACAACGAAACTTGTGTCACAAGCGCCTTGCCATACGCTTAGGCCACCTAGCCCTCCTTGATCTATCTTCTAGCCTGACTTCAGAACACACTTGTACCAGCTGTCGTCTACCACCTGTCGCGTGTACTGTGTTGTACAAATGCCTCGACCGGGCCCCCTTAAGGTTGGAAGCGCTGACTTGAGAGTGTAATGCCCAGGTCCTGAGTGCGTGTACGTGTGTGTGCGTGTGTGTGTGTGTGTGTGTACGAGGGTGCGTGGGTGGGTGATGTGTGTGTGGCTATTGCAACCGACTGGTTGCAACTTCACTTTGTTTGACGCCCCGCCTGTATTTGGTCAAATTGAGCGTTGTTACGTGCACGCCTGTGTGTGTATGCTCTTAAGCAACAGTCGATCGTTGACTTGTACGATAGGCTCTGGGAGCCGCGGCACCACAATACACGGTGCATGAACGTCGACTGGATGTCTGGTTAGAGCGGTGGTGTGAAAACGAGTGGTTCGACCATGATGTAGCTACATCCACAGCAGCAGGACGAGCAGTTTCAGCCGCGTGCAGTTCTTCTGAGGTCAAGGGTTAGCAAAATGAGTGTCGAGTGGAGCAACAAGAGCCGGCGCGCTCTGGTGCACACGGAAGCAACAAGCCCTGCGCTTCGCGTGTGTGAGTCTTGAGGCCAGACGGGTACAGAAGCACGTGGAAAAGGCATGCCTCCGCCCGGGATTGAACCGGAGACCTTCTGTTTACAAGACAGATGCTCTACCACTGAGCCACACAGGCGTAACTTTTGACCTTCGACCACCCATTTTCACCCCCCCAAAATGCCGCGCAGCACAAAATACCACAAAATAAACAACGCACGCTCCGAAAACGAGTAGTTCCCATCGGAACGTCACCGCGGCTATCCACCTACCCACGGCCTCGTCATATTGCAACACACTACAACACGAACGACGGATATGCCTTCTCCAATATTGACGCGCCAACCACCATCACTCTCCGCCTTCCATATTTACCCGCACCTGCAAATGGATTTAATTTATCGCCCAGCACAACGAAACTTGTGTCACAAGCGCCTTGCCATACGCTTAGGCCACCTAGCCCTCCTTGATCTATCTTCTAGCCTGACTTCAGAACACACTTGTACCAGCTGTCGTCTACCACCTGTCGCGTGTACTGTGTTGTACAAATGCCTCGACCGGGCCCCCTTAAGGTTGGAAGCGCTGACTTGAGAGTGTAATGCCCAGGTCCTGAGTGCGTGTACGTGTGTGTGCGTGTGTGTGTGTGTGTGTGTGTACGAGGGTGCGTGGGTGGGTGATGTGTGTGTGGCTATTGCAACCGACTGGTTGCAACTTCACTTTGTTTGACGCCCCGCCTGTATTTGGTCAAATTGAGCGTTGTTACGTGCACGCCTGTGTGTGTATGCTCTTAAGCAACAGTCGATCGTTGACTTGTACGATAGGCTCTGGGAGCCGCGGCACCACAATACACGGTGCATGAACGTCGACTGGATGTCTAATTAGAGCGGTGGTGTGAAAACGAGTGGTTCGACCATGATGTAGCTACATCCACAGCAGCAGGACGAGCAGTTTCAGCCGCGTGCAGTTCTTCTGAGGTCAAGGGTTAGCAAAATGAGTGTCGAGTGGAGCAACAAGAGCCGGCGCGCTCTGGTGCACACGGAAGCAACAAGCCCTGCGCTTCGCGTGTGTGAGTCTTGAGGCCAGACGGGTACAGAAGCACGTGGAAAAGGCATGCCTCCGCCCGGGATTGAATCGGAGACCTTCTGTTTACAAGACAGATGCTCTACCACTGAGCCACACAGGCGTAACTTTTGACCTTCGACCACCCATTTTCACCCCCCCAAAATGCCGCGCAGCACAAAATACCACAAAATAAACAACGCACGCTCCGAAAACGAGTAGTTCCCATCGGAACGTCACCGCGGCTATCCACCTACCCACGGCCTCGTCATATTGCAACACACTACAACACGAACGACGGATATGCCTTCTCCAATATTGACGCGCCAACCACCATCACTCTCCGCCTTCCATATTTACCCGCACCTGCAAATGGATTTAATTTATCGCCCAGCACAACGAAACTTGTGTCACAAGCGCCTTGCCATACGCTTAGGCCACCTAGCCCTCCTTGATCTATCTTCTAGCCTGTCTTCAGAACACACTTGTACCAGCTGTCGTCTACCACCTGTCGCGTGTACTGTGTTGTACAAATGCCTCGACCGGGCCCCCTTAAGGTTGGAAGCGCTGACTTGAGAGTGTAATGCCCAGGTCCTGAGTGCGTGTACGTGTGTGTGCGTGTGTGCGTGTGTGTGTGTGTGTACGAGGGTGCGTGGGTGGGTGATGTGTGTGTGGCTATTGCAACCGACTGGTTGCAACTTCACTTTGTTTGACGCCCCGCCTGTATTTGGTCAAATTGAGCGTTGTTACGTGCACGCCTGTGTGTGTATGCTCTTAAGCAACAGTCGATCGTTGACTTGTACGATAGGCTCTGGGAGCCGCGGCACCACAATACACGGTGCATGAACGTCGACTGGATGTCTGGTTAGAGCGGTGGTGTGAAAACGAGTGGTTCGACCATGATGTAGCTACATCCACAGCAGCAGGACGAGCAGTTTCAGCCGCGTGCAGTTCTTCTGAGGTCAAGGGTTAGCAAAATGAGTGTCGAGTGGAGCAACAAGAGCCGGCGCGCTCTGGTGCACACGGAAGCAACAAGCCCTGCGCTTCGCGTGTGTGAGTCTTGAGGCCAGACGGGTACAGAAGCACGTGGAAAAGGCATGCCTCCGCCCGGGATTGAACCGGGGACCTTCTGTTTACAAGACAGATGCTCTACCACTGAGCCACACAGGCGTAACTTTTGACCTTCGACCACCCATTTTCACCCCCCCCAAAATGCCGCGCAGCACAAAATACCACAAAATAAACAACGCACGCTCCGAAAACGAGTAGTTCCCATCGGAACGTCACCGCGGCTATCCACCTACCCACGGCCTCGTCATATTGCAACACACTACAACACGAACGACGGATATGCCTTCTCCAATATTGACGCGCCAACCACCATCACTCTCCGCCTTCCATATTTACCCGCACCTGCAAATGGATTTAATTTATCGCCCAGCACAACGAAACTTGTGTCACAAGCGCCTTGCCATACGCTTAGGCCACCTAGCCCTCCTTGATCTATCTTCTAGCCTGTCTTCAGAACACACTTGTACCAGCTGTCGTCTACCACCTGTCGCGTGTACTGTGTTGTACAAATGCCTCGACCGGGCCCCCTTAAGGTTGGAAGCGCTGACTTGAGAGTGTAATGCCCAGGTCCTGAGTGCGTGTACGTGTGTGTGCGTGTGTGCGTGTGTGTGTGTGTGTACGAGGGTGCGTGGGTGGGTGATGTGTGTGTGGCTATTGCAACCGACTGGTTGCAACTTCACTTTGTTTGACGCCCCGCCTGTATTTGGTCAAATTGAGCGTTGTTACGTGCACGCCTGTGTGTGTATGCTCTTAAGCAACAGTCGATCGTTGACTTGTACGATAGGCTCTGGGAGCCGCGGCACCACAATACACGGTGCATGAACGTCGACTGGATGTCTGGTTAGAGCGGTGGTGTGAAAACGAGTGGTTCGACCATGATGTAGCTACATCCACAGCAGCAGGACGAGCAGTTTCAGCCGCGTGCAGTTCTTCTGAGGTCAAGGGTTAGCAAAATGAGTGTCGAGTGGAGCAACAAGAGCCGGCGCGCTCTGGTGCACACGGAAGCAACAAGCCCTGCGCTTCGCGTGTGTGAGTCTTGAGGCCAGACGGGTACAGAAGCACGTGGAAAAGGCATGCCTCCGCCCGGGATTGAATCGGAGACCTTCTGTTTACAAGACAGATGCTCTACCACTGAGCCACACAGGCGTAACTTTTGACCTTCGACCACCCATTTTCACCCCCCCAAAATGCCGCGCAGCACAAAATACCACAAAATAAACAACGCACGCTCCGAAAACGAGTAGTTCCCATCGGAACGTCACCGCGGCTATCCACCTACCCACGGCCTCGTCATATTGCAACACACTACAACACGAACGACGGATATGCCTTCTCCAATATTGACGCGCCAACCACCATCACTCTCCGCCTTCCATATCCACCCGCACCTGCAAATGGATTTAATTTATCGCCCAGCACAACGAAACTTGTGTCACAAGCGCCTTGCCATACGCTTAGGCCACCTAGCCCTCCTTGATCTATCTTCTAGCCTGACTTCAGAACACACTTGTACCAGCTGTCGTCTACCACCTGTCGCGTGTACTGTGTTGTACAAATGCCTCGACCGGGCCCCCTTAAGGTTGGAAGCGCTGACTTGAGAGTGTAATGCCCAGGTCCTGAGTGCGTGTACGTGTGTGTGCGTGCGTGCGTGCGTGTGTGTGTGTGTGTACGAGGGTGCGTGGGTGGGTGATGTGTGTGTGGCTATTGCAACCGACTGGTTGCAACTTCACTTTGTTTGACGCCCCGCCTGTATTTGGTCAAATTGAGCGTTGTTACGTGCACGCCTGTGTGTGTATGCTCTTAAGCAACAGTCGATCGTTGACTTGTACGATAGGCTCTGGGAGCCGCGGCACCACAATACACGATGCATGAACGTCAACTGGATGTCTGGTTAGAGCGGTGGTGTGAAAACGAGTGGTTCGACCATGATGTAGCTACATCCACAGCAGCAGGACGAGCAGTTTCAGCCGCGTGCAGTTCTTCTGAGGTCAAGGGTTAGCAAAATGAGTGTCGAGTGGAGCAACAAGAGCCGGCGCGCTCTGGTGCACACGGAAGCAACAAGCCCTGCGCTTCGCGTGTGTGAGTCTTGACGCCAGACGGGTACAGAAGCACGTGAAAAGGCATGCCTCCGCCCGGGATTGAATCGGAGACCTTCTGTTTACAAGACAGATGCTCTACCACTGAGCCACACAGGCGTAACTTTTGACCTTCGACCACCCATTTTCACCCCCTCATAATGCCGCGCAGCACAAAATACCACAAAATAAACAAATATGTTAAAATGCGTTGTACTACGTATAGAGTAAGTATGCGGTAAAGCTTGTCTTTATCTCATGGTACCTCTTTGGAACGAGAAACACTTCTGGAACATGGTACAGGGTACACTTTGGGTACGCATTTCCAAAATTCTAAATTACCTCATTAAGACGTTCAATTTAAAAATAACGAACTCGATTCGGCATTTTTTTTAAAATAACGGACCCGAAACACAATTTCCCCGCAGAATAACTGCAAAGCACCATATTTTTTAGAGCTCAGCGCTGCACTGGCGCTTCGCCAGGATTATTAGGACCCGTTCCGCTCGTGGAGCTCCACTACTCCCAGCGTGGGGCCGAGAATTTGATACAGGTGGCCCCTGCGGGCCGTCCAAGCTCGCGATATGAGCGGGCCCTCATCGAACTTAATGCACTTTCGACCACTGAAAATTTTGAGTCATTTGGCGCACGGCCAGGAAACTCGGTTAAGTGCAACGCCAACGGTGATTCAAGCTATATTGCCCCAGACCCAATAAAATTGTACAGGACGCTAAATCAACACAAAGAATATGGAAACGAATCACTTGGAAATTGTATGGAGCGTTTGGCCGATCCTATTCACGCAGCGCCATCTGGCGGTATACAAAAAAACAAATGAATGCGGGAGTCCTGTTTATGGGTTCGGCGTATTTCGACCTGCAAGACGTGAACAGGGAATAGGCCACGCGAGGTTTAGAAATAGGATTACCATTGGCGTTGCTTTTAGACAGAGGATTGCCAATCACAATAATTGATTGTACCGTGATCTGAATCGAAGATTGTCCTTATACTGTTTTAATACTTCTACACGGTATCAATAGCGACCCGGCAGAGAAAACAGCCCATGGAACCGATGTTAGCTTCTAAATGCCCATTCTGGGCTTTCTGCTCCTTCAAATGCAAGTATGAGTAAGCATTTACTGTCCAAGCTCAACATGATGCAAATACGACGGTTATTTGGAATACTTACTTTCAACGCGCTCCCAAGACGAACTTTAATCGTGCCAAGATTCCTGTGACAGGCCACCTGCGACCACCGGCAGGACCAGGAGCAACGCTGAAAGAGAAATGTGACGCTACATGTATCGTACTGGCGAGATGAATAGATACACCAAAAAATAGTTTTAGCGATAATTTTGTTAATACTGACCGGACGAAGTCAGTAAGATGTGACGAAGCGTCCGTGCCTTTTGAAAGGTCAGGTTGCTAGACCGCTCGACCTTGGTCTTCGCTCAGCCCTTGCACCACTTGGATCAGCCCTGCTTAGCGCTGCAAGAGTTCCGCTCAGCTCCTTCCACTGAGCGAACACTCCCACTCCAGTTCGCTAGGCTTCGCCGCTTGAACGCTTGGCTCAGCTCCGACTCGGGTCGGGCGAGGCGTGTGTTCCTCACTCTGCGATCCCCTTGGCGGTTCTTTTGATCACGGCTACGCTGTGGGCCCAGACTCGCGTCGGCCACACCAGCTGCTGTCGATGTTGAAGGTCTCCGGAGGTGTTCCCAGACGAAACTCGCTCCCCACTGGGCGAGTCCCAGTCCGCACGTGTCCACAGCCCGAAATGCCCCGGGGTTTCCATAATGAACACAACACCACACACAATATAGCCTCCACTTCCTCTCTTTGGTTCCGGCTCAGAACCACAACACCCCTTCTTTCCCGGTCGGCCTGGGTCTGGGCCGAGTTCGCCTTTATTTCTCTGAGCCTGGGCGAGGCTCGTACCAGCTTCTCCTTTCTTCTCTTCGAGTCAAGCAACGACCCGGTCTGGAGTTAGTGACTCGGTTAGAGCCTAGTCCGAATCCAAGGCACTCACACACACCCTGGGACTACCCGCGCACCAGGTCCACAATGAACCGATACTAATAATCACACAATGCACCGGGGCACGCCAATGTCCCCAAGCACACAATACAATTACCCTGCCTAAACCTCAGAATGGATCACCTTCCACCCGAAAATATGAAATACACCCTAAGATGTAACAGTAATATGAAATAACCGTACTGCCGTCGCACCGAGCACTCTGACAACGTTGATACGTTAGCTTGAATTTGTGTGGATGATCGCCAAGACACCTTCTGGCCAAAGACCTCCACCACTTGCGTCCTTCGGGGCAAAACGAACTCTGTTTAAATGTTTACACATGCACAAACTAGGACTCACTAAGTGGGAGGCGCAATATCCCCCTGGGTACACACTGACAGGCTGCGCGAAGAGCGTCGGCTGTATGCTTATCGGGCGCCCTTGAAGCTCCGCCCGATATCCTTGGTCTTGGCCAATGCGGCGGCTCACGTCGGCGGGCGTCGTCTTGCCGCCGCTGGAGGCCGTTGAGATCCGCTTGAAGTGTCCGCGATCTTGGGCGGTCGCACCCAATGTAGGCTGGCTCATGGCTGATTTGCCGGATGAGTGTACTCGCCGGTGCCACCAACTTCGCCGTCAGTACCACTGTCTGGACTTAAGTTCAGCGACTCTCCACCCGGCACTTCAACTGGACTCCGACAACTCCGCTCAGGCCCATGCCACTCCACTCAGGTCTGTAACACTCCGCATGGCTACTCGACTTGAGCAAAGACTTCAAACATCGCATTCGACGTCGGCCTCGGACTCCACGTCGCTCCGATCAGACCTTCGATCCTCGCCCAGCTTGTCGACTTGGGTGAAGGCTCCATGATCACAGTAAAAGCTGAGCTCGGGCTCGGCACGACCTCGCTCGGACGCCTGCTCCTCGACTCATCTCGGCATCTTGGATGACGGCCCCACAACCACTGGGGAGGTTGAGCTCAAACTCCACCCGGCTCCACTCAGCTCCTCGACCCGAGCGGGGACTTCGGTCATCACACTCGAGGCTCAGCTCAGACTCCGCGTAGCTTCTCTCAGCTTCCTGGACTCAGCTCAGACTTGGGATACCCAACACCAGACACTTCGGGTCTCAGACAATCTTCGCTCAAGCCCAGAGTCTGAGCGGAGCTCCGCCCAGACCTCGGGCTCAGCTTCCTTCGCCGCACGGCTCGTGTCCGACAGTTGGTGGTCCAGATCCATCGCGGCCATGACGCACTTGAAGTCTGCTTGATTGATACGGGTCAGCATCCTGGATTGATACGGGTCAGCATCCTGGATTGATACGGGTCAGCTGGACATGGGTTCGGTGGCGAAATCCACCGAGCCTTTTCACAAAGACCACGAAAAGAAAGAGGAAATCGTGGAGAATGCAGCTAGAGAAGCCCCGAGCCCAGCAGTAGAAGTTTTGCCGTCGATATTGGTGAAGCAACTGGTGTGGCAAGAGCCTCGACATGGACGGGCGGTGCGGATTTTGCACGATACCTCTGCAACCAATGCATCAATGCAAGTTAGCTCGATGCGAGGTTAGAGCCTCCAAATTGCTGGAAATATCTATAGCGTTTAAAAGTTTCTCTACAGCGTACAATTGAGTTTACAAAATTTAGAGCATGTCGAGTTTGGCCAAGAATTTCGGCATTTTCGTGTCAACGCGTGCATGGATCGTTCACACAAAATGGACTATAGTGAAATCAAGAATAACACTAGCCGAGCGCCGCCGCTACGCGGCGGTGAATTTTTTGTTATTTGGCGCTTCGCTCGCAATGCTCGCTGCGCTATAAGACCAGGCTGCCTATGTAATGGGCCTACCTTGGCTCACTACTACGGCTTACACGTATGCGCACGTGTATGAGGAAGCGTAGGTTCCTTTTACTTGAGTTAAGTATACTCGAGATCCACGAGTATACTTTAAACAAGATAAAGACTCCAAGTAGCGTGTTTTGGTAAAAGATGAGAACTGCTATTTCTGTTTTATGTTTCTGACTTCCTCTAAATGTAATATTCTAAACTAGGAATCTGCCAACGGCTGGAGGGCAGGATTCTGCTAACATGCAAGTCACTCATTGGCTAAAAGATGCTGCTCTCAACCAATAGGAATCCTAAGTCTCTATGGACCACCCGTCGTGGTGATCCTAAATGTATGTAGCCTTTGGTGTGTCTACACCAAGGACGAGAAAGTCTTTCGAACCTCTAACAGACGTCGTGTCTGTTAGAGTTACAACTGACTGTAGCCACTTGTGCGTGTAACCCCGTTACACCATCCCCCCGTCAAGGTTAGACGTGCCGGTCCCGGCACGTCAACTACCATTGACCGCTTGGTCAATGCGTGACGTCGAAGAGGGCGCGCTCGTAATGGAACGAGCGCGTCGAAGTTGAAGACCGCTGGCGCAGCAGCGGAGAACCTCTCTGCTGCTGAGTAGCATACGCGGCAACGTGCGAAGCGCGTCGCTGCCGCGGGGGGCAGGTACCTATGTCTGCCCTCGAAGTGTCTTCGGGCGCTGCTGTTAACAGCAGTGCTCGCATTACGTTCCAGTATGTAGCGCATGGTGGGCTTCGTATGCCCTCACCAAGTCTGGAACGTCTTGGAGCAAGACGTTCCGTGGCTCCCATGTATCTTGGTTGGGAGGAAATCCTCTCCAACGAATACGACAACGAACTGGTTGCCTGTTCGTTCTCGGGATACTGTGACCAACAATCCGCTCAACAATGCATCGAGTTGAGCCGTGTGCATCACGAATCGGCGGCGGTGGTGGTGGAAACACGCCCCGTGTGTGATCAACTTGGTGTTGACCCTGATCTCGCGTCTCCCCACGACCGGAACTCGGTCGTGGAGTAGTTCCAGAGCGCTGGGTTCGGCGCTCTGAAGTATCCTCAGGTTGCGGCGGCCTCCCAGGCCGCCTCGATCCTTCCGGCCGAGCTGGACCATTAGCTCGACCCGCTGCTCCAGCGCGACTTCGCGCTGGAGAGGATGACGGCTTCCGCCGAGTCTTCTGTGGTTCAGCCGAGCTAGGTAGCTCGTGCTGCAAGTATGGCTTCAGCCGTCCGACGTAGAACGTCGGATGGAGGCGCATACTAGACGGTATGTCCAGTGTGTAGGCGTTGCCGTGCCGTGCCAGCACAGTGAACGGCCCGATGAAGCGCGGAGCAGGCTTGCTTGCCCCGAAGTCGGAAACGGCATGTTTAGGCAAGTTTTGAGTAGCTAATAAGACTAATGAACCCTTCTCGAATTCATTAGTGTTGCCCCTGCCAACGTTGTCTGCGTTCAGCTTCTGTCGATCAACAGAAGCTGCAATAGCGACTTGGACAAACCGAATGACGGCTTGTCACGCGCTGTACGAAGTTGATTGCGTCCGAGCTGAACTTGTTCAACTCGTTTCCAGCAGTAGGCCCGGCCTCTGCGTTCGTCTTCGCGGTGTCTGTGCCCTGCACAGACCCGTTCTTCTTCTTCTTCTTCTGCTTGTTGGTGTCTGTGCCTCGCACAGACACGTTCTTCGTGCGCTTGTCGGTGTCTGTGTCCTGCACAGACGCGCAGTTCTCGGCTTTACTTCGTGTCGTTGCGGCTGACACTGTGCAAGTGTCAGCGGCATTCTGCGGCTGCTGTGTTGCAGTCGGAGATCCTCCCCCACTTAAGGAAGGAGCCACCATCCCGAGTAGACTCGGGAGGCGTGGGTGCCTCGTGGCATTCACGTAGAACGGTGTATGCCCAGTCGAGGCATGCACCGAGTTGTTGATGGCAAACTCCGCCATCGGCAGGCACTCGCTCCAGTGTTGGAACGAGTGAGCGTAGCTTTTGAGCACGTCAACGAGCACGCGGTTCACGCGCTCGGTCTGCCCGTCCGTCTGCGGATGGTCCGCAGTCGACATCGAAAGTTGACTCCCAAGAAGTGTAAACACTTCTTGCCAAAGGTGTGCAGTGAAGCGCGGTGCTCGATCCGACGCAATGTCGATCGGCATGCCATGGTGTTTGAACACCATGTCAACGAACAGACGCGCCGTCTGTTTCGCAGTCACTTCAGCGGGTACCGCAGCAAGATGGTACATCTTGCTGAAGCGGTCAACAAAGACCACAACGCCCGTGTTCCTCTGGCTGTCCGGGGGAAGACCGAATACGAAGTCCAAAGGCATGGACTGCCAACACTCCCGTGGAGTTGGTAGTGACTGCAAGGGAGCCTGCACGAAAGGCGCAGGCTTCACACGTTGACAAACCTCGCAAGCACGGACGTACTTGCGCACCCATTTGTACCGGTGGGCCCAGTAGAAGTCTCGCGTGAGAAGAAGGTATGTCTTCTCATGGCTCGGATGCCCCGCAGTCGGTGCATCGTGATACTCATACATGATCCTAAGTCGCAGGTCATGGTCATTGGGCACGACAACGCGGACCGCGTTGTCGTCGACTGCACTGTAGAGTAATTAACGAAGATGCTTCGGCAGCTTCTGACGAGCTTGGTCAGAAGGCGCTGAGCCGTAGGCCAGCAAGAGCTTCGCGTCCGCGTCGTGCGCGTACGTGACCTTCACGTCGTCCAACAGTGACGACGTCGGGGTGCTCGATCGCATGGCGTCAATGGCATTGACGTCGGCATCAGTCGTGGCGTAGTCAGGTCGACGCGAGAGCGCGTCGGCCACCACATTGAGTCTTCCGGGTTTGTACTCAACCCGGAAGTTATACTCTGCGAAGAATGAGAGCCATCTCGCCATCCGTTGCGAGATGTGCGGCGACATCACAGCCGTCCGCAACGACGCGTGGTCTGTATAGACCACGAACGGTTTGCTTCCGAGTAGATACACTCGGAACTTCGCGAGTGCGTACTTCATGGCAAGGAGCTCCTTGTCATGTACCGGGTAGTTGCGCTCAGCTGGCTTCAGCTGACGCGATTGGTAGTAGACGACACGATCACGGCCCTCGTGATCGTGCTGCATCAACGCACATCCGATTGCGAAGTCGGATGCGTCACACACAACGTGGAATGGGCGATCGTGGTCGGCCACCGCCAAGATCGGCGCCTCAGTCAAGCCCCGCTTGACTGCATCGAAGGCCTGCTGACACTCAGCAGCCCAAACCTACTCGGCGTCCTTCTTCAGGAGCTGTGACAGCGGGCGTATCATGCCCGCGTAGTCCTTCACGTATTTGCACAAGTACGTGGCCAAGCCAAGGAACCGCCGCAGTTCCTTGACGTTCGACGGCGTCGGCCACTCATTGATCACTTTGACCTTCTCAGGGTCAGGGCGGACACCGTTCTTCCCAACGAGACACCCGAGCACGGGTATCTCGCTCGCCCCGAAGATGCACTTCTTCAGGTTCGCATAGAGCTTGTGCTTGCGCATGAGCGCAAGCAGCTTCCGGAGATGCACCTTGTGCATCTCAACATCGCTCATCCCGTCCGCAGCCCGGCTGTGGACGAACACATCGTCGAAGTAGCTCGGTGCGAAGTCGCGCACCGAGCGCAACAAGTGCGTCACGCACCTGTTGAAGGTCGCAGGAGCGTTCTTCAGACCCTGCGGCATCACTAGCCACTCCCAGAGCATGCCGCTCGGCGTGCTCACAGCCGTGAGAGGGATATCGCTCTCACGCATTAGGATCTGATAGAACCCATCGCGCAGATCAAGAGCACTATAGATAGTGTTCCTGGCCATCGAATCGATGATAACATCTTTTCGAGGTATCGGCATCTGCGCCGGTATCGTCGCGTCGTTCAGCTTGTTATACGCATGAACGATGCGCCAGCCGCCCTGTGGCTTCTTGACACAAAACGTCGGAGCACTGTGCGGGGATTTCGATTCCCGCACTTGTCCAGCTTTGCGACGACTTTCGAAGAAGTCGTCGATTGCTTTGACCTGCTCTCGCGGCAGTGGCCACTGCCGCGTGACACAGTACTTCGTCCCCGGCACGAGATCAATCTCGTGCTGGATTCCCTTGTCCTGAGGAAGCTCCGCAGGAATCTCTTCCGGGAGTACGTCCGCGTACTCCCGTAAGATCTCGTAGTAGGGACTCGTCTTCAACGAGTCCCAGCTCTGCTCTTCAAAGCGCTCCTTCTTAGTCTTCGCACTGAGAGTGTCCTCACTCTCTGTGGTGGTCTCCATGAAGAACTGCCTCAGTTCTTCATTCTCGCTCTTCGTTCTCTCGGCGTCCGAGAGAATGCATATTTGCTCGATGCGTCCATCGTGCAAGTCACGCGCGAAGCGCTTCCAGCTCATGACTGGAAGCGAAGTCAACTCCGACGCTTGCGTCGGAGGGTTAGCGAGAGTCATCTCCCTGTACCGGAACCCGGCACAGGTACGCGTCAAGACGTTCAACGTCTCGACGTCCGGCTTTTCAGCCTCCGTCTGCCCGGCAGACATTTCTTGTAGCGTCTCGGCCCCAGGCCGAGACTTGCGCGGCGACCTTCGCATGCGCCGTCTTCTTGTTTTGCGGTGCCCGGCTCCGCTTGGTTCTTGACCTCGTCCAGGCCCAGCCGTGGACGGGTGTTCTTCTTGTATTCCGCCGGCGGGTTAATCCCGCGGGCGAGCGACTTCAAGCCCGGCTTGGTCGCCCGGCGCTCCGTCGTGTAGCCCGGTTGCACGACAGCATGCAAGTTTTTCCGGTGCGGGACGTTTGCAACCGTCCGCACCGCCTGCAGCGTCGGCTCCCGGAGCCGACACGCCATCTTTACCTCGACGCCTGTTATTGGCGGAGCCCTCCATTACGGAGGGTGCGTCGGCTCCCCGAGCCGACGAGTCAAATTTGTCCATGCAATCGACTCCCGGAGTCGATGCGACTTCAATACCTCGACGCCAACCATTGGCGGAGACCCCAATTACGTAGGATGCGTCGGCTCCCCGAGCCGACGAATCAAATTCACCCAATCCATCGACTCCCGGAGTCGACGGCGTTTCGTCACCTTGGCTCTTATTATTGGCCAAAACTGATCCAATCAGATTCGCGTCAGCCTCCACGGCTGAGGCGTGTGACTCGCCTGCGTCATCCGTGCCCCTTGAGGTCGGAGACTCTTCCTGATTTGCTGAAAAGCGGGTGTCGATCTCCGAGATCAACACATTTTCTCCTTCAGCCGTCGGCGGCGACGCCGACGCTTGCTGCTCTTGCGCGCGTGCTCGCACGCGCCCAGGGCGCTCCGGGACAGCGGCATTAGACGCTGTCTCGAGTGGGGGGTCGCGCGCACCTGTCCGTGCGTGCGTAGCGGCAACAGGGCCATCGCTCACTGTTCCGCTGTCGCGACCGAAGCGCACGAGAGTGCGCTTCTCCCAATCGATGACCGGATCATGCCGTGCAAGCCACGGCATGCCCATTACAATGTCAAACTTATCGTCCAGGTCCAGGACGATAAAGGTCTCGACAAACTCTTGGTCTTCATACGTGAAGCGCACGCGTACCATGCGCTTCTCGGTTTTAACGATGGCACCCGTTGCCAATCGAACTTCCAACATACGTCGAGGTATAATTACCTCCTCGAAGTCAAGCCTTGATAGACTTCGCAGTCGAACAAAGTTGTTCGACGCGCCCGAATCAACCAAAGCGCGAAGAGAGTTGCTCTCTTCGAAGACACGTCCAAGATGACAAGGTTCGGTTTGTCATCATGTATTTTGCAGTGAGAAGGGTCCTCACTGGGGGCTGCCGTCCTCAGTGTCGCATGTCCGAGTTGGACACGCGTGACTGCTTCACCAGTAGGGCGTCCCGCGCCTACTGGGTTCCAGCGTTTTTTGTTTGTCCGCGACGATGCCCTGCATCGCCGCGTCGACCACCATCTCGGTGCACGGGTGCCGTGCACTCTCGGGCATAGTGACCGATCCTTCCGCAACGGAAGCATCGTACATTACTTCCTTGTTGCTGTTGATAACCAACAGCCGTTCCATTCGAGAGGTCCATTGGTTCCGGACCTTCCGCTATCGCAACCGGAGGCGGTCGCAGCCTCGGCGCATCCGCATGCAGCTTAGCCTGTCGCAGGCTAAACTCCTCTTGTATTGCAAGAGTAATTGCAGCTTCGAGAGTACCTGGGTACTCACGGAAGAGATAGGTCTTTACAGGCCCATCTCTCAGACCCTACATGAACGTGACGACCTTGGTCGCCTCGTCTATCGGGTTGGTCACAATGTTCGAGACCAAATACCGTGCTCTCTGCGCGTAAGCATGAACATCATGCTTACCCTGCTGTAGGTCGAGGAATTCTGCCCTCGACCGGAACTCGTTTTGCGGTGGCTCAAACGCTTGTCTGAGCTCTTCCTTGAAACCCTCGTACGTGCTAAAGCACGTAGGATCCGAGAGTCGGCGTCCATACGCCCAACTTCTTGCACGTCCGCCAAGACATTGCATGGCGAACGCAACCTTGGACAACGGGTCGACGATACGTCGAGCCGCGATGGCAGTGTCGAGTTCGACAAGCCACCGGAGGAGAGGCTCGCCCTCTCTTCCGACATAGTTGCTCACGTTTAGCTTCAACGATTGCTCGCGCGGTGTCGTCCCCGACGCCACCGTGGTAGAGGAAGCAGCATCACGCTGCCCCTTCATGATGAATCCCAGAGCCACACCGTGTTGCTCCGTCGGCGATAGTGTGCGCAGCATTGCAGCTACAGCCGCTTCTCCAATGACTGTTGACAGTCTTTGGAGTGCCTCCCACTCTGGGTCCGACAGGTGGAGGCAGTCAGCGCGTGCAACATGAGTTGCAGGCGAAGTGGAGCTTTCCATGGGCCTTCCGCGCTCATGAAAAGGTTCTCGGCTCCTCGTTCGTACAGCTCCGTACGAACGTTCAGGTAGTCGGTCGTTGGACGGGCTACAAAGTGCTACCAGGTGTAGTGGGCCTACCTTGGCTCACTACTACGGCTTACACGTATGCGCCCGTGTATAAGGAAGCGTAGGTTCCTTTTATTTGAGTTAAGTATATTCGAGATCCACGAGTATACTGTAAACAAGATAAGGACTCCAAGTAGCGTGTTTTGGTAAAAGATGAGAACTGCTATTTCTGTTTTATGTTTCTGACTTCCTCTAAATGTAATATTCTAAACTAGGAATCTGCCAACGGCTGGAGGGCAGGATTCTGCTAACATGCAAGTCACTCATTGGCTAAAAGATGCTGCTCTCAACCAATAGGAATCCTAAGTCTCTATGCACCAACCGTCGTGGTGATCCTAAATGTATGTAGCCTTTGGTGTGTCTACACCAAGGACGAGAAAGTCTTTCGAACCTCTAACAGACGTCGTGTCTGTTAGAGTTACAACTGACTGTAGTCACTTGTGCGTGTAACCCCGTTACAGACTGGGACTCGCCAAGTGGGGAGCGAGTTTCGTCTGGGAACACCTCCGGAGACCTTCAACATCGACAGCAGCTGGTGTGGCCGACGCGAGTCTGGGCCCACAGCGTAGCCGTGATCAAAAGAACCGCCAAGGGGATCACAGAGTGAGGAACACACGCCTCGCCCGACCCGAGTCGGAGCTGAGCCAAGCGTTCAAGCGGCGAAGCCTAGCGAACTGGAGTGGGAGTGTTCGCTCAGTGGAAGGAGCTGAGCGGAACTCTTGCAGCGCTAAGCAGGGCTGATCCAAGTGGTGCAAGGGCTGAGCGAAGACCAAGGTCGAGCGGTCTAGCAACCTGACCATTCAAAAGGCACGGGCGCTTCGTCACACGTAGTGCGCGTGCCCGGATCAGGGATACGACTTTGGACGGATAAGCTACAGTCATGTCGACTGCTGCTGATTCGAAGGAAACCAAGACTGGAGGTGAGAAGAGCGAGTCTTCGCTTCGGCGAAGTTTGAGAGTGGCTGGATTGCCAGCCGAGGTGGTGCCGACGGAGTCTGAGACGCCCATGGCGAGAAGATCGACTGCGGGATCCCGGACAACCAGTGCTGAGGGAGAAGCTGCGTCGTCAGGCGAGGCTGCGTCAAGCGCTGAGCCGGAGGTGCCACCAATGACGGAAACTGCTGTACCGCCACCAAGTTCGCCCGAGAGGAAGAAGTCTGAGGATGAACAAGGTGTGCTCAGCCGAGTGCTCGTGTTGGTGAAAGTCCAAGCCTGAGAGAGCCTGCTGTGAGTCGAGCGTTGACGCCGCGCAGGACTTCTGAGGCTGCGACTGCAACTTCCCAGCCGCAGGTGTTAACCCGGAGCCAACTGCTGCGGATCTCCGCAGTGGCCAAGCCGAGGGTGGTGCACTGAGCGTGCTGGGAAGCCGAGAGATGCAGCTGCGAGCTCAAGGTGCTGCTGGGACTGGGACGGGTCCGGTCCAGCTCAGCTTTACTCCGGGAGCTGGATACTTCGGAGCGTCAAGTGGTGGCGGAGCCTGGTCAAGTTCACTCTGGCCGGACCAACGCCCCTACCAGAGGCTGAGAGGAGTCCCCGAAGGAGTCGAGGCTGACAGCCGAGCCTTGTCCCAGCTGTCTGAGCTATCGGAAGGTGAGATGCTCGCGTACGGCCGGACCCAGTTCGAGATGTGGATGTCCGTGCCCGCTGGAGTCGTGCACCCGGTGGACGTGGCCTACTCGCCATGTCATGGAGGCTACGATCTCTGGGGTTTCATCCGAGCGGCTGGAGCTACGGCCAGACACTTGATGTCTGTGACTCGATCGCCCGCTGCGAGATGGCTGAACGTGTTCCATGCTGAACGTCGACGGATTCCTGTCGTCTCCGACCTGAAGGCAGTGCGCGTGGCGCTGAGACTGATGCCGCCCATTGCATGCGCCGCTCTGTTGCAGACGATGCTGCATGAAGCTGGCTATGAGTTCCTGAACCAAGTCCCAGTGTGGCACACGCTGTCTGAAGTTGCTGGAGTCCCGGACTCGCAGATCCGGTTTGAGATTGTGCGCATTGCCCGATTCCTCGGAGCTGAGCTCAGTGCCTGGAAGGCTGCGGTCGGGTCAACCCCATACTACGTGAGGCCGACCTCAGACCCTCAGCTGATGGCCACTCAAGCTGCCGAGATTAAAGTTGGATTCCCTCTGGACAAGGATGGAGACGCGATCATGGATGAGGACACCCAGCTGTTCCTGGGGCCCGAAGTCGTGATGCGCCTTCAGCTCACTGGTCTCAGACCTCGGAGCCCGACCTCAAGTGTCGAAGGTGAGCCGTCTCGAAAGCGTGCATTGCTGACGAGGTCTTCTGCTAGTGGCTCAATCCCGAGCTACCACGAGTCTGGCGAAGCTCCTGCTGAGACTGCGCATTCCGTAATGATCGAGTGCCCAGCATGGTTGGTGCAAGCTCCGGTTCCGACATGTCTTTGATGGTCACGGATGAAGAGGGAAACCTGTCTGGATTAAGTTCCTCTGGTTCCTCTCTGATGTCTATGACTGACTACATGGTTGGGACTGGGACGCACATGCCCATGTCGACGGCGACGGTGATGCGAGGCTCAGCTACGACGATGTCCCGCAGCTCATTCCCGGGAATGACGATCTCGCTCACACCTCAGCTTACTCAGGCTAGTCCCGTACCGGCCAGAGCTGAGCAGAGGCCGTATCGACCTGAGCATCCAGCCCAGATACCGCTGCCAGGCAGTCCTGAGTCCAAGCGCCCAGCCCCGAAGCAAGCTGAGACCCGACAAGTGCAGTTCACGGGATTCCGGTTTGCACATCCATCAGTTATCGGCTCCTCCGGGACGACGACTTCGGATGACTTGCCCACAGTCGAGCGAGACTACCGGCGAGCCCTTCAGCAGAGTGAAGCTACTGCCTGGGCACGTCTTAATGCAGAGCAGAACCAACGCCGAGCTCTTGAAGCACGGTTGAGTGCCGCTCTGGCCGACAACCAGGCGGAGCAAGCCCGACTGCAGGAGGAGTACCGGAAACTTCAGGCGACCAACGTTCGGATGTCCGAAGCCCAACAGCAGACCAAGACGGAGCAGCAGAAGCAACTTGAAGCCTTGGAGAAGCTGGCCCAGCGCCGCGCCGCCGAAGAAGCTGAGAAGCGCAAGGCGGACGAGGCTCGAGCTCAGCAACTGCTCCAAGTTCTGAAGGTGCTCCAAGAGGCTGAGGTTAGGGCTATGCAAGCTGAACAGCGGAAGGCGCAGGAAGAAAGAGCTGCCGAGATCAAGACTAAGCACGAGCTGGAACTGCTGAGGCTGAGAGAAAAGCATGCGCAGGCAGAAGCAGAGCACCAGTGAGCCATGCAGGAGCAGGAGGAGAAGACTCGTCAGCTCCTTGAAGCCCAGGAGCAGCCCAGTCTATATCCTGGCTCCGTCGCTTCGACCGCTGGACGTGTGTCGTAGCCAGTGGACCCCCCGGTCCCAGCACCTGTCGTGTCGGCTCGATCGCCGACCGATCCGGTCCTGGCGCAGTTAGCCCAGCTCACGAGCGTGATGCAGCAGTTGGTCCAAGCCAACCAAGTCAAGTCTGAGGTGACTGGTATGAGCCGCAGTGCTAGCAAGACCCAAGGTTCGGCCAAGGGCGCTATGACCAAGTCTAAGTCTCGCGCATCCAGCACGACGTCTGGCGCGAAGGGCTAGGCTCGGGCGACCAAGCCTGGCAGGCCCAGAGGCTCAGACGGGGATGACTCTGGCTTGGACGACTCAAGCTCAAGTGATTCGTCGCAAGATGAGCTCGAATTACAGTTTGGTGCTGTGGCACAACCTAAGGGGACTGATACCAGTTCCGGAACTCGTGTGGTCGTTCAAGCGATGATCCCCCATGACGCTTTGGAGAAGTTCGACGAGAAGGGGCCGCTGGAGAACCGAGTCAACTGGTGGGAGAGGTTCATGTACTACGCTACGATGGCCCCCTGGGACGAGAAGACCCGGGTGGTCCAGCTACGCATGCGACTCACGGGTTCCCTCAAGGATTGGTGCACTCAGCTGCCGGATGACGTTCGCTCGGACTGGAAGAAGTTGTCTCACGTCTTCAAGAAGAAATGGTGCCGTACGCTGAGCTCCAAGGCTGAGCGGTACTACTCGATGGAGATGAAGGACTTCGATACACCTCGGATGTTCTTCTACCGTCTGAACCATGCTGCTAAGAAGGATGGGATCCCGTATCTGAGACCGACCGTCGATCGCGAGGCTCACATCCGACGTTTTATCAAGGCTTTGACTGAATCAAGGCTGAGGACTACTCTTCAGTGACAACGTTTCGATACTTTGGATGAATTGGAGAAACTCTGAAGAGGATCTCCGCCAAGACGAGGTCTATGAGCAGAAGCGGCGCCCAGCGCAAGGATTTCAGTTTGGACGTTTCAAACCTCCACAGCGTCGAGCTGAGGGACGTGCATTCAAGGCAGAAGGTGTGGAAGTTGACCCAAGTCTGGGACGACATGCACACTACCAGGATGACTACGACCTGAAGTACGAGGCTGATTCTGAAGAAGATGTGGACCGCTCGGCTGAGCGAGCCATGTCTCCGCCTGTCCCCGCGCCAGCTCCTGCTGTTGCAAGCTCAGCTCAGGCTGAGCCCAGTCGCTCTACCTCCCTGACCGATGAAGAAATTTTCCGAGTCGCTGAAATATTGACCTAGAAGCCGAACGCTCAGCGCTATGACCACGGTGGAGACCAGCACCCAGAGCAGAAATGTGACGAATGTGGCAGTCGTAACTACCCGACTGACAAGTGCTGGAGCCGACTTATCTGTGGGCGATGCCACGACGAGGGTTTCCCCGACCCAATTCTGTAGGCGTCAGCCGTGTTCCAAGTGTGGCGAATACCATCGCCGGGGTTTGTGCGATATGTGGTCGGCACTCAAGGCGGTACGCGAGGCAATCCGTACTGGAGGCTCGGTCGAGGGCCTCGCTCCTGAGGTAATCCAAGCTCTGTTGGATAGCCCGGAGCTCCGAGAGAAGTCGTTAAACCACTAGGCTCGCTGGTTGAGAGACCAGTGCGTGACGAGCCTAGATCCCAAGCTCTCTGTGCCTTTGCATATGTGGGCCCAGCCCTTCCATGTTGGCGCAGAGATAACCCCAAATGTACAACTTCTTATCATGAAGCTGGTGTTTACACTTTCGATACTGACCTCAACACGCTGGACCAGGAGGATGAGATGGAGAACCAGCTTGAGTTCGCCCTGACTCCGGGCGAGAAGTATGGTTGGTGGAGTAAACACACGCTGACTGGCGAGAAGCGGAAGATGGCGATGGTGCACGGAGCAATCTTTCATCACCGAATGCAGATACTACTGGATACTGGAGCTACGACAAGCATTTTGGGCTTAGATCTTGCACGCAGATTGAAGCTCAAGCTACGCCGTGGTTTCAGGCTCAGAGTAACTGGGATGGGAGATGCTCCGACCTACATTACCACCCAAGCTAAGATCAAGCTGACGCTGGGAGTGCGCGTGGTGTACGTTATGGATGTCTGGGTTGGCAACATCGGTGAAGGAGTTGATTGTCTTCTCGGAATGGACTTTATGGTGGCAGCTGGAGTACGGCTCTGCGCTCGTGAAGGTGTTGTGATGCTGCCGGACGAAGAGTCTCTGTTGTTGGTTGGAGGAGCTGAGATCGACCATGTCGGACTGGAAGTCAGCGTCTGGCTGAACGAGACTGCTTACCTTTACCCTGGACAATCTGTGATAGTCCCGGTCAAGTATCACCAAGCTGACCCAGAGAAGGTGATTCCCTGGGCCGGGCGCGGTGATCAGTGGGTCACACAGTTCATCTATGGACCTTGGCGGAGACCGAAGGCTGTCAAGGTGGTCAACATGTCCGAGCGAGAGGTCATGATCCGCCAGCACACTCTGGTTGCCTGCCTTGTCGAGAAGGGTTATCTGCCCAACGGGAAGCGGTTCGCGCGACCTTACTCGTGGAAGTACAGCGAATGGGCTCAGCTCATCTACGAAGCCGAGCCCTCTCCAGACTTTCTGAGACGAGAAGAGGAAGCGGCTTGGCTAGCTGAGCTCAATGCTCCACCCGCTGTGGAGAGGCCAGCCTACAAGCGACCTATGAAGCTGCTGCTGCTGAAGCAGTCTGATGACCCGAAGGAAGACCGAGCCAACATGAAGCAGCGGAGAGCTGAGGCGTACGCCGCCAATACGGTGTCGCCTGAGACCGCTCGAGTCAAGATGACCCGGACACATCTGGGACGTCCTGCCTCATGGAAGCCGCCGCTGCCGCGATCTCCTCACCCGGATGATATGCAGTCAGGGACGAACCCGGCAAGCACATCGGAGGGAGCTGACACTCAGTCTGCGACTGAGCCAAGTTCCTCGGAGTCAAGCCCAGCTCAAACCTCTCCTGCTGGAGGTGGTGTGAACACCCAAGAAGCTCGGAACGAGCTGGACCGAGTGTTCAGGGCTGAGCCGACCGACTTCGTGTCTGATCCAATTGATCGTCTTCAGAAAACGTATGCTCGTTGTCTCAGAGTTGAGATCCGTGAGGACGCCGACGAAGCTACAGTGTACTTCCATGAAGGCACGGAATTGCTGAATGACCTCCGGGACCAGCTCGCTGCTCTTCCGGAGTTGAAGGACGTCAGTCCAAACGCGGACCTCTCAACGGCTAACGTGGGAGAACCAGGCGTTACGACTCCAGAAATGGACGCTCAAGTGCGGACAATTCTGGAAAGACATCACGCCAGTTTTCTCGGGGATGGGAATGCGGTACCGGCCCCCGCCCGTGGAGTTATCTGTGACCTGGATGTTGGGGACGCGAAGCCCATCGCTCAGAGGTCTCGGCAGGTTCCGACGCACTTGCTCGACAAGGTGTTTGCTCTGATCAAGAAGTTGCTGGAGACTGGGCTCATCGAGTATTCGCACTCAGACTGGGCTTGGCCAATTGTGATTGTGATGAATGGTTGTTCAAGTCTCGATCGCTAGAGGGACGCTGTGAGCAGTGGGCTGCACGTCTGTCACCCTGGCCTTTGGAGGTTCACAAGGTCGAACGCGACGAAGATGGTTTGGCCGCGATCATGGGAGCTGGGATCACCCACCGTGACCAGCTAGACAAGATCGCAGAGAACCCCATCCCAGACAAGGGACGAGTTGTCCGAGCCCCACCGATCAGCTTCGAGATGCTGGAGGCGGACTATGAGGGATGGCTGCTCAGCTTTGATGGATCTGCCAAACTCTCGGATCGCTCTGGTGCTTCTGGCTGCATTCTGTGGAAGCTCCCGTCCTGGGACGTGGTCGAAGCTCGAGGATTCCACTTCGAAGGCATTACGGTGAACGAAGCTGAGTATCGCGGTTTGCTTGAAGGTGTCCGCATGGCGAAGGCTCGCGGCATCTCAGACCTTGTGGTGGTCGGTGACTCTCGGATTGTCATTCAGCAAGCTCAGGACTTGATCCAGTGTCTGAGCCCTGGGCTGCAAGTGCTGCTGGCTGAGTTTGAGACGCTTCGCCCAGAGTTCCAACGATTGCGCTTGGTGCATGTGAAGCGAGAATATAACGCAGCCGCGGACTATCTCACGTCGAAGACTCTGGTGATTCAACGTCCTGTCGCCATTGAGGATCCGGTTGAACTGGTTCAGCTCAAACAACTAAATCGGATCCTGGAGAAACTGATCAAGGTGAATGAACCTGAGCCTGCTGAACCTGAGACAGAGCAGCCTGACACTCAAGCTGATGTGGAAGTAGTAGCTGAGCCAACTCCGCTGGAGGATGCTGCCAAGCCCCTGTTGCTCAGCGCTAAGATCTTCGTGGTGACTAGGAACCAAGCTCGGGTCAGGGGCGCTGAAACCACAGCAGCCAGGGGCGACTCCGACCAAGGTGTCGATCCCGACCAAATGCTGAGCTCCCCGCTGAGCAAGCTCCAGCGTACTCACCTGAAGCGCCAACTTCTGCCGCGTCAATCGCTGAACGATGGAGACGCATCCTAGTTCTGCAGGAAGCTGAGCCCTGGACGAAGAAGCTCAAAGATTATCTGAACAGAGACTTGGGGAATCTCTCTGCTACCGAAGTTGAAGATGTGGCCAAGGTGGTGGACCAGTTCACCCTGGATGCGAGAGGAGTCCTGTACTATCTGAGTTGAGCTACTCCGGGGAGGCCCAGGGACGCAGCTGGGAATCTGAGATTGGTTGTGCCAACGGCGCTGAGGGATGACTTGCTTCAGCTCAGCCATGAGGAGTTCCAAGGTGGTCATCAAGGGATCACTAGGACCTTCGAACGACTGCGCAGGGAGTACTACTGGTCGAGGATGTACGCCGACGTGGAACGCTATGTGAAGGAGTGTGTGGATTGTGTCACTGCCAAGGGAGCTCCGCCCAACCCTGGGCCATCGCCGGGAACCATTTTGGCGACTAAGCCCTTTGAGGTGGTCTCTATGGATTTCGTTACGCATCTACCCAAGTCCGACCGTGGAAATGTGTTCCTGCTCCTGTTCCAGTGTGCATTCTCAGGCTTCATCATGTGCAAGCCGATGAGTCTGACCACAGCCCAAGATGTCGCTGAGGCCTACATGGAGTGTGTGTTCCAGAGGTTTGGTGCGAGCTCTCTGCTTCGCCATCACCGTGATCCACGTTTCATGAGTGAGGTGTTCGCCAGGTTCCGCGAGATGCTGGGAAGCCGGCAGCGTGCGACTCTGGCGTACAGACCTCAGGCAAATGGTCAGCAAGAGCGCTCAGTGCAAACAGTGGTCCGAGCTATCCGAGCGTACGTCGCTGAGCCAGATCAGAGCGACTGGGACGACCAGGTGGAGAAGTTGATGTGGGCTCTGAACACGTCCTTCGACGCCACCCGTCTCGACACGCCGTTCTACCTGGTTCATGGTTGGGACACTCACAACACTGTTTCGGCCATGCTGGGACCATCTGCGACGGGTTTGGATCAGAGGACTGCCTATGAGTGGCGTCGCAAGACTCAGCGCAAGTACGAGTAAGCTCAGGCCTGGGCTAAGGATTTACAAGCTGAGGCCAAGGTCAAACGCTCGGCTGCTCAGACAAAAATCTGGGCTGAGCTGTCTGAGAGACTCGAGAAGGGTTTCGAAGATGGTGATGCTGTGTGGCTATACCTAGCTCGAGTGCAACCTGGGCTCACGAAGAAGTTCGCTCACCTCTGGCACGGTCCGTTCCGAATTCTGGAGACCTCAGATGAAGCTGAGGATCGAAGGGACTGGGTACAAGTTGTATCCTTGGGTCCACATAAGTCGATTCAAGCCGCGTGTCCTGTTCCCTGAACGACCTACAGTTGAGGTTGAAGTCGCTGAGAATGATGATCTGGACGCAGCTCTGTTGCCCGAAGATGCTGAAGAACCCGATGAAGCTCAGAATGTGTATGAAGTAGAGGCCATCCAGGATGTGCGCTGGGTTAAGCAGACCCGGACTTCACGGAGAGTCCGAGAGTACTTGGTCAAGTGGAAGGGGTACCCTGACACTGAGTGGCTTCCCATGTCTCCGCTAAGTTGTGGAGCTTTGCTGTACGAGTTCAACAAGAGCGCCAAGGCGAAAGCACGGTTCCAAGCAATGCAAGCTGGGGACGAGCCTCCTGAGCTTAATGCTCAGTAGAGGCACCTCAGCTGTGAACCTGTGTATGTCGCCGTGACGTTCTATGTGTGAACCCTTTGTATAATGAGAATTTACGAATATGCTACGTGATGTGGAGAATAATTTGGAGTTTATCGTGGAGAACAGTGGATGAGCGCGAGGTGAACGCGCGCCGAGGACCTGAGATCAATGAGGAAGGAGACGAGAAGTATCAAAACGAGTGGTGAATTAGAAATAATGATGAACGCTCGTTGCCTACGCTTCCTCAGTCTCCTCGTCTTGCACGGCTTCCAGAGCGCGAAGCACCTCAGCAAGCGTGTCGTGGTTGTACTCCGGTGCTGGGATAATTGGGTTCGCCTCTCGTTCGGCTGTGCTCTTGGGCTTGAGCTCAGGCGGGACGATCGCTTTGAACTGCTTGTCCGAGCGGCGGGTGACCCATTGCGTGCGAACTGGTTCTTGGTCGTCCAGGGTGAAAAGTTGGTCAGCCAGCGAGATCTTGAGATCTGGGTCTCGGAGAACCCAGTGGCACGGATCCTTGGGCACAGCCCAGTGTCCGGGCTCGAACCAGATCCGATCCGAGTAACCCTTGACGCCCCTGAGATGGTCGATCAAGTCCCTGCGACGAAGCTCGAACTCTTGGGCACGGTCCTTGCGCTCTCGGTAGACGGTGGCCAGCTCAGGCAGGCCCAGTTCCTTGGCGAGCTGAACGTAGTCGATCTTGGACGGGAACGGATACCAGTGGAGTCGCTCCCAATACGCTCAACGCCAAGCACTCATAAACCCAGCAATTACGACGACCGCTTCGCACATCTCGGGAGAGAGTTCTGCATGACGAGGAAGTCAACGCGGCCATCCCACATGTCGTCCCAGGGGTCTGATCTGAGCAGCTCCAGATAATACGCGTACTCGATGCGCTTGTGGAGCTGCTCGATCCCAGTCTTGGACGGCATGTAAGCTGGGAAACCAATCGTCTGGTGGTGCAGCTTCTGGACTCGGATGCCGTTGTGAAACCAGCTTCCTTTCTTGGGGGCCTCGATGATGCCATTGCCGACACCTTCCTCAGGAGTCTCAGCTTCGTCTGGCTCAGGGTCAGCTGAGGTCACGGAGGCCCCTGAGACTGAGCGCTGGCGTTTGGTCACTGAACTGCTCCCAGAAAAGGTCGAACTCCGTTGTCGCTTCTTGTCTGCTGGAGAACTCTGAGATCTGGTGCTGATGGAGCTGGGTGCCTTGGCCTTCGATCCGTGGTAAGTTGTCTGGGACATACTGCATCCACGGAGTGCCGCCCAGAGCCTCCCAGTACATCGCTGAAGTCAACATGTAGATCAAGTTCTTCTTGTCGAACTGGTCGTGGAGCATCTGGTCCTTCTGGACTTCATCCACTGCATCCCAGAACGCCACGCCAGCCAACATGAGCTCTTGGACGTCTGGGCGAGTGCCATCCCAGCTGAACTGGTTGGGCACAGCCTTTGCTGCGTCCAGGTCAGAACGAGCGCTGGGAGATTCCTTCTTGGCGTTCTTGCGCTCAGGCTTGAACTTGCTCGGGCGGCGTGGCAGCGCAATTCGCTGTGTGAACGGCTTGATCATCGGTGCCTTGGCCTTCGGTGTGCTGGAGGCTGAACGAGTCAAGTCCACAGTCTCAGGCGCGGCTGACGAGCTGGGCGCACTGGATCTTCAGCCCGCCAGCTTTCTTCGAGCTGCTTGGAGCCAAGGCCTTAGCCAGTGGCAGCGACTTGAGCGCTTTGCGTCGGATTTTACTGGACCTAGCGGAAGTTGACCTGCCCAAGCTGAGCATCGGTGGTGTGCGCAAAGGGGTATCCGGCAGAGACGAGCTGGTCGGAGTCGTAGCCGCTTGAGCGGATCCTGAAGGCGAAGAAGCTGGCGCCGAAGCAGCACTTGACTGAGCAGCTTGAGTCGTGTATGGATCGGAGTCATCGAAGTCCAGATCACGCGCAGAGACTCGAATCGTAGTGCGATAACTGGTCGGGACGGGTTGCCCTGTCCGGTACAGCTGCAGCAACGCGAGGAAGCGTCGCCAGTTGCCTTTGAAGGCGCTGCTGTTGACGAAGAAGTCACAGAGGGCGCCGGGATCAAACGCTCTGGAGTTCAGGATCTGGGCTTCGAGCTCAGCAATGCGTTTTTGTGCCACGGTGAGCTCAGACTCGAGCGAAGTGATCTTGAGCGCAGCCTCACTGACCGCATCGTCTGCGTCAAGCTTCTCTGTGGCAAACTGAGCGCCCAACTTGTTCGCGCTTTCGAGGTCTTCTTTGAGCTTTTGGATCTCTGCGGCAGCCGTGGTGTTAGTGACCTGACCACTAGATGCTCCAGCAGCAGCGCTTTGAAGAGCTACGGCGTGATTGCTCTGAAGGCGCTGCAGCTCAGCTTGGTGAGCCTCGCTCTGACGCCTTAGGGTCTGAGCGAAGCTGTGGCTTCTCACCGTAAACCCAGCTGCTCCTGAAGCTGAAGCATTGCCCACGCTCTGCTCGAGGCCTTGGAGGAAACGCACCGTGAGTTGGAGACATTGCACTGTCCTGAGCGACCTTGCCGCGAGCTGATCAACGCCGAAACACTGGGCGAGGGGAGCCATCTCACGATCCAAGGCCGCTCGGATGCGAGGGTCGGTGATGTCTGGCGGGGGAACTGAGAGAGGCTGCAACAAGTCTCCAGTGGCATCGTGGCCCATGAGCTGGCTCAAGCGGGAGAGCTCAGGGGCTGAGAACGAAGTCACGTTCACCAGACGGCTCAGACCATCCGGAGCGCCTGTCATGAGCGCGCCATCGCGAAGATCGTCAAGCGTGGCTGGTACGACGACTTGCCCTGGAGGCGTGAGCCGATACCATGGAGTGAGCCACGGCTCATACGGCAGACGCTGGCTCGGCTCCGTCCGGTAGCGTGACGCTTCAACAGCGTGCAGCAGTCCAGTGATGGTGCTGGTCACTGGTGCACTCTGTGCAGTGGCCGAAGCCATTTGCAGCGCACTGATCGAAGGCACCGAGGGCGTTGGGCGTAGCATGAGCACTGCGGCGTCGCCCGAGACCGCGTGGGTCGCCGCCGGAGACGCCAGACCCGTCGTGACGGATGCCATGGTCGTCGACTTGCCGCTAGAAGCTGCCGAAAGAGCGCAGGTGGCCGCAGGCGTCGAAATGTTGGCCGTCGTACTGCTGAGGGCCGACGTAGTGCTTTGAGGCGCCATGGATGCTCCTTGCGAGGTCGCCGTTGCTGTTCCCGCCGAGATGGAAGTCGTGGGCACCGAGGGCGCAGTCTGCGCAGCCACTAGCGGCGCCGACGACGTCGTGAGCAGCACTTGCAATGGCGCAGAAGCTGACGCGGTGGAGACAGCCAATGGCGCTAGACAAGGCCTGGAGCATTGCGGGAGACGCAGGAGCGCCCTGCGACGCTGGATCTTGATTTATCCCGCCTGCCGGCGGCTCGTCGTGTTGCTGCTGGTCCGCCATGCGTGGCGCAAGACACTGGAAGCGGCGTACGCGGATGAGGACGTGCGGGTGACTGCGGGGGCGGAGCACACGCTGCTCCTGTAGTTGCCACCGCGGTCTCTGCACTTGACTGGAATTTCGCAAATGGCTTGGGATTACACTCCACAAGTTCGGCAAGATCGGACGGTTGTGGGACGAGGCAGTGCGGGCCATCTGGGTTTTGGGCACCGGGTCCAAGTCGGAAATGACCTCCGTGAACCCGGCACTCATAAGGGACGGTTGTGAAAAGGCTCGGTGGATTTCGCCACCGAACCCATGTCCAGCTGACCCGTATCAATCCAGGATGCTGACCCGTATCAATCAAGCAGACTTCAAGTGCGTCATGGCCGCGATGGATCTGGACCACCAACTGTCGGACACGAGCCGTGCGGCGAAGGAAGCTGAGCCCGAGGTCTGGGCGGAGCTCCGCTCAGACTCTGGGCTTGAGCGAAGATTGTCTGAGACCCGAAGTGTCTGGTGTTGGGTATCCCAAGTCTGAGCTGAGTCCAGGAAGCTGAGAGAAGCTACGCGGAGTCTGAGCTGAGCCTCGAGTGTGATGACCGAAGTCCCCGCTCGGGTCGAGGAGCTGAGTGGAGCCGGGTGGAGTTTGAGCTCAACCTCCCCAGTGGTTGTGGGGCCGTCATCCAAGATGCCGAGATGAGTCGAGGAGCAGGCGTCCGAGCGAGGTCGTGCCGAGCCCGAGCTCAGCTTTTACTGTGATCATGGAGCCTTCACCCAAGTCGACAAGCTGGGCGAGGATCGAAGGTCTGATCGGAGCGACGTGGAGTCCGAGGCCGGCGTCGAATGCGATGTTTGAAGTCTTTGCTCAAGTCGAGTAGCCATGCGGAGTGTTACAGACCTGAGTGGAGTGGCATGGGCCTGAGCGGAGTTGTCGGAGTCCAGTTGAAGTGCCGGGTGGAGAGTCGCTGAACTTAAGTCCAGACAGTGGTACTGACGGCGAAGTTGGTGGCACCGGCGAGTACACTCATCCGGCAAATCAGCCATGAGCCAGCCTACATTGGGTGCGACCGCCCAAGATCGCGGACACTTCAAGCGGATCTCAACGGCCTCCAGCGGCGGCAAGACGACGCCCGCCGACGTGAGCCGCCGCATTGGCCAAGACCAAGGATATCGGGCGGAGCTTCAAGGGCGCCCGATAAGCATACAGCCGACGCTCTTCGCGCAGCCTGTCAGTGTGTACCCAGGGGGATATTGCGCCTCCCACTTAGTGAGTCCTAGTTTGTGCATGTGTAAACATTTAAACAGAGTTCGTTTTGCCCCGAAGGACGCAAGTGGTGGAGGTCCCCTAAAAGTGTTTGTAAAATATATATTCGTAAGTTAGCACCAAGTACTTTACCACGCAACTTGCAGCGCAAAACTCGCGTCGTAAACGACTTACCGGGAAGGCTACAGTTGACTCCCGAATCCGGTGTTAACCCCCTTAAGTGCACGCTCAAGCTCATGAAATACGCTCAGAGCAGTGCATGCATCCCCGTGTTGACTCCTCTGTGAGCTACGCTTCGCCATCGTCTACATCGAGCCGTAAAAATCGTTTCAAAGCTGCAAGTAAGGAGTAAGTTGCGGCAACCTTCATGCTCTAGTTAATTTCATTCACGTTCGTGACCTGCTCGAATGGAAACGGTGCCAATTCTTCTCCCAGAGGAAAAAAAACACGCAATCCTCTGGGGTTCTTGCAACGAGCGAGACGCTCCTTTGTGAGCCCTTAGTTTGATTTACCCGAGCAAAAGCAGACCTTCATTAGTACAGAACTAGTCTTCATTCATGAAATAAAAGGCCTCACCCGAATACAAGTCCTCTCGTTATAATCGATGATTCGCAGGGGCTTATAGGAATTAGAAGACCGGCTTCTATTCAGTAAAATCCGTTACATACTATTCTTCCGTCAAATTTCTGGCACGACTTCGTTGATAACTTAGCACGAGAAAGTCGCGAACACAATGCCAATCAGTATCCCTAACACACCCACGACTTTCGCTACAAGGAATTCCCCTTTTTTACTGGGGAATACCTTGTTGCGAAAGTCGTGGGTGTTGGGATAATTTAGTGAAGGCAGTGCGAAATGACTACAGGAATAGCGGCGTCGCTAGATGCTAGCTCACTCGTCCGCCCGCGACTCGTTCGTGTCAAGTCGACGTCTCTTCTCGACCTCCTTCCGGTAGAACAGCAGCGTTTGAATGGCATCCCGCCCTCGAGTATCCGTTGGCGCTGCTGGTCGCACCCCACTCGACGATCGGTCATCACCACCGACACTGCATTTCTTCAGATCAGCTTGGGGCTTCAACTTGGAGCGAGAGGAGATCGTACCCTTAGCTAGTCGGTCCAGCAGCTCACTCGCTTCCGAGGGCACCACGAACACAGGCGCTGGTGGCTGGTACGTTCGACACAAGAGCTGGTGTCTGAGGGACTTAGCAGGTGCTGGAGGCAACAGAGTGGAGGCATTCCAGCCTTGCGGGGTGGTGCTGGGCTTCTCATCTGCAGCAGGCTTGTTCTCGCTTCTGGCCGCCCGAGGCTGCGAAAGACGGCGAGTACCAGCAGTCGTAGACTTAGTCTGGGGAGGTGATAGCCAGACCTTCGAGGCTGCTGCGTTGAGACTCCCACTACTCAAGCGTCTTGACTGAGACGACTGTGATCGACTTCGCTGGGTGCTGGCGCGAGTCGCTACGTTTTGCCGGCTCACTCGCGCCTTGCCTTCGTCGGACTCGAAGAACTTGAGCAGCTCCGATAAGTCTGGAGGGGCGGGGAACTCGCGCGAGGGCATTTCGCCCTGGACGCAAGTCGGAGCTTATCTTGGTGTGCCACCACTGACGTCCATGCAACGTGGTGGACCCCGGAAATACTCCGCAGTAACTGATGATGTCGCGGCAGATTGAAAGCAAGAATAGCTAGTGGCTGGGTCACGCACGACATGCAGCGGTGCTGAGTGCGAGGGTGACTCGTAGTAGATGAACCGAGCCACAGGAGCGAGCTGAGGATGACGACGACCGCTTCGGCCGCAACGGATCTGACCTCCACCGATCCGACTTTCATAGAGGAAGCGCCGACGGGCACAGGTGACGACCGAATCGAAGCAGACCGAGCGGTGTTTGCTCGATCCGCTTCCATTCGCCGGCTGTCGACTGTCACCTCTCGGAAAGGATCGTTCCGACGGCCCTCGCTTCTGCTCGGCGCTAACTCCACGCCTCAGCTTCCAGCCTCGTCACCGCTCCGACGTCCAGCAACAGCAGCGGCCACTACTCACAGTCGAGTGCACCAAGCACTGCGCGATAATGAGAACAGCTTTGAGTTCTCCAGCAAAGAGGCCACGCTCGATGGACTCTGGTATTCGTCACGATTCCCGATCAAGGAGATCACGAGCCGCGGTGTCGTCCACAGTCGCGTAGCATCCGCTACGTTGCTTCGAAAAGAGAAGAGCAGTACAGCACCCAAGACACAGCAAAGTACCAACGATGACAAGCCCCCGGTTAGTGGTGAGTCTGAAAACGCAGACGCAGAAGTCGAATTGACGCCCGAGATGGATATTCAAGCCAAGAAGAGGGAGATGCGGCGACGACTATTAGCTGAACGTGCTCGGTCTGCGGCGCCGACGTTGATGTCGGCTTCCAGCAGCGATTCGGCGATCAAAGCGCCCACCGCAGTGGTCGATGAGGCTGCCTTTATCCTCCGAAAGCGGCGCTGCGCCAAGACCTTTGAAGAAATGATCGCTGTCCGACTGAAGCCGCATAATGGTACAGATGACGCGAAGCCCAGCACTAAAGCTACTGTTGAAGCAGTTCATGCGGATCAAAGTACGCAGTCTCCGCAGATCGACGAGGGCATTAGCAAGCTGCTGGAGCACGGCATCATCCAGTCCGTGCTGGCTCTTAGCGCAAGTTCTGACCCCGCTACTGAGGCGCACTGCTGTCGAGCGCTGTACTATTTGTCTCGAGTTCGTGCCGCTCGCAAGTCCATGATCACTCAAGGCGTGGTCGCCAGTCTCAAGCAGCTTTCCCGAGCCACGTCGCCAGTTTCCCGACAAGACATGGCAGCAACTTTGTGTCATTTATCTGAAGAGGAAAATGCTGTCGAGGCGCTGTTCGTGGAGGGCATTGACCGCTCACTCTTGCGGCTCATGACGTCGCCTAGTTGGGAGACCAAGCGGATCTGTGCTGCCACCGTATTCAATTTGTCTGCTGATGCACGGCACATCAAGCACTTCCGTGAAGTATTTTCTCAGCTGTTGGTTGCTGTGGCCAAAGCTAACGGAGGGATCGGCGGCAGCAGTCTGCTAAACACCTCGTCCTCTGCGGAGCTCAACTCGTCGTCGGCCTATTTGATCAAGGCGATCTACAATGCGTCTCTGGTCTCAAAGTTCCACAGCGCGTTGCTCGGAGAGAATATTCCCCGCTTCCTGGCGACGCATTTACCGCTGGTGCCTCCTGCTATTCAAGGCTGGGCGCTGCGAGCGTTTGTATCGATATGTGAAGTGCGCGCTAACCGTCAGATCCTGCTGTCGTCTCCTTTCTGCGAGTTACTGGAGACCATGTTGCTCTCGCCAAACGAGGAGATCCAGGAGATCACACTGCTGATACTTCTCCAATTATCCATGGACGAGGGGAGCCGTATCAAGATCTGCAACTGGCTGCCGATCGGCTCGCTGGTACAAACAACCGGCCAGCACATCGAGGACGCAGTCAATGCCACCAAGTCCGGGCGTGCTGGGAAGGGAGGCGTCCCCAATTCCGAGCAGGTCGAAGCCAAACCCCAAGAGAACAGTCTGGTGTATCTGCACTCGTGTATCCTGCGGAATCTCTGCGACAGCGTGTTGACCCACCACGAGCTCATTCAAGAGGGCACTGTTCCCGCGTTACTGGAAATGAGCCGGATGCCGGAATCGACCGTGAAAGTTAACGCCATCTGCTCCCTTTGTTACCTGACCTCGAGCTCTACAGAGGAGGTAGCGGTTCATATCCCCGAGCTCACCGAGCTACTCTTGACTCTGACGCAGTCAACGAACGCGCAAGACTGCATCTTCGCAGTGGAAGCTCTGTACAACATCTCGTGCTGTGACGACTGTGTTCCTCTCCTCTGCAAGTCGGGGGCATTGCTGGACCGACTGCTACAACTTGCCACCGATCCTATACACAAGAAGGTGGCCGAGTTGGTCGCTGCTATCGTCTACAGATTGGCAGGAGTCGTCAGCTGTGCGCCTCAGCTGCTGAGGCGAGGATTCCTTTCGGAGCTCGTGCAACTAATTCGTCAGTACCCGACCTGTCGAGCCTACGCTCTGAACGCGCTGTTCCTGCTGGCGAGAAATGGGGGAGAAGATTTCCCACACGGCGGTGATGAGATCGCAGAACTCGTGCTCGCCCTGCTAAGCAATGGCAACGAGCTTGAAATTGCTGCCAAAATGTGGATGAAGCCAGCGATTCCTGCGCGATTCGTGAAGTGCAAGACAAACCTCGACATTTCACAGGGCGACCCAGCAACAATACGCAGTGGAGTCACGCTGCTCGCCCACCTTGCGCACCACCCGAAGAATCGGGGGGCTCTTGTGCGTAATGGAGCCGTGTTTCGCTTCCTAAAGAAGTTGAACAGATTGCAGTCGAAGACCAAATCCAAGTCGGGCGATGGTGACGCTGGCAACGAAGAAGAGGACGAAGAAGACACGGAGCAAAGTAATGAAGACGACACGATCCTGACGAACTGCGCGTTTGTATATTACTGCCTGACAGCCACGCAGGAAGGGTGCGAGTTTCTCGTAAAGGAGCGAGGAGTGGAAGACTTGATCAACCTCTCGAGGATTCGGATCAAACACACGGGGACAAAAGCTGAGAGTAGCGACGGCAAAGTGGCTTACTCCATGAAGGAGCTCTGCACTCTGGCTCTGTGCCGCTTGTCCTCGTTTGCCGGTCTGGAGTCACGACTCATTGAGCAGGGGGCTATCCAGGCAGTGATGGTCTTGGCGCTTGTGGCGACGGATAGCAATACGATCAAGGCACTGAGTATCATGACGCTCGCAAATTGTCTTGTGGACGTCACCCCTCACTGCTTGCAGTCCCTCGTGGGGCACGGGATCATCTGGGCCCTCTCTTCATTGTGTACAGTCGAGCATCCCGAAGTGAGCTACGTGTGTGCGGTATCTCTGTGTAATTTGTCAGCTCACGCCAACAAAATTCCCAAGTTCCTGGATGCAGGGGCCCCTCGTGCGCTTATTCACCTACTGTCCCACAGTGGCGGGGCGGACGCTGCCGAAGACGCGGCGATTGTGCTCGTGACAGTCAAGACGATCGCAAATCTCGTGGCCAACGAGAAACTGTGCCAGGCGTTCCTCAACGAAGGACTCGAGAAACACTTGAGCGTGCATTTCTCGTCGCCCGAGAGCAGTGAAGAGCTCCGACAGCTAGCTGCGATGGTCCTCCTGCGAGTCACCAGTGCCAATGGCGCCCTGATATCGCCGGATCGACTCAAACTCACCATGTTGCTGTGGATGGAGCAGATCATCGACATGAAAGATGAAGACCTCGTGCGCAACTGTATGCTAACGGTGCACGATCTAACTAGCAACTCGTCGCTGGACGTGGTCGAGCTGGATGTGCCTCATGTGTTGCGGATACTGGTCCAGGTGCTGCAGCGCCACCACACGCGCAACTCGCAGATCGTGACGCTGTGTTTGTCAGTGCTGTACAACTTGTCCTGTCAGCTACCAGCCTTACCGATGATTATACAGTCTGAAATCATGCCGTTCTTACGGCAGCAAGTCCCCATGACCGAGACAACACTGGCAGCGCAGCGACGCAAGGGGAGTACGGGCTCTACGAGTTCAACGCACCCTCCACCGCTGTCATCCGGGACGACTTCAGCCAACGTCCAGTTATGCTGTCTTGTGCTGCATAACCTAAGTTGCTGTCGTGCAGCCGACGATGCAAATGTCCTCGCAGCTCTGGTGTCCTGCCACGCAGTTGCTACGCTGCATGACATCTACTACGGCCCGTTCAACGGTCTGAAAGAACCGGCTGCGGTGGCGATCTGCAACATTGCAGTCGGCAAAGTGAACTCCACTCGCGTTCTCGAAGACCACGCTGGTCGTGTGTTGCTGCACTTTATCCGCAGTGAGCACTTCCTCCCAAAGCACTATCGCTTGGTGGCCGCAACATTGAGGAAGCTGAGTAACGCACCTGGAAACCAGGCGTGCCTGCTCAACGCTCGAATTGCCAACGCGATGGTCTTTATACTGACTCTACCGGACATGGACAGCGAAGCGAACTCCAATATTCTGGCTGCGTTACGCCAATTTTCCAGTTGCAAAGCGCATCTCGCGCGTCTTCTGAACGACGGAGTGCTGCCGTGTGTCGTGAAACTTGCCGATTCGCCCACCGCAACAGCTCAAATGGTGAACTACTGCTTCGAACTCATCTCGAATCTCTGTAGTATTGACTTTCAAGAGTACCTGAAGGACTGTCCGGAGATTAACGTCATCGGTACATTAGCGAAGCTTTCGGACCACCACAAGCAGAGTCACCATCACTCTCATCTCGTACAACAGGCGCATCAGGAGGCGACGACTTCACTGGATTCGTATTGTGCACGAGGGGAAGGCTGCGCGTTGGCGCTCCCCGAGGTCATCACGAACCTCATGAAGAGCGCCACCTTCACAACCGGCGCAGCCAAGAAGACGCTGCAGATTAAGGCCAACTACACTGTTCCTGCTCGGAAGTGGAGTCCACAGGCCCAGCCAAAGCCGAAGGACCCGCCCCCGCTCGTATGCAACGAAATTCCTCCGACGGACAATGGACAAATTGTTTCTCCCGAAGTGAAGCAACGGATTGGCATCTTTTCACCACTACAGAAAGAGATACTGGTGCGCGACGAGAAGAACGACGCCGTGGCTTCTTCTCCTGCCCCTGGTCATGGAAACAAGTCCATTCTGGCTCGGCGCAGTAGTGAAAGAGGTTTTGGCGCTGGAGGTCTGCGGTTGCGATCTAGAAACACGTCGATCGTTGGAGCGAGAAAAGTGCCACTACAACGAGGGCGCGAGTCGCGACATCTTTCTGGCTGGTCTCAACGAGATGGTCAAGGCTAGTTATCATGTATTTGGAACAGGTTTCGTAGCAAACGTCATGTAGTTTCCCGATGACGTCGAATAGCACGAAGCCTCATCGGTATCAATACTTGTGACGACTTCTCTACTTTTTTCACGACTACCCTTGATTGAGTTTGCGGTGCATACCAGGTTCGAGCTCGTTTTTTCGTTTTTTGAATGGGGTTGCTTCAGCTAGACCATTCAGGCTTGCGATTCACAAAGAGTTTCCAAAAGGGAAAAAAACTGCTCTGCGTGGTTTGTGCACGACGAAGCAAGTCCCAGCTCTATCTTGTTTTTTCGTTAAAGGAATCTATTGATCATTGTTTAGCATTTACTCGGATCTAGTTATTATGTAGACTGGAACCTTGATAGGAATTCATAAGAGAGCTGCAGTTTGCCTTACGTCTAGGCCATCAGGAAGGTGAGACCAAATGAAGCGACCAGCGCACCGATTGTCAGCGCAGCGTTTGCGGCACCCCATGTGGTGCTGGCACTCGCCGTCGTGGGGGTTAGAGTCGGAGTTGTGTCATCAGTTGTGCTACTGCCGGTAGCTGACGAGCTGCTACTCGAGGCCTCAGGTACTGTGCCCTTCGCTAGCGTCGGGAAGGCAAACTCATCCTGCACCTTCTCACATCCAGCACTATCGTTCGTGCACACAGTGCAGACCTGGCCGTACAGGTCGCGCTTGCAGCCATGAGTTGCCTCGGCGCACTCCTTGATGTTCTTGTAGCAAGGCGGGTTTTCAGCGACGAGGTCGTCCACAGTCGGAAGAGCGGTCATGTGGCCAATGACTTCGCTACTGATCTGTGTAGACGTCTTCGTTGATAGCAGGGTTTCGTAGGTGTCGAGAAGGGTCTGTGCCCGGGCGGTATTTGCGTCCGTATCCAGAGGGTTATCCCAGAAGTCAATGTTGTCAAGGACTGCACCATCAGTGTTTGTCTTGAACTCAATGCCTCCGTCCAAGCAGAACTCACTGAAGTTGGCGTACGTTCCCGTTTTGGCCGAGTTGGGCATGGCGGTGATGCCGACAACGTCGTCGAGTGGAACGTACCCAAGCACGCGGTAGTTGTACGTGCACGTGATGCCGTCCGGCAGAGTGTTCATGTTGCAGAGACCCTGGCGAGTGCTGGCGCGGCAGGTGGGGGTCTTCGTCAAGCCCCAGGGTTGCAGGGGGCAGCTATTGGGGAACGAATACCACCAGCAGTTCTCGTACGGCGCGCGCGGGTCGGTCGTTTTCTTGCTGACCGCCGATGAACGGCCCAACGTTGGGCACGCCGAGAGTGGCGTCGCCGTTCAGTGACAGACACTCCTCCGACTCGGTGCCATGCACCTGGTTGCACCGATCGCCGTCCATAGCCAAGAAGGGGCCGTACTCGCTCTCGTACTCCGCCAGCGTCTCGTTGGTTTGCGCGAAGACAATGTCGTAGAAGACGACGTACTTAATGTTGTTCTTCCGTTTGCAAGTGCCAGTCTCGTTTCGGACTCGGTAGTCGATGCCTTCAGCTTGGACGTACATCAGTGCGCCTTCGACAGAGGCGGTGTTCACAGTGTCCAGCAACCCGCGGAACTGCTCCTCGGCGGTGTCGTAATACTTGGAGCCGAAGGCGCCCATCGTGTCGTTCGAAAGCGGGGCGTCACTCTGAACTCGAGCGTGCACCATGTGAACGTAGCTCATGTGGTACGCGTCGTCATTTTTGATCGGAGTCAGAGCATCGATCCATTCCGTAGCGCCGGAAGCGGGCGAAAAGGTGACCGCAGCCACGACGATGGGAACGAAGACCTTCATGGTGACACGAGTGGCACGGGGAGGAAGTCTTGATGGAGGAGGGCCTTGAGGCCTGACGGGCCGCGTGGGCTGCTTGAAGGTGCCTGGTTGCTTTGTTGGCTGGGACGCTGTTTGAGTAGTGTGGATGAGAAGCAGCGCTTGAAATCGTACCAGGATGACACAAGCGGCATTTGGCATCATACACCGAGGACGAGGTAGGATGAAGTAGGCTAATTTAGCTTGTCACTGGATCGCAGTGCATTATATGGTTGTAGTTAGACATAGCGATAAGACAAGATCCAGGGTAACACCAAACTCTTGTCTCTAAGCAACAAGATCTGAGTCTATAGCTTGGACTTTGTCCGTCTTCTGCCCTCATGCATGTGCATCACCCTTGAGTTCTGGGCTTCCACCAGCACGCCCAAGGTTGATGCCAGCTTCACCAGTTGATCTACTCAGACAACATGGCAACTGCAGAAGAATAATACTCAAGCTGGTGGTGTGGGGGCGGTCACCTCCTCTCAGTTTCAAAATCGCTCGCTAATCAACGCCATCAAACCTCATCGACTAGGCGCTCTTCGGCCATGAAGATCTACGTCGCGGCCGCCGTCTCGGCCTTAGCTCTGGCTGCCACCAACGCAGCCACCAACTACGACGACCGAGAAGTGTCTTTGACCGCCGAGTTGAACGTCGCCGAGCGTCCGTTTTCGCCTCGCAGTCGTGCCCTGGTCGAGTCCAAGTCCACCAGCTTTGTCAGCTCTCTCAAGAAGAACCCCAACTCCGACAAATATCACACCAAGCCCGTACGCGTGATCCAAGCTCGAGTTCAAAGTGACGCCCCCGTCTGGAACGAGACGACCAAGACCTTCGGCTCCAAGTACTACGAGACCGCCGAGGAGCAGTTCCGCGGCGCGCTTGACACCGTCAACACCGCGTCCGTCGAGGGCGCGCTCATGTACGTGCAGGCCGAAGGCATCAACTACAACACACGCAGTGCCGAAGACCGGTGCTGGCGCAAGAACGGCATGCAGTTCGTCGTCTTCTACGACATCGTCTTCGCGCAGACCAACGAGACGGTGGCTGAGTACGAGTCCGAATACGGCCCGATGTTGCCTATGGACGGCGGCCAGTGCACGCCGCTCTCGGGCACGCACGATTTCTCCGCCGAGTGCATCTCGCTGAACGGCAACGCCAGCGTGCCGGACCTCGGGCCGTTCATCGGCGGTGAGTCCAAGGAGACTGACCCGCGTGCGCCCTACCCGAACTGCTGGTGGTACTCGTTCCCCAACACTTGTCCGTTGGCCAAGTGGGCCAACAAGACCGAGGAGTGCCGCGACACGAGTCGCCAAGGACTCTGCGATATGGACACTCTACCGGACGGTGTCACGTGCACGTACAACTACCGCATCTTGGGCTATGTCCCGATCGACGACGTCGTGGGCATCACCGCCTTGACCAACAAGGCCACGGGCGACAAGTTCGCCAACTTCACCGAGTTCTGCGAGGCCGGCGGCGTCGAGTTCCAGGCCTCCGAGGCGGGCGTCTGGAACGCCAGCATCCCCTTCTGGAAGAACCCGCAGAACGCGACGGCCAACGCCGCGCGCACCGACAAGCTGCTGGCGGCGTACGCGAACCTGCTCAAGACCAACCAGTCGTCGCAGATTGACAGCGCCGTCATCAAGCACATGCAGCCGCTGCCGACCGTGGCCGAGCTCACGGCGGGCAACCCGCCGTGCTACTACAACGTCAAGGACTGCGACTCGGAGTTCGGCTGCAAGCGCGAGCACTACGGACAGATGTGCACGCTCTGCAACAGCTCGGCCACGGGCTGCGTCGCGCCAAGCGAAAACTTCACCTTCCCGACGCTGCAGAAGGCGGCGGCCTCGACGGAGGCCAGCACTGGATCGACGTCGTCGGGCTCGCGGCAGGTTCTGGCTGTTGGTGTAGCGCTGGCTTCGATCGCGCTTTCGATCGTCATGGGCTAGACGTTGACTCACAACACAAAGTGAATCGACCACCGAGGATTTAGGTGGTGGCTGAAGTGGACGTGATGCATGAACTGTTAACCAGCATGAATTCTAAGCTGCAGTCGTTTGCATACTTAAGTCAATGAACGTCTAACCACATCCTGTCGATGTAGCCACATCTTTCCAACGAGCAGAGTGATCGTCAATGACAGCAGGGAAACTTCAACTAAAACCGGCTGGCTCGTCACTTCTGGCATCATCAAAGCAAAGCCTAAAAATGCAGCAAACTTTCTAGAACTTCCTCCCAGACCCAATCTGTACCAGCCTCTCACAGCACCTACTCCACACAAACCGTTGTACTTCTACCTCTTACAATGGATCCTATCCACCTCAATACAAGCCCCTTTCCCCAATGTCGCCATTATCCAATAAGCCCGCCTCCAGCCACAAACGTTCGCCTCGATGCTCGGCGCCTCGCGTCTCGCCGCCGCTGCTGCGCGGCGCTCGGCCGCTCCGCGCGCGCTCTTCCACGGCCTGCCAGGCCTCCCAGCGTCCTCTCTTCTGTCTGCGACGCGCGCGCGGGTCTTCGTGCAGCCGCCGCCGCGCGCGCGATCCCCGACGACGCTGCTGACCTCGTCCGCTGGCCGCCGCTGCAGCTCGTCCGTGCCCAAGGCCGCGGAGGGCGACGCCGCGGCCGCTGAGCCCATGACGCACATGGAGCGGCTCAAGGACCTGTGGCGCAAGTACGGCGTGGTGGCCATCGGCACGTACCTGTCGATGTACGGCGTGGTGCTGGGCTCCATGTACCTGGCCATCGACCAGGGCTGGGTGCGCACCAACAAGCGGACCAACTCCAAGGGGGAGGGCCAGCCCGACGAGAGCTTCAACCTCGTCACCACCACGAACAAGTGGGGGTTGTTTAAGTCTTTTGTAGCATTAGGGAGAAATTGCTGACGATTGTTTTATGTGGTATTATTTATTTTAATTTATTTTTCTAGGTTCGTGAAGTTTGCGGAGGATCTGGGCGTCGCGCAGTACTTGGAGGTGGAGCGCGTGAGCTCCAAGACGGGCACGTTCCTGCTGGCGTGGATCGCGACCAAGTTCACCGAGCCGGTGCGGCTGGCGGTGACGCTCGCCATCACGCCGCGGATCGCGCGGCTCCTGGGCCGCGCGCCCAAGCTGCCGCCCAAGGCGCCGCGCTCGATTTTGATGAGGAAGCAACAGGCGCCGAAGGAACAGCCAAAGGCGTAAACCAACGAGAGAAAAATCAACACACACACGCACAGACACACACAGAGCCATGCAGCAGATTGCACTTTTCGACGAGCTGGATGGGATGGGGGGTGGCGTGGCGTGACTTGTGCTAGACGACAGATGGAACAGGGGTCGACGGAAGGAGCAGATTCCTGAGTTTTATACCAAGGTAACGAGGTGCATATTCGACACTGTGCCCTTCAGTTTGGTTGATTTACTTCAGGATCAGCGCGGCTGGTATTTTGCAGCTAGTCATTTCGCACCTGGAGTCGTCAGCTTCAACGAGGCCGATTCAGTCTGGAGGTGAAAATAGCGACCGCAGTGCGACCTTTGGCTGGAATTCGGATCACTTGCCTGGATCGTCGAGCAGACTCCGCCGTAGGTTCAACGCGAGCGGAAGCGCAAACGCATGTTCGATCTCTCTGCCTGGCTTGCTTAACTGTGGGTGGTTTGTGCACAGGATGCGGCTCGGCTTAACCACCGCCACTCGCCGACACAGATCCCAGCCGCTTGTCTGATTCGTCAGGACTAGCACCAGGACAGATCCAAGCAGGCGTCCGTCGCCATGGCCGACGCTCCTCCTCCGTACGTCTGCTCGCTGCTGCCTCATTACTTTGGGAGCTAATCTGTGGGTGTTTCAATGTCATGAATGCAGTCGCGGCCCACCGCCGAGAGGCCCACCACCTCAGCAACCACCAATCTATCCGCAGGCTCGAGGGCCCGGCACAGGATTCGCGCCCCCGAGGGGCCCGCCACCTGGTAATATTGTCGCTCTTGTTCTTGAGATGCAGCAAGGCCAGTTGAGAATTGGTTGACGACCAAAGAGGCTAACGTGGATATGTGTATGCAAAAGGTGCTCCGCCAACAGCGCCGAGGGCGCCGCCGCCGGGTAAGAACTTGAGAAGGATGAAGGGTAGTTTAGGTGGATATTGGTAGTCAACGATAGACTGACTTAGGTGTGCATTTGCAAAAGGTGCGCCCCCAGGCCGAGGCCCGTCATCGGGTAATAATTCGCTGCTCTCGAGACGCAGCAAGGCCAGTTGATAATTTGTTGTCAACGAGAGCAGCTAACTTTGGTATATGCGGTAGGTGCTCCGCCGGGACGGCCTATGGCTCCGGGAATCGCGCCCAGCGCTCCTGCGGGATTTCCACCGCCTAGAGGATTGCCCCCAGGTAATGAAGGCGCTGGAGATGCAGCAATGATTGACAACAAGCGAGGCTAACGTGGATATGTGCACGCGTTAGGAACGCCGCCGGGGAGGGGCCCGCCGCCCGGGCGACCGCCAATGGGGTCTCCTCCCCCAACTGCGGGGGCTCAAGTACCGATAGCTGCTATGCCAGGTACGAACTCATGTTTATTTTTTTGTTCATTTTTTTTACTGCCTCACACTTGGCGCTTACTGACGTTGTGCTGCTACGTTCTTGCAAGGCGGACCACCTCGTGCCCCTCCACCTGCAGGAATGCCTCCAAACGCGATGCCAGGTACGTGCCACCTTGTTTGTTGCTACTGTCATGAATGACGATCTCAATGCTATGTTGTCGATTTAAGGTTCGCCACCTCGAGCCCCTCCGCCTGCAGGAATGCCTCCAAACGCAATGCCAGGTACGCTTTCACATTGGTTCTGTGCTATGAATGACGATCTCAATACTATGTTGTCATATTGCTATCTTAGGTGGACAACCTCGAGCCCCTCTGCCCCCTGGAATGCCTCCAAACGCGATGCCAGGTACGTGCCACCTTGTTTGTTGCTACTGTTATGAATGACGATCTCAATGCTATGTTGTCGATTTAAGGTTCGCCACCTCGAGCCCCTCCGCCTGCAGGAATGCCTCCAAACGCAATGCTAGGTACGCTTTCACATTGGTTCTGTGCTATGAATGACGATCTCAATACTATGTTGTCATATTGCTATCTTAGGTGGACAACCTCGAGCCCCTCTGCCCCCTGGAATGCCCCCAAACGCACCGCCAGGTACGCCCCACCTTGTTTTTTTCTTGCTGCAATCGTGAATGACGACGATATTTCTCTACTGTTTCGACAGGCGGGCCACCCAGGGGCCCACCGCCCGCAGGAATGCCTCCAAACGCAATGCCAGGTACGAGCTCACTTCAACTTGTTTTGCTGCAATCGTGAATGACGACGATATTTCTCTACTTTTTGATCAGGCGGGCCACCCAGGGGCCCCCCGCCATCGGGATTTCCTCCTCCGGGTTTCAGGGGGCCTCCGCCTCAAGCCCCGAGATCTCCTCCTTCGGGTTTCAGAGGACCCCCGCCGCAAGCACCAGGGTCTCCGCCTTTGGGTTTCCGGGGACCTCCGCCGCAGGCACCAGGGATGCCTCCAAGACCGGGAATGTCTCCAATGATGCCGTCGGCAGGTATGACGATGCGCGGCCCACCACCCGGAATGTCGCCTGGGTCGGCAATGGCCAGCTTGCCGCCGCCGCGCGGCCCGCCTGGCGCTCCGGTGATGCCGCCGCCACGAGCTCCGCCAGGACCCGGCTCGGCTCCGCCGACCGAGGTTTTGCCAGGTGCGATTTCGGAGCCCACAGAAGGTATGGTGGCAACAGTCTACTGCTTTCACAGATTTTTTTTCTTTCATGGGAGTGCTGAACTAACTATTACCTCTTCTATTTTCCCCCCCATCGTAGACGGCTCTGCTGCACCCGTACGCGGGCCCCCTGGCCTTCCGCCTCCGAGAGGCCTGCCGCCCGGCATGATGCCGCGTGGGCCGCCGCCGCGTGGGCCTTCCATTGGAGGTTTCCCGGCACCTGGAGCGGCTCCTACACCACCCGCTGGGGGCGCGTTCGCTTCTCGATTCGGCAAGCTCGCAGTCAAGGTTTTGCGCGCATTCGATCTGAAAAAGCTGGGCATGATGGACACGGCGGATCCGTACGTGAAGCTCACGATTGGCGCGCAGAATGTGCAGACCAAGGTGCAGGAAGGTGGTGGCAAAACGCCGGAGTTCAACGAGAGTTTCGACTTCAATATCGCCACTGAGAAAGAGCTGGTTGTGGAGGTTTGGGACCGAGAGAAGGGTGGCCAGGACAGATTTATGGCGCAGGCCAAGGTGGATATTGTGACGTGGCTTGCCAAGGGCGGCTTCGAAGGCGATATCGAGTTGCAAGATCGTGAGGGTACCGCTGCCGGAAAGCTGGCCATAGTAGCCAAGTTTACCAAGCCCGAGGCTGGAGCTGCAGGTCCTGTGAAAGCCCCGCCCATGGCGCCTCCAATACTTTCAGGCCCAGCCGTTGCGCCGTTGCCACCAGGTGCAAATGCCATATCCGTTCCGGGAGTTGCACCTGTGGCACCATCAGAGCCGCCTCGAGATCCGAATGGCAAGTTTACGGACAAGGAGATTTTGGAGGCATTCCAGGCCTTCGATCTTGACCACAACAACTATGTGGGTGCTGCGGAGATCCGCCACGTGCTGATTAACATTGGAGAAGCTCCCACGGACGAAGAAGTGGACGAGATGATCAAGATGGTGGACAAGGACGGTGATGGCCAGGTAAGCTTTGACGAGTTTTACGCAATGGTGACAAAAGGAAAGCAGCCACCGCCCGGACTGGGCGTCGTCGCAACATCGCCAGAAAAAGCTGGAGCCGCGGGCCCTGGAGGTGCAGCTACCGGTGCTCAGGCCATCCAGCTGCGTAACCAGCGCAAGGTGGCGCTGGAAGAGTTCGCGCGTGATAACGGCATCAAACCCGAAAGCGTAAAGAAGGCGTACAAGCGTTTCCAAGCTACAGACAAGGATGGATCTGGGCAGATCGACTACTCGGAGTTCTGCGAGGTGTTGCAGGTGGACCCGTCGCCACAGTGCGAGAAGGTGTTCCAGCTCTTCGACAACGAAAAGACCGGCCGGATCGACGTGCGGGAGTTCATGATCGCGCTGTCCAACTTCACCGGCGCCGAGAAGGAGGAGAAGCTCAAGTTCGCGTTCCTCGTTTTCGACGAGGACGGCAACGGCGTGATCACGCGGCAGGAGCTCATAAAGATCCTCAAGGCCAACCACATGGCGTCCAGTGAAGCGGAGGTTTCGCGCAAGGCGGACACTATTATGTCCCAGGGCGACAAGGACGGCGATGGCGTCATCTCCTTCGACGAGTTCTCGGTTGTAAGCAAGAAGTTCCCCAATATTTTATTCCCAGCCTACACCCTCGGCACAACGAAGGACTAGGCCGCTGTGAATATAATGAATCTACTTCACTCGTTAACTTTCAGGCTATTATTTCATGTTGTACTTCATTAGACATACGCCCTCAAGCGTAAACTTCCGTGGGAATGATGTAGATCCAGCACTCATGAGATTCAATGACCATTGCTTCAACAGGTTACCAGCCAAAAATTAGTTTTTGCGCGCACAAATACTCGACACAGCTGAAGGCTCGCTACCAACAAGCATCTCCGCTTTCCAGTCGTTCCGGGCTGAAGCAGCCTACCATCGCTAGAATTGTGTCATGGTCCGGCGCATCGTGGAGATTAAATCTCTCGCAGACAGCGGCGTCAGGACCTACGATCACAAATGCGCGCTTCATGTCCTTCAGTGATGGGTTTTTATCCATCTCTTCATCCAGCTTGCGCAGCCTCTCTCCCTTGAGTCTTTTCTCGCTTCGAGTCGTCACTTGAATGTAAGCCACGATTGTCTCGGAATTTCCACCTCCACTTGGGAACGCCTCACACGTCGTCACTGCGTCAATGAAAGGGAAAAACTGGTAGTTCGGGTACCAGTAGGTATCCTTTCCAAGTGTGGACAACCAAGGGTCACCACTGCAAACGACGTTGGGGGCCCGAATCTCGATTTTCTCGTACTTTGACCCTTCCCGCATCTTCAGCAAAATCGGTTTACGCTTTGCGAACGCACCTCGAGCTGCGCTACGAAGCAAGAGTTTGTATGCGACGCCTTGAAAGGCGGCACCGACCGATTTGGCGTACTCGTAAACCTCAAGGTGCTCGTCCATGCCAGCATTCCGCCCCAATTCGCTCAGTACATATCCCGAATCCACAAAAATTTTCCACCATCTTGAGTCCTGGTAATGATCTTCCTTGTGGCAGTCCCTGATGTAGTGACGCCGCAGTTGATCCACTTGGCTCTCGTTTTGAACCCCACCATAGTTGTACACCAAAGCAAACGCTTTGGCTTTATCCACGGAATGACAATCTCTCGCGACTTGCGACTTCAGCTTTTCCCGCTCCTTACAGAACTCGCGCAGACTCCCGCCACTGCTTCTTCACAAGTTTTGACAAAGTTGAGTCTTTCAACCGCAAGCCAGGTTTAATCGCCCATTCAGTTGACTTGGCGTACTGCAGCAGGTCAGCCTCGCGCCACGCCGGCAAAACCACAATGCGTGCACTGTCGTTCGGTTTCGCCCGACAGTGCACGCATTGTGGTTTGGCAACTGGCACGACGTTCCAAGGAACTTGAACGGCCCATACCCATTGCCTAGATCCTCTACGTGTTCTTGGGTAAAACCATCAACAAAAACTATCGCGCCCTTAGTTTGGCGGCGGATGGCAAACAGATCAGCCGGTGAGAGATTCGTCAGTCGAGCGTACGATCCCTGTCCATCAAGAAACACCGCCGCGTTGCCCGCACTTTCATCTTTCAAGCGACGTATCACAAGCACCTTCTTCTTCTTGATGCACGCCAGATAGAACGCAAGCAGCATGAGAAAGCAGGACTTCCCGGCTCCCGGTGAGCCTAGAATCACAACGCGACCCCTAACAAACACCAGTTTTTTGATCACCCTCCAGAACACCACTTCCACTTCCGTCCGAACGAAATAGTGCGAGGGAAACTCGCCAAACCCCTTCCAAAACTCGTGCAAGCCAGGTGTCTCGATAATTGGGCTGTCGCCTGGTTGCGTCGCAGATAAGTCGTCGAGCTGAAACTCTTTCTCACTTACATATAAATTCTTGAAGTCACTCAGAGTCTTCGGCACGATAATGGGCAAAATCGCTCCGATAGCTGCCAGCTTGCTTTCCATGATTCCCACTCTTTTCAGGGCGTCACTAACACGTTCATCTTCTGCTGGTCGCTTGAATTCAACCTTGGAAGCCGCCACCAGCACGTGAATCGATCCGTCGGGGATTGTCCTGGGAAACTTCGACCAGATCTCGTCTGTCGTATATAATTGTGTCTTCATATAGCGGCTCTCAACTTCATCGTAGATCTGGCCCTTTTGCATCCGAAGCAGATCCTTGCACTGCAGCCACACCCCATTCGCGTCCTTCGCCAGGAAGGGCTGCAACTTGTCAACTCGGCCGGCATAGTGTGCGAGTTTAGCGAACTGGATGACCAAGTCTCCAACTGTCTCATCCTCGCCGATCTCCACAAGGATCGCGTGCCCTGCTCACCAACAAACGCACACAAGAGCTTCATTTTCCGGTGGATTCTGGAGTGACGGACGCATTTTACTTAACGGAAATTACCGAATAATATCCCGGGCACTATTTATTAGTACCCTCCCATTTTCAAAACAAATAAGCTAAATTATGGATATTATACAGTATTTCATTTAAAAATATGCTTTCCACAATAAATTCATAAAAATATACTTGATCTTTGTATGGAAGTAACATTGTAACCCTGGGATACACATTGGGTTACGTTTTAGAGGGTACTATACGGGTAAGGGGTATTATTCGGGAATTTACGTTAGTATATCGTAAATAGTCAAAAGAATCGTCAAGTCAGATCTTTTCAATCTACTCTACATATGAAACAATTGGCGGGAACCCGGGTACCCATCGGGACCCCAAAACTACCAGTACACATGTATGAGCAAATGTATTGAAGTGTTGGCCTATGACCTACATAGAACGCAGCTAAAGCTCAGTAGGGGGAACGGAAGGTTAATTCACCTTCGCCCTCGTCCTGTGTCTCTCCACGAAAATCCAGACGCTTGCCTGGTAGTGCTTCCCGGTCTCATCGCTATCCTCCTGCTCATGAAAGATAAACTTGGACATGGTAAGGTATGTTATTTGGGTCTATTCAGTACCGGTGGCATATTTTGAGGGTAGTCCTTCATCGACAGCACTTAGGTATGAGGGTTTAACTTGCCCCAATATGGAGGCCAAAAATTAAATAAATAATTCGCGATTTGGTATCATTTGCGGGAACCGGGGTTCCCGCCAATTGTTTCATATTTCGAACTATGAACGACGCTCTCCAAACTTATTGAACCATCTTCTTATTGTTTCCTAAAAAGAAATTCAAATTCGCGACGAGGACGGCAATGGCTATAACACAGCAAAGAGATCGAGATGATCAAAATGGTGGATAGTCATGTGAGCTTACACGACATTCTACGCAATAGCGACGAAAGCAAATTAATCCGCATTACTGTATACTAAGTATAGTTGCATTCCAGTCGAGTTGTGTTAGCATTCGACATTAGTCCTTCTTCGTAGACTTTCCAGAGTATGACATCAAGGTGGCTCCCATCACAACACTGACGAGGATTCCCGCCGTGTGTCCGATCAATGCTCCATACACGCAAGTCAATGGCCATTGCTGCAACATTAATCCAGTCAACAAATTAGCCATCGGAGCTCACGAAAATGTTTTCGCATCAGAGAAGGACGTCTGATTCACCTGCCACGGTCGATCCCAGTCCAGCGGAATGGGGAGAGCACCAACATACGCCCCCAGCATTGCACCAATGGACGAGCACACAAGATACAGCTCCAGCGCGTTGCCCACACTAAAAACCATTGCATTAGTTTAGAAACCAGCACCACTCCTTTACACTTTCCGAGCGTACCTGAGCTCCAGCAGCAGGTCGAGCCACTTCCGTGGCGCACACCCCAAATGCAGCGCCAATGGCATCGTCACACAACTCGACAGCAGCACAGCCAACAGCAGCGTCTGCATCCACAGACTAGCACGCAACAACAGCAGTGAATAATAGGTCCCGACCTACAAGAGCTCAAGACTCGCACGTACTCAACCACAGGGGCTCCGAACAGGACGACGATCACGTGGAACACCGCCGAGCCCAGCACCAGCCCCACAATCCCTCGGCCAATTTGGTTGACGATCTTCTGGTCTGGAGAGCGGAGAATCAGCAGGTCCAAAGCCAATAAAGCCCCCACGATGGCAGCGACCACAGGCACGAGGCCGCGCAGAACGTCATCCTCCAGGTGCTGGCCGAACCTACAGTATCATAACCTCTCGTTAGGTTTTGTACGAAGGGTAAGAGCTCCGTGGTCTTTACGCACAGGAGCACAGGGAGGTAGCGAGCCACCGCGGCGGGCAGCACGAGCTGCAGAGCCTTGGGGGCGAGCTCCATGGCGATACAAAGAGACGATTGATGATGAAGGCTCAGTGTCATGGTGCTGATATCCTAAGGTGTTTATGAGGTGAGACGATTTAATTGGCTGAATGATGTATGGATGCATTGTGATTCGCTTAAAAATAGTGAAAGGTTAGGATATCTGCATCTTGTGTGGGACTTACCGTCGTCGGCTCACTGACACCAGCACACGCCACCCCCACGATGGCGCTTACCAACGAGAAGCGCTGGCCCGCAGGTTTTAGGCCCCTGAACGGAGATGCAATGGAGGAGAAAGCGCCTGCGATGGCTGCGTGGCCCACCAGCCTCGCTGCCAACTTCTCCAGACTGCCACAGGAGCCAGGAGTCAAGATGGTACCGTCGTCTCCTTCTTCCAATGAATGAATGGAACACAGTACCGTACTTAGTCTCATTCTCTTCTTCTTTTTGGCACTTCTAGATCGTGACACCTAAAGCCTATTACGCTACGCATGATACCATGCCTCCACCACACCAATGTTTGACACTGTACTATTGGCATTCCTCATATTTTGAACTTGAGCACTAACAAGAGTGGAATTTATTTATTTTCTATTTCACTGTCCAGTGATCGTGATGGCGCCTACCCATAGCGTGATGAGGGAGCAGTACCAAGCTGCAGACCAGAAAGTGAGTGTCAGGCGGCACCACGTCTTATTTTTTATTTTCTCCATTGCTTATTCGCAATTGGTGGCTGTGCAGGTTGCAGGCAAGAGGGGGAACGACCAGAGTACCACAAGTCCTCGGCCGCCGAAGCAGTATCGGCCTTGTCAGTGATGTAGTCAATTCGAGGCTGCTGTGACTGGAACAGTGTTTATGAACAAAGGGATCGGGGGAAGACGCAAGCGAACCAGTAATTTATAGACGGTTATCAACATTGAAGACGCTGAATGGACTTTAATGCACTTTTACGGTGGACAACGATGACAGCTTTGTGGTTCTCCAGGGAATTTAGTCGTCAAAATCGCAGAGTGAGTCCATCGCTTGTGGAGAGAGGAGAGTGTCGGTCCAATTAAGCAGCTTGTTTACCTCGTCCTCGTCAACGGACTCGTCCAGATCGACATCACCCGCGTTGGAGCTGGCAGGTGACGCGACAGTAGCTCGCTGGGGTGACTCTGCCACCGTCGGCGCTTCAGTCGATACACTCAGTTGGTTAATTGGGGGCAATGTCAGAGGATACGACTCCTTGGTTCGGGCATCTCCGCTAAGAAGGACTGAAGCACTAGCGGGTACCGCCGAGTGGATGGCGGGCAATCTCGTCACAATTCTACCTCCTCCAGCTTCTTTCGTCTCTGAGCCAGCTGCTTCCGCCGTTGCAGAATTAACTTGTCCTCCTGCGTCATTGTTGCCAGCTTGTTTAATCCACTTCGCGAACATTTTCTTGCGCTTTTGAACCTGCTCCAGCGACGTTAATGGAGCTTTCTTGCCTTTCTTCTTCGGTTTGGGAACAGGTGGATTCGGTGCACCTCTCGCCGATCTCTCCTCGTGCGTCTCCTGGTTGCTCTCTCCTCGCGTCTTCGAATGTCGGTGTGCAACATCCCCACTCTCCCTGCTGCCGCTGCAGCTTGTCCTCGTCCGCACCGACGCACTCGAGGCATTCGACCGCGCTGACGCCGGTCGACTGGAGCACCGACTGCCAACCTCCGATCTCGCACCACTCCTCACGCCGACATTTGTCCTGGACTTGGCAGCTAGCAACAGTGAAGGCAGCTTCGCAACCAGCGGCTGCATGAGCTCTCGAATGCGATCATCGTCTCCAGCAGGCAGCTGGCCGCGCAGTTGGGCCTCCCATTCACGCCGCAGCCTCTGGATCGCATCGTCCTGGATCTTGGCCAGCCGATACTCCTGCCACGGCCCAATGTACATGGCTTCCCCCTCCCCACCGAGGAGCAGTGCAGCAGTGACTTCCTTCGCGTCGCTTCATCATGCTATCAATACACTTGCTAATCATAACGCCGGCGCAATCGTACTTAGTCGGTCCCGCACGACCACATAGACCCGGCAGTGTTGTGTTGGGTGTCGGGAAGGTCATTGCAATCAATTGACGTGAGGCCAGAAGCTCGAGCTTGAGACCATGGGCCTGGTGCGCGTGCTGAAGGACAAGGCGCCGGTGCTGGTGCTCACCAGCCTCTGCGCGGGCGCGGCGTACGCGGTGTACTACGCGCACCACCAGCAGATCGCTGAGAAGAAGGTGCGTGTCATTGCCAGAGCATCCGTTCGTCCGGTGGTGCACCAGTGTCGATCTAAGTTTCCTTCTTGCTGCAGGTCATGCGCCAAGGGGTGATCAACGACATCAGACGCGACCGCCTCAGGCAGAGGGAGATGCAGCAGCAACAGCAACAGCAACAGCAGTAGGCGTAACGTGTCGGCAGCAAATGATGAACCAGTTGAGTTGAGTGTCGATAAACGCTGCACATTACTGGTGCTGAAGTCACTGCACGCCGCCTTCGCCCTGTATTGCAGCTTGGATGGCTGCTAACACACTTTCACACCGCTCGCGGTCAATGTAGTCGTACTTGAGCAGCATTTCGTCCGCCCAGTACCTCAAAAAGGCGTCCATCTCCTCTGTAGAAGCTTCCTCCTGCACAGCGGACTCTGTCGTTCCATCGGAGACTTCATCGGTGTTTGTTGAGAAGTTTTCGTGAAACACTTCCGTACTGCGTTGAACAAACAACTGCGACTCAGCTTCAAAGTCTGCAGGGATCTTGCACGCGTAGCAACATACCAGCAGCTCCAGTGGGTACTGCAACAGGCAGAAGACTTGAGCGGCACTGCAGGCGCGGAGCTGCGGTCGCGATAAAAATTGCCCTAGCTCAGTGAAGAACGGCTCCAGTTCCTGTGTACGGATGAAGTGCGCGAAATCTGACGAGGCTGACAACTCCACAAGCTCCAAGGTCGTCAACGTGCTGACAACTAACTCGGTTGCTTGGTCGATGCTCGCTGGGTTTTCACTTGTGTGATGGTCCACTGCGAGGTTAATAGCAGCAAAGACCAACTGCCAAATGGACGTCGAAACTTGACTCTTTCCGCATGGCGATTGACTGCGATATGGAGTCAACCCGAGCCGACGGAACAAAGCCACTTGAGAAGGCAGCAATGCAAGGAGCTGTTGTTCTTCCTGGCTTCGAACGATATTGGAAGAGACCCAGGTGCTCAGCCACGCTTCCAGAAGACTGCACGCATCGTCTTCAAACTGCAAGCGCAAGTACAGGTCCGTCACGTAGCTCGTAAACGTGCGCTCCCAACGCCTCATCGTAGCAGAAGGCTCCTCCAAGAATGACTGCGAGTAAACCAGCGCCCCTGATAACCAATGCGAAAAGGGAAGGAAGAGCTGGATTGGAGACTCCACGGCGACCGCTTTTGCTTCCGTCGCAGTCACCGAAAGAATCATCCGCAACGACCTCGCGGTTTTCTCATCGATAATGCGTTCTAAAGACGATCGAGCGTCATTCTCCTCATCAATGATCAGCCACGCACACTTCGACTTGTTCACCACACTCAGGATCGCGTCATACTGCCCGGTGGTAGTGGCTCCAGCACCCTTAAAAGTTTTACTGGGGGCAATGACGAGCAAGTTCAGCACTTTGTGTGCAATCGCCCGCAATCGATCGTAAATCTCGCCACCTGGATCCTCGTAGGCCCCAGCACTTCGGCTTGAACACGCAACCAGAGCTGTATTCAGAAGTGCGGCTATCCAGAAACCTTGTTGGAGAGCTTGTTGGGCTTCACTCTGTGTCAATTCCTCCAAGCACGCAAGCAATGCATTCACTCGCTGAGAGCCGCCAGACATGTCTGTCTTCAGAATGTACTCGAAGAAATAAGGGAACCAAACCACAGCAGCCTGGTCGCCAAAGAGCACCGGAGACCACGAAATGCCTCCACCATAAACACAGGCAGACATTGCCAGCAGTTTCAGCGCGTTCTCCTGATAAATGACGGATTTTGCGAGTCTTGCGTAGTCCTTCACTCGAGCGTCATCGTCGTCTTCGTACTCAATGTGGTTTGCACCTGTAGCTGAGAACTCCAATCCCCGCAGTGGTGAACTCAAGGTCGCCACCGCAGCTTCTGGCAGCAAAATCCTCGCATTCTTTTCGGCAGCTTTCGCGAGATGGTTAAACGCATCTGCCGATCGACACTTTACCATCGCCTTGGTCAGTAACGTCGTAAGCGCCTCGAGGTCTGGAAACGCAGCAGCCGACAGATACAGGTGCAGGGCCATCTCAACTCGAACCGCAGCCGGCAACGACGATGCTGATGAGCCGAAGGACTTTTGCTCTACGGCGCTGCTCGTCTTCCCAGCTTCTTTTACAAACACCCTCAAAGCGGCAATTAAATGAGAATCGAGCGGAGTCATGAGCAAGAGCCGCATACTATCAAAGTCGTCAGGGAACCATCGAATGAGTCTGGTACAAAGCACAGCTAATTCCATTCGTGACTCCCTCCCAGCGAAGGCTGCACCGTGCATCTCCACAAACGAAAACCACCTCTCCAGTTGCTGCCTCAATTCGCTCAGAGTTCCGACGACATCTTTGACTTGGCTCATCAGCTGACGTGTCTGCGCTAAATCGGCAAACTTGACAGCTCGAAGAAGACGTTGAAGGACATCGCTAGAGTGCGATACAAGTTGCTTGTCGGTTGTTTCAAGCGGTCCTGATATCGAGCTCTTCACACTCTCTGCTCCTTCTTTGAGTGCAGATACGACTTTGTACAGAAGCCCCTCCAGCGAAGGCGGGCAGTTGGTCCCATTCTGCAACACCTCTGCGGCGAACGTCAGCGCTTCACTTGTTTCCTTGTGCACGACATCATCTCTACCGTAACAGTCGAGAAGCTCCGAGACCATATCCAACTCAATCATAGCACGGATACCCCACTTGTTGGTTCTTGTCGGAGGCTCCTTCGTATGCGAGCTTTGGTAGGCATCCCATGCCCGACAGAAGCCCATCAACTGCACGAGATACAGCGGTGTAGGTTCGCTCTCTTTTAAGACGATGTTGACAGCATGTATGAGCCTCAAAAACTGCTGTTGGCCAGTCTTTTGTTGTGACCGGGAGTTGGACTTCATGGAAGTGACCAAGGCTGGAAAAAGTAAACTTCTTACGCCTCGCTGATGGGCCCCTTCTGTACCTCGCAAACTAGTATTTCCACGCAACAACTCCGCAATCAGACCAGCAATCCAATCGTCTCCGAAAGTTGCCATCATTACCGAAAACCCTCGACGAACTGTAGAACGATCACTCTCCTCGCCTATTAGCTGCAGTTTCATCGTACCTCCACTTGATATCGTCTCTCCACCACTCGCAACGACTCCATGCATGATGGCTAGACAGTAATTCTGCAAAGTTGCTGAGAAATGGTCACCATAACGCGTAACCATTCGTACCTTGCTCTCCATACCAACTAGGCATTGCTCAAGATTGAGCAACCAGTTAATTCCATCTTGATTCGAATCGTTCGGTGACATTTCCTCACAACTTTGTATCATGAACGCGTCCCAATCTTCAGAGTAACTATCAATCTGCTGGTGCCCGGGGGTTGACTGTGAAAAAATCTCATACAACGCGGAGAGAAGTTCCAACGGCGGTACTCCAGTCGATACATCCAGCTTGCCCGGTGAAAGTGGCGTTTTCAGTAGCGCGCTTAAATATGAGCGCAGGATATGCTTTGCAGATGATGCACCTGAACCGATAGGAACTGTCACTCGAGAAATGCCACCACTATCACGAATTTGCGAAGCACGCCATACGCGGGCAAATGCAGTAATGATACCAGACACGCCAATACGTAATGACCGAATCGCTTCCACCACAACTCGATATCCTGGAAAATAAGCAACGTATTTCTGCTTTGGCAACACGATACTAGAGAAAGCATCAGCCTTCGAGCAATGACGAATCACATCAGGCAATGTAACTTGCTTCTCGTTCGCCATGCTCCTGGCTTCTCGTTCCCAAACTTTCTTCCACATGACCTGAGCGGCACTAAATTCACCTGCAATTGAGCCAACGACACTCTGCACAATGCGTTCATAGCCTGAAATCGAGAGCGAAGGTTCTCTACCTTTCTCAACCTTGACTGAAATCTCGGCTCTCTTCCTCCTCCGACCTGGTATTTCACTCGACAACCCAGCGACAGGCAGCGAGTCCCAAAACGCCGACAGAGCCGCCATCGCTTCATTTGTCGCATAACTCTCTCCACTCTTCTCCAACGTCTTCGTGACTCGGTGTGTACACTCAACTAGGAAATCCCATCCTCCACTCTCGGACCTCAGCGACTCGGCAGTCGCTCCATCTCGACAAAACCCACACAACTTCTCCTCCTTCTCTGCTGTATCCACGTCCTTCCTGTCCCCAGGCCTCGTCCTCACTCTCTTGGACGAAGGCTCCTTGGAGCCACCGGTGGCTGTGGCCTCCCGGGCCTCCTCTAGTACCTTCTCGCAGACCTCTTTGATCCAGCTCTGCTCTGCCGTCTCCAGCGCCCTCTTCTCCACACGCTGCAGTGCAAAACCCAGCAGAAGCATCCGCAGCCTCAGCGGCAACAGCCTCCCACCAATAACGCGACGCAGGACGTCGAGCGTCTCCGTCGTCACCAAAATGTTCACAATTTCTGCTTCACTGAGCGTCAGCAGCCCGCACTGGGCCAATTTTTGGCCTAGAGACGCCACGCAGACTGCTCTGAAGTCCTCAGCATTGCCGCTTTGCTGTAGGATGCTGCGTTTCTTCCTCTTGCGAGGCGTTTGCGGCTGTTTCTCCACTTCCACGGCCACGAGGCAGAACTGCGTCAATACGTGGCGCTTGAGCACCGGGAAACGCTGCAGGTAGCGCCAATCTGGAGGCGGAGCGTACTGGAGCATGCACTCGCACAGAGGGTGGGCGGAAGAGGCGGCTAGGGCGGCTCCAGGCTCCGCGAAGAGCGCGCGCACGCCGCGGTCTAGAGCTGCCAGCGCCGCATCCATCGTGTCAAGATAACGGGAATGTTGCTGGAAGGTTGTACGAAAATGTTGCGGGAAGGTAACGTAGCAAGTTGAAGTGATTAGGAGTGATTGTCAAGTTGAAGGTGGGAAGGAGTGGTGGTCGATAGGCGTATCTTGTCTTGTGCTGCTTGGACTGCCACCTTCAACGTCGCGTCTGCTTCGTGTGCGGATAAACGCGCTGGACCGAATGAGCGCTGAGCGGTGAGAAGCTTTTCGCCCTGGTCACCCACAACGCATTCCTGCGCCTGGAGCTCAAGCGGACAGAGGATGAATCGGCAGGACGCAGACAACGAGACGGTGATGGCTCCCAGCGTCGCGCAGGGCCTCACCGTCGACCGGAGCTTGCTGTTAGCTGCCGCTGGGCGAGCGCCGTTCGATGTGGCGTACGTGCTGATGAAGCAACGAGCCGTGGTCCGAGGTGATGAAGGCAAGGATGGAGACGCGTCGTCGAGAGCAGCGCTCTCAGTCACGTGGTCGCTCCAGAACCAAGCAAACATCCGTGGCAAGTGGAACATCGTCTGAGGCTTCGCATCAAGAGCGATGACTACAGAGATCAACGTAAAGAGGAACGCCACGCGTGACGAAAATGAAAACATATCTAGATGTCTTAGCCTAAGCACGCGACAAATCTCATCTTAACCAACCCGTTTCTAGGCGCGCTGAGGCCGCACGCGCCGCTGCAACCGCTCAAAAACGGTATCGAGGTTGGCAGCGAAGCGGTCGCCCATCCCATCAAACTAAGAACAGCACTGTATGAGGTCTTGCTTCCCTTTCTTCTGTCTTCGTCTTCGACAAAGCGTAGCGCTCGATGCGTCGGGGTAGCTAGCAGCACGATGACCTCAGCGAGTCAGCCAGAAGCCGTGCTCACTTAATACTGGTAACCACTGTTGCCGTACGGGTTGCTGCCCATGCTGCTCTGACTGCTAGCGTACGGGTTCTGCTGCATGCCGCCCATGCCCATGTTCGGCTGCATTCCCATGCCCATGCCCATGTTGGGGTTCATGCCCATGCCGTACCCTGCCGAGGGGTCGTTGTAAGCGGTGGGGGCGATGGCAAGCATCGGCTGCATGCCACCCATGCCGTAGGCCGGGTCGAGCGTCTGCGCGTCCGTCTCGGGCTCCTGCGTCACCTGCGTGCGCTCGTCCAAGACCTTCACCTTGTCGCTCAGGTTCTTGACGAACTGGATCATGTAGGGCATGACGAAGTCAGTGTAGCCGTGGCGCCACGCGAGCTCCAGAGCAACATCAGGCTTGATCAGCTTGTAGCACGTGAACAGGGTGGCGCAGAAGCACTCCTTGTCGTGCACAGACACGAAGAATCGAAGGATGTCCTCGGCAAGCTCCGGGTCCTCGGAGTCGCTGGCGCAGTCGATGCAGTCCTTGTACATCTTGTCGGCCTTCGACAGCTTCACGGACTGCGGGTAGCGCTTGTTCTTACGGTACAGGTAGGCAGCAATACGGCGGAACTCAAGCAGCTCGTGCTTCTCGAGCTTCTGAGCCAGCGAGATCTGGTCAAAGTTCTCGTACGCGTCCACAGAGTCGCGGAGGGCCTGGTAGTCCTCGTCGTCGACCAGGATCTCGTTCAGCGCCTCGTTCACAGCCGACAGGTTCTCCTTCTGCACGTCCTTCAGGTACTCCACCACAAGCGGCAGGTTCTTCGACTTGCGCAGCTGGTGGACAACGCGAGCGTGGTCCAGGTTGGGGGTCAGCACTTGCAGGAGACGCGTCAGCTCAAGCGGGTGTTGCTCCAGGTAGAAGTTGATCGCCTTGTAGTGAATCTCTTGGTTGCGGACCTTCTGGATGCAGTCCAGGAAAAGGTCGTGCGAGAACGCCACGGGGTGGTCGACCATGGTACGGACAGCATTGTCGAACTGGCCGTCTTCCTTGTACAGGTACACGGCGTGGTCCCAGTGCAGGCCCTTCTCACAAGCACGCAGAATCTTCGACACGTTCATGCGCGAGTGGAAGATCTTGATGTGCTCCATGAGCTTCGACGGCAGGTACTTCGAGTACAGGATGGCCAGCTCCGTGAAGATACCGGCGTGAGCACCCTCCAGACCAAGACCCTGCTCCATCAGCTTCAGCAGCTCCGTGGAGTGGCCACGCTTCTCGTAGTGCAGAATCAGCTCCTCGAGGTGGTCCGGGTGCACGATAATGTGCAGACCACACAGACCAGCGAGACGGAACTCGTTCACATCAACACAGGCGTAGTTGACCTCCTTCCACGTGCCAACCGAGTTGGCCTTGGTAGCGGCGTCCACGGCCTCGCGGAACTTGCCCAGACGCACGTAGCAAATGGCGAGCTTAGCGTTGTTGTTGATGTTCTGGAACAACAGCTTTGCAGCGTTGTACATGCCTTCATCGTAGCAGCGCTCACCAATGTTCTGGATCTGCGCCACGTTCGGCGATGAGATGAACTCCTCAAGGTCTCCGTACTTCTCCGTCTTAGCGTAGGCGTAAATCAGCGACGTGTCAAGGTACTGCTCCTTCACCGTGTTGCGCGCCATCTTCAGGTACGGGATCAGCTCGTTGTAGTTGTCGATACGCTCAGCCGCGGCAATCACGTCAACGTACGAGCTGGCGTCGTTGGCCTTGATGAAAGCAGACAGCGAGTCGTGCACCTTGCCCTGGTCCAGCTGGGCCTTGGCCAGACGAGACCACACCTCCGACTCGTTGCAACGGTCGGCAAATTCGTAGGCACGCTCGTTGTCCTTGATGTAGTCGAGCAGCACACCGATAGCATCCACGTTGTGGTTCGTCTTCTTGTAGATGACGAAACCCTCCTCGTAGAGCTGGTACTGCTCACCCACAGCAATGCGAGCAATCTCGGGACCGTCGAAGTTGTCCAGACGGTTCACGTAGTCCATGACCTTCTCCTTGCCAGCCTTGATAGCCGTCAGAATCAGCAGGTTCTGCAGGTTCTTGTTCGTAGAGAAGTCCGTGCCCTGCAGCACGATGCGCTCTAGCAGCTCGATCAGCTCGTTCGGCAGCTCGGCGTTCATGAACGCACGCACGGTGGTCGACACCTCATCCGGGTTCGTCGTCTCAGGAAGAGCAGTCTGCACAACCTGGTCAATCAGAGCGCGACGGCTGGGAGACTCCGCCTCGCCTTCCTCCTGCTTCGTGAGCACCTTGCCCCACAGGTCGACGTCCTGACGCTCTACCAGGTAGCGGGCCAGGTCCTTGAACAGGCCGTTCTCCGTAGTCACGCGGATGAGGTCATCGTCGCACGCGCCACCGGCACGACGGTAAGCCAGGTAGGCCAGAGCCGGGTCCAGCTTCTCGCAGAACTTACCAACAACCTCCGAGTCGTAGAACTGGTTGTTGATCAGGAACTGCTGCGGGTCCTTGTTCAGGGTGATGTAGATCTTACCGATGGCGTTGTGCGTCGCCGTCTCGGTGTTACCCTGAGCAACGCGGGTCTCCAGCCACGGCTGCAGCAGACGAAGACGGTTGCGCTTCTCTACCTGCTCGCACAGGTCGTCCACAGGGCACTGCGCCACCTGGTTCAGCAGGTTCTTGATGTAGTCTTCGTTGCAGTCGAGGTCCAGCAGCTTGCCGATGACAACAGGAGCCTTCTGGGGGCTGACCTTCGTCACGTACACGTCGATGTACTTCATCAGGTTGTTCGAGTACAGGTACTGCGTCAGCTCCTCCACGAAGTCGTAGCGGTCGCACACGTGAATGAGCGGGCGCGGGTCCTGCAGCTTCGACTCCTTCAGGAATTCCTTCACCTTCACGGGGTCGTACACAGAGGAGTCGCGGCACACACGCTCCACCTCCTTGAACTGACCCATCTTCGTGGCAGCCTCAATGTACTTGAAGTGAAGGTCCGGGTCCTGCGAGAAGTTCACGATGGAGCCGAGGAAGAAGTACAGACCGTCGAACGATTTGAACTTTTCAAACACCTCCACCAGCTCCTTGCCGCCGAGCTGCTCGGCGTACTTGGTAGCCACCTGCACGACAATCTGCAGGTTCTGGCGCATGTTGTGCGCCATGAGGGCGTTGATCAGCTCCATCGAGATCTCGCTCGTCAGCGTACCGAAGAACGTCACGATAAACTCGTGGTTGATCGCCTGCGTGTTAACAATCACACGCTTCAGGTCCGCCAGCTCCGTGTAGTGCTCAAGGGCACGCTGGAACAGGCCAGCCTTCTCGCAAAGAGCAGCAATGCGCGGGCGGTCGTAGTGCGTGAACATGTTGTTCGACAGAATAGCATCCGCCACCTGCGGCGAGCCACCCAGCAGATTAATTTCCAGCAGGCGCGTCTGCAGGTAGCCCTCCTCAGGACGGTTGTTCTTCAGCGCCTCCAGCAGGAAGGCCGTCGTCTCCTGAATGCGGTTCACCTGCATGAAAATGTCGACCACAGCGTTGACGTCCACCAGAGGACCATTCTCCGCGACGGCCAGCTTCTGAGCAAAGTCCAGAGCACCCTGCGGGTTGGCGCGCACCAGGTTCTGCAGCATGAAGGTGTAGTCGCAGCGGTAGTTGGTCTGAACGGCGTACGCCACGATCTTGTCGAACTCGCCGCGCTGCACGAAGCAGTTGATCACCTTCTCGGGCACCTCAGCACGCAGGTACACCGACAGAGCCATCGTGGTGTCGGACTGAGCAACCAGGTCACCGAGCTCCTCCGAGCACTCGAGCTTGTCCTCAGACAGCCACTTCTGCAGCAGCTGGCCACGGCCCTGCATCAGCACGGGGCGGGCGAGCTCAATGGACTCCATCTTGTTCAGCGTGCCCTTCTCAAGCAGGACACTGAAGTACTGCAGGATCGGCTGCGGCTGACCAGGCTGGGCAGGCATCTGCTGGAAGCGCTGGATCGTCTGGGGCGTGCGGAGCGCACCCTGAGGCGACGCGGCCGCAAGGCGAGCAGCGCCCTGAATGTCATTAACGCTAACGAGACGGTTGAACTCCGTGAAGTAAAGCTCCTCGGCGCCCGGCAGGTCCAGACGCGTAGCCAGAGCCAGAGCCATCTGCGAGTCGCGCAGCGTGTTCACCACGTACGGCACGAGCTTGGTCTTGTTGATGGCGAAGTGCAGGAGCTGGCCGCGGCGCGTGATGCCAAGCATGCCCTTGGACTTGGACTCGAGGCAGGTCACGAACGTCGTGTCCTGGGACACGCGCGCGCGGTACACGGGCTTGCCCGAGTGCGTGTCGAACAGGAAGAGGTATCCCATCTTGGTGATCATGTAGACGATGTCGTCGCCGGGGCTCACGAGCATCGACACGGGGAAATCCGCCTGTGCGTCGGCGGCGAACGGGATCTGCGCCGGCGGGAGGCGGAAGACGCCGCCGGGGGCGTCGCGGTCGCGTCCCACCTCCATGATGAAGAGCTGCATGGGCTGGCCATCGCCCTTGGTGCCGGCGAACACGAGCACCTGCGCGTCGTCTGTCCGTCCGGGCGGCTTCATCTGCGCGAAGGCGCCGGCGTGGCCCTGCAGCACCTGGCTCACCTTCTTGTCCATCGAGTAGAGCTGCATGTTGCCGACGATGCGGCCTCCGTCGCCCTGCGAGATGCCCACGAGCAGCATCCACTGGTTGTCGGCCGACGCCTCGTAGCTGATAATCTGCGTGCCGGCGCCCAGGTTGGCGTGGCGGTCAAAGATCTTGGCCGGGGGCGAGTCGCCCTCGATGCTCCAGTGGAAGACGGCTGAGGCCGTGACGAGCGCGATCGTGTTGACCGAGATCCAGCGCCAGAAGACCACGGCCTCGTTCATCAGGTGGCTCTTCATCTTGGCGCGCAGCTCCATGTTGAAGATCTGCAGCTGGTTCTCGGCGCGCAGGGCGATGACCTTGCTCACGGGGTTCATGATGGCCGCCTCGGCGTTGATGGGGCGGCGCTGCACCGTGTTGCCCGCCGCCAGGTCCACGATCACCACGCTGGCCTGGCCGTTCACCTGCTCGCACACGCACACGAACTTGTCCGACTCCATGGTCGTCGTGCCGAACTTGACGTAGTCCAGGTTCACGCCCAGGGTGCTCAGCTGCAGCAGCAGTAGTAGCAGCAGTATACAGGGTTAGTTACCTGCGTTTCCTAGTATTTCGCCTCGTTGATCTGGTGGACTGGAGGATCGCAGTATCCAACATTGGAGGGGGGAAGTTATATGCCACGTACGTTGAGCACTTCCCCGAAGGTAATGGGGAGATCTTGCGCCATGTTTGTTGCCTCTCTCTACGTCCGCGCGCTGTGCCTCTGCTTATGAATGGTGTGGTCTGTGTCTGCTGTGTCTTGTCGGACTGGCGGAGGGGGAAGGCCGCTCGGTTGCGCGCTCTCTCACTCGGCTCGGATCCTTTCCGTTTCACGACTGCGGCCGCCTGCTTCGCCCCTTCAAAAGGGGGCGAGTTTTTTTCGCCCAAATCTTACGCTTCAAGCGCGCTTAAAAGCTGTAGTAGCCGATCATAACATCACATGTTTATGTTAGTACTATTATCAGCTATACTACTATTGATAAAAGTGATAACAATACTAATATATTTCAGACGCCTCCGCGCTTTTGTCGGATTCGCAGATGCTTGTTTTTCATTTTCCAACACACCGCTGGTGTAAGAGAGAAAACTGACACCAGCAGAAGTCGTGTGAATCACGATTCCTTTTGCTGAGCGCGACATCTGTGGAGGCCTACATATTGTGAATTCCGGCCAAATTTGCCGAATCGGGTCGGTTTTGCCCCTGTCCAACCGACCCATACAAACATCAAGTCATTTGCCGAATCGCCGGCCAACAAACATATGGTTCTGTGCCCGCATGTCAAGCCCAATCCGTACTTAGTAGGGAGTCAAGGGGGCATAGCCGGGCGACCATAGTCAACCCAAGTGCTTTGGCGATTCGCCGGCGGTTTGCCACGGTCGATTCAATCCGCCCCGCTCGGAAAATTAGAGTAGAACTCACAATACTACTACAACTACTACTGTACACGCTACACGCTACATGCTTACCGTAATCCTTAGTGCTTACTGACGTTCAGTCATTACTGACAAGTCCTTCAGCCAATAACATAGCTCTAAAAACCGTGGGACCGCAATTAATGTGCCTACTGGCAGGTTCAGTTCTCCTTCATTTTTTATTCTATGACTCGCGGCGATGCCGCAGCATCAAGGGGGACCCCGTATTACGGGGGCGGTAGAAAGAAGGCCAAGCACACTTGCAGCAGCATCTCGAATCAGCACAAGCTAGAAGTTGCTTAGCACCTTATCAGCTGCAAGGACGTGAAAAAGGCGCTGTGTCCTGTCTATCCAAGTCTGAGCGGTGATGCCAAGGAGCAGCGGCTCAAACTACTCTACGAGTGGCGAATCCATGTAACACTACATGTATATGAGGAGCGCTGCAAAACTCCGGCTGTTGCTGTGATGAAGTATGTGAGGGAGCCCGGTGTTGCTACCATCCTTCCTCGCGAGGCAGAGGCTGCTATTGTGGAGTGGGTCAATTTGCTGCGTGAAGAAGGAGTTCCAGTCAGCGCTACGATGCTGCGTCTAAAAGGAGCTGAGGTTGCAAATGTTTTTAGGTATCGAAGCGTTTGAGGGCTCGTGGTACCAGCGCAACGGGTTTTTACGTCGGCACCGTCTCCGTATTAGCGCGCGGACACGTCAGGGGCAAGTCACCCCAGCCGCAGCAAACGAGTCCGCAGCAACTTTGGTATTGAAGTCCAGCAAAAAAATGCTGGAACTTCACGTTCAAAAAGTTTTTAACGCCGACCTAACAGATAAATTGCCTCTCTATATTTTTTTAAATTGCACTCACACTAATAATTGCTGTTGTATTTTACAAGAGTATTTGTTTAGTAGGTCATCTTGTAGCTGCATCAGGCTAGGCTCGGGGCCTCGCGCGCACGAATCAGTGCTAAAATGTGCGCTTTCCGAAAGCCGTTCTTGATTGTTGACGCCGAAACATTCGCCCAGCTTAAGCATACCTATTGGTACACGGTAGTTTGGGAGGGGGCTTCAATTTTATTGCGTGAGTAGGCCCTGTGTGCTCCCGGAGTCGCTGCCGTAGGGTATTCACCCGTTCACTGCGTAGATAGGGGTTGAATAGCCTGTTCCAGGTGATATCCGCCCGCTGGCAAGTCGACGTACACGACGAAGGAACTCGAAGTAGATGCACGTCGAAAGATACAGCGTATACCTTACCAACCAGGGTCCACGGGCCCGAAAAGCCGTCAATTAGCAGGATTGCCGGTTGCCATGGCGGTTGTCGGGTGCCAAACATGGCTTTAAGCCACACTAGATGGATATGTCCGTTCCACCAGGCTGTAAGATTAGCGTAGAGCTCGATATCATGGTCAGCCGTGATCGGCTGCGCTTCGTCCCACACTTAGATACCAAACCCACGACGCTTTTCGCAGTTTGCCAGTTCCCCACCCTCCACAGTTGACCGCTTGGATTTTAGCACCACATACGGCGGGTAGTATCCCCCGTCGGAGTCTCCTAAGAGCAGAGCAGTCGCGCGCTCTCTATCGTTCCTCCATGCCACGCCCACACAGTTTTGAACCACGAGAATTTATTGTACCCTTTAACAGATACTCAAAAGTCTTCGAGCACAGTCAGCACTTGTAGCGGCCGTTTGAGGGCCGTTCTTAACAGCGGTAGAATTGTAGTATTTGTAGTACCGTACTATGAGATTGTGTAATAAGGACACTGTTAGCGAGCGTGAGCTGCGATTGATAGGCAGTTTTGTTAGCAATATTTCATCGGACGACGAGCTCAGCTTCTCCGACGCAGAATCTGACAGCGAAGATGCTGACATTTCACTTTAATAAACACACATTTCACGCCACATATTTCTTGCACACCTCTCATAAATTCACTGTACAGGTAACTTTTAGGAAGATGGATAGACCCACTTCAAATCATGAAACTGGCTGTCAGTAAGTACTTCATTTGTCTCCTTATTACCCTCTCCTCATATTTGCCGTGATGGTACTGGTACTATCAAATACGACTTGTCTACATTTCTGTTGTATTCTTTTTTGGGTACCAAATTGCCTACAAGGTATCCGTACGCTGTGCTAATAAGTGCTAATAAGTAAATTAACACAGCGTATCAAGATTTACCCACCAGACGCTTACAATATCAAGCCTCAAACGAAAAAAATGTACGATTAGACTAGCCGATCTGCCGGTCAAATAGTTCTCGGCCGGCTGCATAAAGCTTGTAGAGTTCGTTTTACTCCGCAATTTGCCAATACCTACACAGTGGTAACCGCCTATTGTTGAATAGATGGAGATAATAGGTGCTGCATGTTTGCCAAACGTCTAGATTTTTTATTATAAAGTCCCTAGAACACGCAGAGAGCAGTTGCTGTATGGAATTTCCAGCAAAACAAAGCAGCCACTAAGCAGATTGACGATGATGCGACCATTTCAAATACAGCGATGATGAGCATGCAAAGGCCAAATGATATACTCAACACAGTGTGGATATGGCGTAAACCAATATTGAGCAGGAGGGCAGAGATTCAAAGCATGACGACTTTTAACGCCTGTGGCACAGGCAAATCCGGTTCACCACAAGAGACGAAATCTGTCTACTACAGCCTTAGATTATCAGCGATACTATCAGTGATATCAATTTTATTAACCTTCCGAGGAATAGTAATAGTATCATTGATGGTGGTTAAATGTTATTAGTGTCAGAATCACTAATGCCCAAAATTTCCCCTATAGTACTATCATACGAGTCGTTTGTATGGAACTATACGAACCGTGCGACGTCCGCCACGCGTGCGTTTTCGACGTGCTGGTGTCTAACAGAATACATAGAGCGCGATGGACATACCGCAGCTGCATGCACTGGTAGTGCTTCTCCTGCCATGCGATGCGTAGCGAGTCCTGAAACCCTGAAACCGATCTTGTGTTGAAGCTGTTCAAGCGCGCTTAAAACCGCCCGTAGCCTTGCCACGTATGTATGTCATGTTGCAGGTTGCAGAGTTGACCAGCGAATCGCGCTCGGCTGAGGCAGTAGTAAGTTTTAGTGCGAGTGTGTATGTATTCTTTTTGGTCGTGTTGGATGGAAGTACACTATTGGAAGTGGAGTGAATTGGTGAACGCTATTTACGTTGAGACCTGCTGATCGGCGAGCGGATCCTTTCGACCTGCAACTTCAGAAATCGCGCGTTCTACGCAGCGAACTCCGCCGACGTGGTGAGGGTGAGTCCTTCAGCGGCCATATCGCGCAAGAACTCCTACAGCAACGGACGAAGAGAGAGCGAGATACAACATTTATGAGCGTCAGTTAAATAGCTCCCCGGATCAGCAAAAGCAGACGTCATTCGTTACCTCGCCGGCCTTTTCAAAGCCCGGAACGGGGGACGCGCAGTCCGTCAGGATCACCAAGTCCTGGCGCCGCTCCTCGGGCCAGGCGGCCACCAGGTCGCGCACCGTGCAGTTGACGCAGTGCGAGATGGCCTCGCCGCAGACGATGACCTTGTCGGCGAGCTTGAGGGAGTCCACCAGCGCTTGGTTCAAGCTGCAGCAAGCCAACAGTCAAAGCAACACGTCAGCCTCAGCTCCGTACAACCTCACGACCCATCTTATGCTATGCTTTGGTGTATCGTCGATACAATCGGCGCGGTAATGCACTGAACGAACCTTGTCGCCGGATCGTACGGCAGCTCGAACTCGGCCTTGAGCGCCGAGTAGTGCTCCGTGAACGAGTTGCTGCCCTTCATGACGTACTGCACGGGCTTGAGAGAGAGCTTGGTCCACTCCACCGCCGCGGCGTGCACATTGGGCACGATGTTGTGTCCGGGCGAGCCGATGAGGCAGTGCTCGGGCCAGATGCAGAGCGTGAACTTGCCGCTGGCCTCCAGCGCCGTCGTGTACGCCAGCACGTAGCTCTTGAGACTCGGGTCGCGCGGCCGCCAGACGCCGGCGGCCACGTCCTTGGCCGTGATGAGCGTGAAGGGCTCGGGCGACTGTCCCTCCGCGTTCTCCCAGAAGACGCCGTGCGCGATGTGGTAGCGCTGGTGCGAGTCCAGCGTGAGCACGAGCTGGCTCAGCAGCCGCGCGTGCTTGGAGATGAACGCCGCGATGCGCGCCGCGTCCTCGTTGGCCGTGGGGATCGCCAGTGAGCCGCCCGGGTGGAAGTCGACCTGCTGGTCGATCACCAGCAGGCACAACCCGCCGGAGGGGATTGCGCCGGCCGCCTGCGCTGCTTGTGCCTCTCGGGTCATGCTCGATTTGCCGTAGTGTCGACACGGAGTGGCGATACCCGGAATGTAGCCCTGATCAATGATCAAAACGCGCGTACAATAGGTCGATGTACGACAAAAGCGGGAGTTTTCTATAGTTTAGCGGTGCCAAAAGCGGAGGACGACTGTAAGTGCAGCATGACGTGCTGCGCGACGTACCGCAGCATGAGCACTTCAACGGCACGCAGCAGCACTCGCCGGACAGTGAGCCCTCTTCGAAGCATCATGAGAAATACGATCACGTAGCCTAGCACTTGGATCTTGCGCTTCACGGTCCAAGAGGTTGGAGGAATGGCGGCCGCGACCTCGTGCACCTTGGGGAAGATCTCGGGCGCCAGCAGAGGCCACTTCAACGTGCCGTCCTGCACGCTCTGCGCGAACCGCACCACCTCTGGGATGTACGCTCTCCACGAGCGCTTACGCGGAGCCAGCGTGTAGTTTACAACGGGCAACGGTACGCGCGAAATAATGTCCGGCTGGATGCGACGGATCCGTTGAAAATCCGTCATGGAAGCGCTGCCGAGCGTGAAGATGTCTGGTGAGATAGGGTGGACAGACGTGATAGCAAGTTAGAGCCCAGAACGAAGCCAAGCAGGGGCAATGGTTGCGTCAAACGAACCTAATTCAGTCTCCTGCCTTGCCTTGGCCAGCGCCTCACGGAACGCCGTACAGCACCCTGCAAGCAGTACGCTATCCACGAAACAAGTACGGTTAATTTTCATCAACAGAACTATTCTGCTGGCAACGAAGCGCGCACATGATGGAGTCGCTGCAGATCCAGGCGTTGCTCTTTACGTCAAGTGGCAATCTCGGCAATGGTGTTGACCCAATCATCCGCTTCAATGCCAACCGCAGCATCAATTGGTACGCCCTGGAAAATTGCAGTCACTTGCGTTAGATCCTCTCGATAAATAGCCGCTTAGGAGTCCGCGTCACTGTACCTTGCAATATCATACTTGCAGCCGATCAACTGGCGAGCGCAACGCAGGAACAGCTGCAGCTCTGACTCAGGCATCGGCACGCGCAGCACCTGCAAGAGTAAACACCCAGCAGCAGTTAGATACGCACAGCTTCCACTCGATCTTTCTTCCTCCAGAACGCACCACAGGCTGCCGCTGAGGCAAAAGGAGCCGTTCGAGCGGCATCAACTTGGCAGATGGCATCCCAACATGAAGCACAGTGCTCTCGTCCAGCACGACCACCTGCCCGTACCGATATCACAGCAAACGCATAAGTTTTCGCTCTACCCAACAACTCACTCTCTGCTCCAGCTCACCACGTGGTCGTACGCGTTCTCAGTCAGATACCTCCCCACCGAGTAGACCAGGCCGCTCGTAGTGATGAAGATCAGGTCGCCTAAAGCAGCACGCATTAGCACAATAATTAGACTTCCACAAAAAAGAATAAAATGATATGTCCACATTGCAATGCCAATGCCAATGCCGCACCTGGCTTGACGAGCTTGGCCGCCTCCCGCGCCGCATCCTGCGCCTCCTTGGGCGATCTGCGTCGGCCGTCACCTGGTCAGCATTCCTCTCCACTCTCTCAATAATCAGCACCCACACACCCGCCCCCTCACCGCTGGAACTCGTGCTCGTTGAACTGCAGACTGTTGGGCGCCAGCACCTGCGCCGCCGACGCGGCCAGCGCGCCCAGCTTCCCCTTCATGATCCGATCGATCCGCGGGCAGTACCGTAAGTAACGTGTGCGTCGACGCTTTGCGTACCGTATAATCGGTACCCACCGTACCAATTAATTGGTACACAGTGGTCAGCATCAGTAAACCGGCTCCCCAACCCCGAGCGCAGCGGACAGGCAGAAGGCAGCAACGGAACCAGACCCTGCGCAGTCTTCCGCCGTCCGTCCGTCCGTCTGCGCACTCAAGTCAGCGGTGTCGAGTGGCGTGGCGACTTGGACTAACGCGGCGTCTCCAGCGACTTAAGATGCGCGCGCGAAGAGGTGGCAGCGCTTTGCCCATTGCCGCCGTAATCGCCTTCATGCTGCTCTGCGGACAGGAGGCGGCGGCGTCCGAGCCGGCGCGGCGGCGCCTGGCGGACTCGTCGGACAGCTACAACTTCATGTTCTACTTCGTGATCGGCGCCATGATGCTCACGTGCCTCATCTACAACATCTTCTTCAAGCACAAGATGGAGGCCAACTTCCTGCGGCAGCAGGCGCTGCCCGAGACCATGCTGCGGCAGGACGTGATCGCCAGCGACCAGGACATGAACAACCTCTGGGACTGCGACGTCTGCGGCTTCAAGAGCTACGACGCGCACACGACCTGCATGCTCTGCGGCACGGACCGCGCCTTCAAGCTGCTGGACAAGAAGGACGACGCCAACTCCGCGGAACTCGGCGGCATCGCGCCGTCCTCGGCCTCCTCCAGCGCCAAGTACGTGCTGTATATGGAGGACAAGGAGAACCCGCTCTCCCGCAGCGCCGTGAACAGCAGAGCGACGCCCCCGAGGCCCGGCAGGTCCAAGTCCGGAGCCAAGATCAATAGGGAGTTCTTCAAGCGCAAGCTCAGCGCGCTCAACCTGCGGCAGCAGTCGGCGCGCCGACGTCACGAGTGGTCGCGCGAAAGGAACGACGACGGGGAGCTCATCTGGGTGCGCAAGAAGCACTACATGGACCGCAAGGTGCTCAAGAGTCTGCGCACGCTCGACGGCCTGCGTAGTCAGTCGTCGACATCGTTGCGCGACTCCATTTTATCTACAGGAAGTGTGAATTCGGTGGGGATTGTGTCGAGAATTGTGGTGTCGCCTAAGAATCCGACGGGCAGGTTGTCGCTGGAGACAGCGGAGGGAGCGCTGGCGACACGCTGCTCGGACAGCTCGGAGTTCTCGCAGGACGAATTGGAACAGGTCGGGTCGCTGCCTTTTCAGCAGAAGCACGCGTGGTTCGTGCAGCACACAGCGGCGATGGAGGTGCCGTGGGAGTACGGACACTTGCTGCTCGAGATCGAACGTGACAACCTCCTGCACAACTCGTGCGAGCAATTGTTGTGGGCGACGCCGGATCAGCTACACCAGTCGCTCAGAATCAAGTTTGCGAATGAACCCGGTGTGGACGCAGGTGGACTGGTGCGCGAGTGGTTCACGCTTATGACGAAGGAGGTGTTCGATGACACGACAGGACTATTTTACAGGAGCGGCAACGGGGACGGCCTTATGATCAACCCTGCATCGGCGGAAGCTAGCGTGGATCATTTGATGGTACGATTTATTGGGCTGTTGCTACGGAGAGGATATCGCTTACTTACTTGTTGGTTGTGTTTTGTTATTTTGTGATCAGTATTATCAAGCCATTGGTCGTTTCATCGGCAGAGCGCTCTTCGAAGGCATTTTGATCGATGCACACTTGGCGCTCCCAGTATGCAAACACATTCTTGGTATTCCTATTACGTTTTCGGACCTGGAGTTCGTGGATAACGATCTGTACAAGAATCTGAAGTGGTTGCGAGACAACACGGGTGTGGAGTCACTTGCCCTGGACTTCACTGTCAATGTTGACCAGACGTCCAAGGTCGTGGACTTGGTACCGAATGGGTCCAATATCCCCGTCACGGAAGAAAACAAGATGGAGTACATTAACCTGCGCTTCAGGTGGATCGTGGCAACCAGCATATCGCAGCAGCTTGGCTCACTGATGCAAGGCCTCTTTTCTATTATTCCCAAAGAACTGCTCTCTGTCTTCGATCACCAGGAGCTGGAACTCTTGATCTGTGGCATCCCGGACATCGACGTGCTGGACTGGAGAACTCACACTATTTATGTGGGAGAGCGCGATGAGCGCGCCATCACCTGGTTCTGGAATATTGTGAATGAATTCACCAACGAGCAGAAGGCACGCCTGCTGCAGTTCACGACTGGCTCGGCTCGGGTGCCTGTACAAGGGTTCAAGGCGCTGACCATGAACGACGGGCGCATCTGTCCGTTCGCGATCCAGTGCGTCAGCGTAGACGAGTGTCTGTATCCGCGAGCGCACACCTGTTTCAACCGGTAAGTTTGGTCTAGTTAGAGATCGTAGCTATCGACGAACAGCTCTCTGACGTGTGTTTCTGCCTATTTCAGCATCGACCTGCCCCGGTACGAGGCCGAGAAGGACCTGCGCATCGCATTATCCCTCGTGATTCAAATGGAAGTAACAGGTTTCACGATCGAGTAAAAGCTGGTAGAAGGTGTGGTGTGTATTTACTGAAGGAGCAGAAGCAGAGCGTGTCGTGAGAAGTAATCGAACCAGCAGCGATGAGCTCGCTTCTTATTCTCACCGATTGATTTGCCACGGATCCTGCCCCTCCCCTATATTTGCATTTGCACAGGGACGCCTTGTGTATCATTCCTTCACCGTCAACCAAGAGATCGAGCAAGGTTCCCGCGAAGATGGCTCACCGTGCGGCGCAAACGTGGGCCACGTTACGTGGCAGCCCCAGAAGTACCTCAAGTTCGAGCGAGTCCGACTGCGGCTGGCGCTGGAGCTGCTCGAGCGCGTGCCAGCCTTAGCTGCGGAGTGCGAAGATGCAGTGGAGATCATGGATCTTGGCGCTGGGACGGGAAACATGGCCCCCTCCTTCTTCAGGCGCTGGCAAGAGGTGCACGTGACATTTGTGGACTCGTCAGCCTCAATGCTGGAGCGCGCGAAGCAGGAGCACAGCACCAATGGGGAAGTGAAGAGTGAGCAGTGTACGTACATTCAAGCCGACTTCGAGAGCTTCCATCCGGACAAACCTGTCGACTTGATCTTTTCCAATGCAGCGCTCCACTGGGTGAGCTCTGATCGCTACAAGCAGCTCATGCCTCGGCTGTTCTCGTTCCTGAAGCCTGGAGGAACGATTGCGTTCCAAATGCCGGATAGCCGTCTGCAACCAAGCCACCAACTGATGGCCGAAGCGGCAAAGCAAGTGGGTCTTTGGGATCGTGTCGCTGATGTGCGCTGGGTCACGTGTGAGCGTGACCCGAGCTTCTACTATGAGCTGTTCAAGAGCATTGACAAGGACGTGGAGCTGGACATGTGGGCGACGGTGTATACTCAAGTGCTCGAGGGCGACAATCCTGTGGCCGACTTCACAAGCTCCACGGGACTTCGTCCATTCATGGAGGCTTTGGGAGATCCGTCCTCCGCAGCCTCGAACTTCGAGGGAAAATACCGCGAGCTGATCGCTGCTGCGTACCCCAAGCAAAGCGACGGACGCACGATCTTCAATTTCAAGCGCTTTTTCGTCGTAGCTACAAAGTCATCGTAGTCGCTAGATCTCCCTCCTACCACTGGAAAACCACGCTGCAAGTGCTAGCTGCATGTTGATAAACCCGAAGAACTGTTATTCCAGTGGCATTGCGCGTTGCTTCTGGTGTTATCAATATGAAAGGAGCCACAAAGCTGCAGCGAAGCCCAGTACGACTTGGGATGCTCCACAGCTAGACCTCGCAGTGTTTTCGAGGCTGGGCGTGCACACCACCACTGGTTTGTTCGTGTCGGGGTCCGCAACGTTGTCTTTAAAGGGGGATCCGGGGTACGGCGCTCGATAGTAGACCAGCTTTTGATCCTGCGAGTACGAGATAGAGAGCCCTGGTCAGCAACTACAAACACCACCAGCAGCGCAACCCATAGCGGACGTACAATCCAAGTGGTGCTGATTTCGGCCGAGCGAGCGTTCACATACTTGGGGTCCCCACACCGCCACAGATCACTCGAGTACTGGCAGGACGTCATGAAGTTCTCGCACACGCTGCGGCACATGAGCAGACTGCGTCCTTCCGAGTCGCAGCGCGGGAAGTTGAGCCAGCAGAAGTAGTTGCGGAAGGCGTTCTCGCAGTCCGGGTTGTCCGTGAACCGCGGCGTAATGGAGCGAGGTCCGCCCCACTCGTCCGTGTCGTCGTCTGCCATCGTGGTGTTGGTCTCGTAGATCTTGCGCTGGATCACGAGCTTGTTGAACATTTGCTCCACGAACCGGTCCTTGGTGAGCGCCGAGTGGTTGTACCACAGCGCCTGGTACCGCGGCAGACACGCCGTGTAGGGCACGACGGCCTTGCAGAACGGTAACAGCAGGTCGAAGTCCATCGGCTCCGTGCACACGCCCGTGTCGGCGCCATCCAGCATGCACGCATCGACGGTCGACAGCACACCCAAGAGCGCCCAAAGCAGCGGGATCCATGTCATCTTCCTACACGTCGTTTCGCGATTTTGCGCGGTGTATACTAATGTGTATAGGACCAACACTCTAAGTTGAAGTTGGATGTCCACCAGCGTCCACTAAGTGTCCATTTTGTTATTTTTACGTCCGTAAAAACTCCCATTCCGATTTTTTACGAACGGACACGACGCTAGATGAGACTTGTGTGTGCGTACTGTCGACCTAGCCAACTGCCTGCCTGACTGTAGATAGCGAGCGACATGGGACCGAAGAAGGGCAAAGGCAAGAAAGAGAAGAAGGGCAAGGGCGGGGCTGCCGGCAAGAAAGGATCCGCCGATGTGAATGACGCCGAGCGCGAGATCGAGGCGGAGCGCTTGGAGCTGGTCAAGCAGGCCAAGGCGCTGCTGGAGCTCACGCGCAAGGAGGAGCAGGCGTTCAACGAGTTCCAGCAGCAGCGAGAGAAGATCAACTACTTCTGGATCGTGGAGAAGAAGAACTTTGAGGACCGCAAGGCGGAGCTGCGCAATAAAGAACGAGAACGACAGGACTTGGAGGAGAAGCACCAGGTCGAAATCAAGGTGCGTACGCGACGCTTTGCCTCAAAAGTGCCATAGAGAAAACATTCCGCTAATATTTATTTTACTGAAACAGGTCTACAAGCAGCGGGTCAAGCATTTGTTGTACGAGCATCAGAACGAGATCACGAAGTTGAAGAAAGGTGCAACTTTATTGCTAACCTGTGAACGAAGATGCAGTAAATTGACGTATTGAGTGCCGGTTTGTTTAGAGATGGAGCAGACGCTGAAGCTGTCTCAAGACGACTATCGGGGCAATGAGCGTGAGCTGAAGACGGATAAACGACGGCTAAAGTTCGACTTGAAGGAGATCGAGCTTTCGCACCAGGACTATCTCAAGTCTCTGAAGCAGGAACAAGATCGGCGTATCACCGTCTTGCGGCAAGAGTTTGAGCGTCATGCAAAGGAGCTCCAGCAGAAATATGAGCGGAAGCGCAAGGCTTTTCGCGACGATCTCGAAGCACGTCGTAAGCAGGATACGCAGAAGATCGAGGAGCGCAAAAATTTACACATCGCGCAGCTTATGACCGCCCACGAGAAGGCTTTCGGTGAGATCAAGAACTACTACAACGACATCACACACAACAATCTGGACCTGATCAAGTCTCTCAAGGAGGAGGTGAGCGAGATGAAGAAGAAGGAGGCACAGGACGAGAAGCTCATGTTTGAGATTTCCCAAGAGAACAAGCGCATGTCGGAGCCTTTGAAGCGCGCTCTACTAGATGTCGAGAAGCTCCGGAAGAACATCCGTGTGTATCAAGAAGAAAAGGTGGAGTTACGAACCGCGAAAGCTCAGCTTCTTGTTCTGGAGCAGGAGTACGCTACACTCTCGTGGGAGTTCGAAGTGCTCCAGCAGCGTGCAGCACAAGTGGCTCGCGAATTGGAGGAGCTCACGACGGAATTCCATAGTAGCATTTACGACGTCCAGCAGAAGACCGGTCTGAAGAACTTGCTCCTTGAGAAGAAGATGGGGGCGTTGACGTTGCAGCTTGAGCAAAAGGATGCCGAACTGAACGAGGTGCTGCTCCACGCCAAGCTGGATCCTGCGATAGTAGATCGCGTAAAGGGACGGCTCGAGGACATTATGGCCAACAAGGCTGAAGATCTGCGTGAGCTTGAGGCGGAAATGACTCACGTTACAAAGCTACAGCAAGATCTTGCAACGGCCATGCAGCTCAAGATGAGCGAGTATGGCCTCCCACTGGACGAACTGGGCTTCATGCCTCAGACTCGACCTGCGGTTGATGCCCGCGTCGCTGCATCCAAGAGCAACAACAGCAACAACTTTACCTTTAGCGACAATGAGGCTCCTTCGGCTAGTGACTCGATCAAGGAGGCCCACCTGGCTAGGAAACGAGCAGCAGCTAGCCACGTCGTCAACCTGGCCAAGTCGCCCACCTCTTTCGGCCACGACGCAGCCAAAGTCCAGTAGGATACACGCTTGGTGTTGGTTTGTTGTACTTCGACATCAATATATCAACCAGCATTTCCTTGATTCAAGTAGAGCTGCTGCTTTTCCAACTAGACACAGCGCCCCGCACTTTCGGCCGGGCTATACATCGATTACAAGGTGACCAATATCACCCGAAGCTTGCCATGTACTCGCTTGAAAAACGAATTCGCCAGCATTTCTGAGGTTGAGACCTCCTTGTATCTTGCCCTGAAACACTGTCTTCCTTCAGCTCGAGCTAACTTAATCGTGTGGGGAGAACCAGGAAGCATAACTTCGCCACTCGTTCATCTAAATAGTCCAGCTTGATCGCCATATCCCGTTCAAACCTGGCAAGTTGCGCGTTGAGCTGTTGAACCGTGTTCGCCGTGGCTTGCAGTGACGCTGTGGCAACTCCAACGTTCTGTTCACTTCCCTCCGCTCCGATATCGTGTATGTACTGGTTCTCCTCCATCGCCGCTGCAGTCGTAGCTGCAGCTGACGTCAGCGTCGTGACTGAATTCAGATTCTCCCCATCAGCATTCAAGTGACTCAACGCGTGACTCACCGAGTTGGTAAAGTAATTCCCCGCTGGCGGAGTCACCGGTCCCGCACCGTTATTCGCCGTGAAAACCACCGCCTCGGACGCTGGAGTCGAGTGAGTCGGGCGCGTCATCTCCATCGCAGGCACGAACTGCTCGGGCAGCTGCATGAGCTCCTCCTCCGTCAGCGCCTTGATGCCGTGGGCCTTCTTGAAGTGCCGCAGCCACGTGGTGATGGCCTTGACCGCCATGTGCGAGTCGTGGTCCGCCGAGTACTGCACGAAGAGGTCCGTGGTCTTGGCGGACAGGCTCTCGGCCGTGACGTCGCGCCCGAGGCGGCGCTGGCGGATGATCCAGCGGTAGAGCTCCTGCTCCACGCCCGGGTGGTACTCGGACGTGGCCTTGAGCGTCTTGCGCTTGAGCGTCGACATGTGCTTGGCGTCCAGGCAGAAGGCCACGATGCGCTCCTTGTTCTTCTTGATGTCCGACACCTGCTGGCGGCTGATGCCAAAGTCCCGCGCGATGGCCATGGGCTGCTCGCCGGCCTCGAGGCGCTGCAGCACCTGCTGCTTGTCGTGGATCGACAGCACCACGCGCTTGCGCTTCGTCGTCGAGGCCCGCGGCGTGTGCGTGTGTGGAAGTGTGTGCGGCGTCAGGTCGCTGTCTAGAGGCAGAGGCTGCTCCGTCGTGATGACATCCACCGCCGTCGGCAGACTCCCGGCGTCCACGGCGTCGGAGTCGCTACTCATCGAGATGGCTACACTTAACTATACGCGCTGGCTTTTCCGGACTTTTGCGGACTGACAATTTTCAAATGAAAATCGTGTTTAATGTGGACCACATGGAACTTGCATACAAAGAGCAAGTGAACGAGATACACTGCACAAAAGCGAGCCCATGAGCAGCAGCAACGCGAGCGGTCGCAATGGCGCGCGATGGAGCACGGCGTCTCCGAGTGCGTCCGCGCTCCCTGCCAACAACAGCAGTGCGTGCATGTAGACAATAGACAGACAACCTATAGATGCTATTGACGCTGTAGCTGCAGTCTCGCAGGACTTGCTGCTGCTCGAGAAGAAGCGCAAGGCCAAGCGCGAGGCGGTCCAGGACCTGAACAACGGTGGGAACCGGCGGCGTCTCAGCCGCAATACCTGCAGATGCAATGCGGTCGTGATCGGCGGGCTAAACGATGCTTTCTTTTCCCCGTGCAGCGCTGCTGGAGGAGACGCTCACGAGGCTGCGCAGCAAGGCGCAGCAGCTCCAGAACGACAAGTGGATGTACCAGGACGTCCAGCTCTGACGTTATAGCTGCGATTCAATGCAAGATCTCTACAGGTATCATACCGACCGAGTGTTTCAAGCTCTTGTTTTCTTGTAGTTTAACGTGACTAAATCAGAGGAGGAGCGAGTGCCGCTACCAGCGACGCACAGCGAGCAGACAACTCGACCTTTCGTATCCAGCTACCAAGTGGCTGGAAGCCTCGCCATGTCCAATCTCCTGTCCGTGGCCGCTGCAGTTAGATCCTCGCGCTCTCCTTCCGTTAATGAACCAGGCTACTGGTGCTTTAAGCCCGCTTCTTCATCTCCTCGAACAGCGTCGCACCCAGACGAGCGGGCGATCGCGTGACAGCGACGCCAGCGGCCTCCAGAGCGGCGAACTTGCCGGCAGCCGTACCCTTGCCGCCCGAAACAATGGCGCCAGCGTGGCCCATACGGCGTCCGGGGGGAGCCGTCGTGCCGGCGATGAAGCTCACCACGGGTTTGTTGGGGTCGCCGTGGGCCATGAGCCACTCGGCCGCCTCCTCCTCGGCGGATCCGCCGATCTCGCCCACCATGATGATGCCCTCGGTCTCGGGGTCGTTGGTGAAGCGCTCGAGGCAGTCGATGAAGTTGGTGCCGTTGAACGGGTCGCCGCCAATGCCGATGACCGTGGACTGGCCGAGGCCCAGGGCCGTGGTCTGGGCCACAGCCTCGTAGGTCAGGGTGCCCGAGCGGGACACGATGCCGATCTTGCCCTTCTGGTGGATGTAGCCGGGCATGATGCCCATCTTGCACTCACCGGGCTTGATGATGCCGGGGCAGTTGGGGCCAATGAGGCGCGTCTTGTTCTGGTTGCGCAGGTGCCACTTGACCTTGACCATGTCCTGCTGCGGGATGCCCTCCGTGATGGCCACGACGAGGGGGATCTCGGCCTCGATGGCCTCGATGATGGACGCGGCGCAGAACGGCGGCGGCACGTAGATGACGGAGGCGTCGGCGCCCGTCTCCTGCTTGGCCTCGGCCACCGTGTTGAACACGGGCAGGCCCAGGTGCGTGGAGCCGCCCTTCTTGGGGGTCACGCCGCCCACCATGTTGGTGCCGTACTCGATGGCCTGCTGCGAGTGGAACGTGCCCTGTGCGCGTGCGTTGCATAGTCAAAAAGGCAAATTAAACACCGCCGGAATCAGTGTCGGATACGGGATCTTGCTCGGAATGGGATCTTTTGCCGTACCTGCTTGCCGGTGAAGCCCTGGCAGATGACCTTGGTGTCCTTGTTGATCCACACCTTGGCGGACGCAGACATGCTGCGCGAGGCCTGGGCGGCCATCGTCTTGACGGGCGTGCGGGCGAACATGGCGATCGGGTGCGAGCGAACGAGCGAAGCTGAGCTGGCGGGGAGCGAGTCCGAATTGCGAGTGGGGGGGTCTGCGCTGAGGCGCAGCTCCACCCGACGTTGGCCGCAGATACGTTAAGTACGAGGGACGGTTTTCACCTGGATTATCTCCGTTTAACACCACTCGGTTACTTTACTACTTGTAGTTATGAAGGTTATAAACTGTAGAGTTATCTGTACATCGAATCAGAGCCAACACGCAGAATATATCTGAGAGGTCATAGGTTATTGTAGGAGTAAAGTTTATGCGTGCTGTAACTTGAACTTTGCTGCGATTGGCCAAGTTTTGGTCTCATAAAAGGCCGGTGGCGTACCCTTGTGTTGCGCTTCAAGCAACTTCAGACTGAAACTTCAAACTTCAGTTTTGCTTCATCTTGTTCGTGTACTTGTTTACTGCTGCTGGGCGCCTTCTACTGCTCGCTATTGACACTTTCTTGGGCGCTGCGCAGCGACTACCTTGCTCAATTGACCGACCGACCGACCGACCGACTAGTAGTGGCTGTTGCGGATGACGCGCTCCGAGCTGTTCTGGATCTTGACCACCTCGTTCGGGATCTCGTGCCGCAGCCACAGGCGCAGGAGCCGCTCGCGCCGCTCCTCGTTGAGGTAGAGCGGGCGGCCCTTGCTGAGCTCGCGGTTGCGCTCGCCGAACTCCTCGCCGTACTCGTCCACGTAGAGGCTGCCCACGTAAGCCGCCAGCTTCCAGTAGACCAGCAGCACCGCGCCCTCCAGCACCAGCAGGAACACGCCGCTGCCTCGCCCGCACTTCTTGGCGTGCACGGTGCACGCGCCCGGGTTGGCCTCGTCCGGGTAGCCGCCCTTGTCCAGGTGGATCGACGGGCACGTGTTGGCGGCGCAGAGCAGCATCCCGCAGAGCAGACACACCGCCGGACGCGCCGGGAACTGGTGACACGCGTGGCACTTGCGCTTCGCCAGCTCCGAGTAGAACTTGACGTACGCGCGGGGCAGCGAGCGGAGGTACCGCGTGCGGTTGGCGCCCGACGAGTACACGGAGATGGTCGAGTGCATCGTGTGCAGGTCCCGGCTCAACAAGGACGGCAGCACCAACTTCTCGGCGCGGTCGACGTTCGCAGTCGTGAGCCACTGCTGGAGAATGGCGTGCGGGTCGTTCATCTCCTCGTACGCAGCCTTGAAGCGGTGCACCCAGCCGGACACGAGCTGGGTCAGCGCTGTCTGCTCTCTGCTGTTGTTGCCCGCTGCCTCGTTGAACTGCAAGGCGTCCAGCTTCACGAACCCGACAGCGAGGACGTCTTCTTGCGTAATAAATATCGGCTTCGAAGCCGCGGTGGTGCCAGCACGATGGTGCGACGTTGCTCGAGCCGTCAGCGACTGCAGCATGAAGGTCGCCACCTTCGCGATGGGTACAACCTCGCACGCGACAATGTTGAGAAGCTGGCGCTTGTCCGCAATTGGCCCCGCCTGGAACGCTCCGTCACAGTTGGTCACAAGCGCATTCAGTAGCAGCTCCAACTGGGTCCCCACCGCGTCCTCACGGTCGGTATCGACATCGCCGGTAGCGTCAACGCTTTCGCCGGAAAAGCAGGCAACAAACACAGCAACGTTTTCTTCCGAGAACGCCAGGTCGTCCGCCATCGCATTGGTGAACTCCTCTTTCCTCGTAATCGCGTACCACAGCAGCGTTTGGATGAGGCGTGCGAGCACAACAAGCCGAGCGATAAACACCGCGTCCTCCTCACTCCTCGCCAACAGCAGGCCCTTCATCAAGACACTGCCCAAATGACTGAGCAAGAGCGGTTTTTGAGGCCATCGAACTTTGCCCCATTGGCTCTGCTTCCGTGTCTGCGTCTGCGTGCTCGGGTGCTCGCTCTCCAGCACGATAGTTCCATCGGGAAGAATGTCCGACCCGCCGTAGAAGAGCAAGTGGAGGATTTTCGCGTACAAATCAGTCGGAGACACCGAAGAGTTCGAAGTGACGCGCGAGCTCACGTGCTTCAGCATCAGCGGCAGGAAGCGCATCGCCTCCAGAAAGAGATGTTCGCGCAACTGATCCGTGTCATGCGTGTCGAGGAATGAGCACAGCAACGTGTGGAACAAAGCGTTGCAGCCAGAGGTGGTATAGCGTTCAGGCTGAGACTTCTGCATCGCGCCACACGCCACCTTGTGAACAGCCATACACAGCGATGCCAAGCCATCCTCTAGCCACTTGTTTAGCTGCTGCGTTTCGCCCGGGTCTTCGTCACTCGAAGCTCCAACTTCAGGCTTTTGCTCCAGAAGCATCGCGCTTGCTTCCTCGCTGCTATCAGTTGAGTCGTTGACGTCAGAGCCTGCGGCTGCGTGTTCCCTCCCGACAGCATGTTCCAGCCAGCGAACCATCTCTAATTGTGTTACGATAGCCATGGGTCTCTCACTCGAGCCGTCGATAGATATTCTGCGCTCTATGGACGGGAGGGACGTGTTGACTTCGTCCGTTGTTGTGGGGATCAGCACGTTGGAGATTGACTTGCACAGAGGGCACAAGAACTCCTTCTTGGTAACATCAACGGCATTGAGAGCGTGACGGTGGTGTCCACCCGTAATTGCCCTCTGGAACTGAGACGTATGGTACGATTCCCAGCACTTGTGGTGCACCGAGTGACCGCAAAGACGCACGTGAACTGGGATATCCTCTCCGACGTGCATTTCGTCCATTGGAGTGCTCAGATACTGTCCATGCGAACCGCCATTCAGTCGAGAAAGCACAGGCGAACACTGCGCAAAGCCAACGTAGCACATGAAGCTGTTTTCCGAGTCTACCGAGTGGCACATGGCGCATTCCACCAAAGGCGCGTCATCGGTCATGGATCCTTCACTTCCATCCATTTCGACGTCGCTGTCATCGCCGGCAGCGTCAGATCCGCTATGTGCTTGCTTCTCCCGTTCACCTTCACCAACAGCTTCGTCTTCACCTGCAGCGGCATGCTCGGTTTCGTTCGCCATCGCCTTTATCTGCTCAGCGAACGCTGCTTGGCGCTGCTGCATCTGCCGTATCGCGCGCATCTGTGCCTCTTTTCGCCTCTGTGCCAAGGCTAGCTTGCGCGCAGCTTCATCACGTGACTCCTGCTCGGTCACTTGGTGTTGCTCCACGACACTCTTGCACTCGGGACTGATACGAGATAACCGATGCAGCAGCCAGTCAATGCCTCGACCAATCTCATGCTTCTGGTCGCCATCCAACTTCGTCATGCTGGCACTTCCACCGTGGCTGGACCACGGGTTCAGCTTCAACAGCAAATGCAGGATGGCGCAACGCGGCTCCGCGTCTGCATACAAACTGGGTTGCGCCTGCGGGATCCACTCGATAAAACTGTCAGCTATCCGAGACGCTCGTTCAAGCTCGAAGTGCTCTGCATCCGTCGCTGGAACCATCGTCTGGAAGTATCGCACATCTTCCACCACATACAACTGGAGCGTGAACAAGTGCACCGCTCGCGACAAAACACTCAGGCTACTGTGAGCGTCGGTCGTTGCACGCCACAGGGACTCGTATACCAATCTTCGCACGTCCTCGTGCAAAATCGAAATCCGGGACAGCCTGAAGCCTAGCGGGCACGGCAAAAACATGTTCACCATGGGGTAATCTAGCCATGTCGAGTGCGTATTGTTCGGGCTTCCATCCACTTGCTCTTGCTCTCGCTTCTTGGACGAGCGAAGGCGATGCTGGAACCAGTTTTCATGGGCCGATTCGTGCTGCTTGCGCGTCAAGTGCACAAACGTCGGGTTGTACTCGGCGTACAGCTCTGGCTTCAACCGATACTGGAATTTACCTCCGCCAGCCGCGGATGAGTCTCCTCCAGCTCCAGATGATCCTGCTTCGACACACACCTCCTTCAGAATTTGGTCGAGAATGGGACCACCCGAGAAATTGACTGGAAACAGGTTTTCCCGACTCAAGAAAAACTCGTTCGCGATCTTCGATAGGTCGCTGTGGGCGCACGGTCCAACGCATAGACGCTGAACGATTTCACGGCGTAGGTATGGAATCAAGCTGCGCATTGCGTCGCCATCAACAACCTTTGGCGGTAGTTCAGATGCGAGTTGCGATAGCAGCGCCAAACATTCAGTAACCATGAGCTCCGCTTCCTTCGCGTCGGAGCTCTGGGCCGCTTCATACCATTCCTCCACATCGAAGAGCTCCATGATTGATGCCATGACCCAATCCACACCCACCAACTGGAAACTAAACTGGAGCAGCAGCAAATCGAGATCACGGAAGCGAGCGCAGAACGGAGGCTCACCGTAGTTCATGCTGTGGTTAATCACCGACATTCCATTCCGCACCCACAAGCCCGAGTGAACCTGGGCATCCCACACGATTGCCTGCAGCACAGGCTCAATCAGGTGAACACGATGCCAAAAGCCAATAGGACTATCAGCATCGTGAATCCAAACCGACTCATCGTCTTCCAATACTCTGCTCTGAAGCATGGACAGGAAAATATCTAAGCCGTTCGCGGAGTCACTCAACGCACGGATCAGCTGCGAGAGCGTACGTTGGAGCGGGAAATGACATGACACAGCACTTTCAATCTGGTCCGCGCGAAGCGTGTCTCCGACCTGGTAGTCGGGAGGGGGGAAATACTTGCCAGCTGATGCCAGCCAAAAGTGAAATGCCTCAAGTATAGGTTTTGCGAGCTTTGCGATCAAATGCCGAGATGCCTCCGGCGAGCGCGTGGCATCAGGTCCCCCCGCAGTCTTGAAGGCATTTGATACAACCCACGAAGATACGTCCGATGTCGTCGACACGAATTCCACAGTAACAACCCAGCCGCGCGACTCCATCTCCACGTGATCTCCAAAGCGCCGAACTTCAGAGCATGCACCTTGAATGTACGCTAGATAAAGCAAAAAACGCGCCAAGCGAGAACCCCCTTTGTCCAGCACAAAGCTCTCCGAAATGCCTTCAATTTGCAAGACATACCGCAAATCCAGTAAGCCCGACATATAGCGGCGGCAAACAAATACCGGCGACGTGACATCAAGCTCAAAGCGTCCCGTGAGTTCTGTTTCAGGGGGCAGGCTCAAAAACGGCGACATCTCCCTTTGATGCCTAATGTGATAGCCTGCACGCTCAGCTTCCAGTACCAGTGCGCTCACATCGACGTCTCGTAAAGTAGACCCTTGCGAGCGCTGGATCCCCATAGCAAAAACGTCCCACACGTCCAGCTCCTGGCTGCGATCTGGGTGCAGCACGTGCACCATGCTGTTCCATGTATCCTCGAACGCAATGTCCACGAAATCGGTTTTCTTCTTCTTGCGCAGAGTTTCGAGAACTGAGTTGACCAGCACTTCGAGAAGATCATACTCGGCAACCAACTTTTTCACGAATGTAGCTCGGTTGAAGAATTGAACGCTGAAGGCTAATATTGTAGCGGTCGAGCTTCCAACGCCTGCAGCGAACTCTCGGTACAGCTGGCGGTAGGATGACGTGAATGAGATTGCGAACGCTTGCTTGAAAAGTGGGTCGGCCAGGAGAGCCATTAGCAGGCTGTGGAGAGCATCGCTTTCGGTCTTAGGCAGGAATGAGTCAGCCATAATGACGGCTCGGAGCATCGGATAGTCGTCAGCTTCATCCACCTCCATGCTGTTCTCGCTGTGCTCTAAGCTCTCTACTGCACACATCTGTGGATACAGCAAATCACCAAGTTAGACTTTACGGTGTCCAGTGCGTGTAGTTACTTTTTTCCAAGCTGCCATCGTACCTTTTCACAAATCAGGCGACAAAGGCCGTCTGAAAGGTTTGCCAGCGACGCAAGCCATTGGAGCAATGAGTTAATCAAAGGGACCCTCGCTTTATATTCGCACGATACAATTGAAGTCACAATTCCATGCTTCTGCAACGACGCTGCGAGCTCCAGAACATCTTCACGCGACGCCTTCGCTCGCACCGTACTCTGCTTCTGCGACGACGTCTCACCGACAATTTTCAGCATTTGATACTGAGCACAAAGCACGCAAACCACAACAACGAAATATCAGACAACCCGTCATCAAACTGACCGCATCACGCAGCACAGCACGTACAGCAATAGCGGGGTGCGCCTTATTCAGCGCCGTCGCGAACTCCTGCGACGTCTGCAGCTCGTTGTAGTGCACAATAACAGAGTATCTTCTCTCGGGCGGTTCGCTCCCCAGTTTATCCCGCACCACCTCCAAGTCGTCTTCGTTAATCACCGAGCCGAACCTGGCCTCCTTCACCGAGTTCAGCACGAGCTTCATCACTTCCCCAATGCACTCACGCGAGTTCACAAGCAGATCCGGCGGCAGAAAACTCAATGGGTCTGCGTCTTGAGCTCCCTACAGCAAAAAATCAATAAAAAAATAAGTTTACCTTCCCAAATTAAAAAAAATCATATCAAAATTAATTCCGCACCTTGTGTCGCGTACAGAACCCCTCGGGCGCCCACGCCTCCGTGTCTCCACAGTCGCAGCAGCCTCCGCTGTGGGTGTAGTAGAAGAACACCTCGTGGTCCTCGTGGTCGCTGGAGATGAAGCAGTCGTTGCACATCACGCACGTCTCGTCCACCTGCAACGGCACAACAGCATCAACGAAGAAAGGAGTGAGAGGAACATCCTAATGAGCCTCAGATACCCCCAGCCTCCCGTCTCATCCTGCAGGACCCTGTACCTGGCACACTTTGCAGTTCCACGCGATGTCTCCGGGCTTGAACTCGTACGCGCACATGCGCTTGGGCAGTTTCTCGAGCGCCTGGCGGCTCTCGGCGTCCAGCACGCACGTCTGCAGCTCCTGCAGCAGGCGGCGCTCCTCTCCCTCGTGCTCCTTCTCGCCCCAGCACGCGCTGGCCTGCATCTCATCCAGCAGCGCGCGCACCCGGGCCTGGGGCCCGCTCAGCGGCGCGCGATCCGGCGCCGCGTCCTGCGCCGTCGCGTCCTGCTCGTGGCTGAGGCGCCGCGCCGTGGCTGCGCGCTGGTCGATGACGCCCCGCGCGCGCGCGAACAGATCCATCGCTGTCCTGTGTCCTGCGCTCCCCCTTCCCCCGAGCGCTGCAGTATCGTGCGGTCGACTCGACTCGGCGAGGAATTTTTCAGGACTGACTTTGTGTGGGCTTCACTATGTCAACTACAGTACACATCCTAGGTTTCATGTGGTGCACATAGCGTAAGCAGATGGTGTGGTGTACATGGTTTGACGGTTGACACATGGCTACATTTGCGTCACCCAGGCTGAAGTTGAAGTTGTTGGATAGGCGCACCTTGTAGCTTGTGTCTCTGTATCTGGGCTGTCTTACTACTGTATATCTACTACTTCTTGGCGTGCGCGGCCGCGTCCTTCTCGAGGTGGCGGTTGCGCATGGCCAGCTCGTCGTTGCTCTGCGTGAGCTGCGCCACCTTCATCTTGCTCTCGATGAGCTCGCCCTGGAAGTAGTCGAGCTCCTGCTCGAGCGCCACCACCTTGGAGCTGAGCTCAGCCGACAGCGTCTCGGTCTGCTGCACCTGCTCCTGCAGCCGCGTCAGTAGCTCCTCGCGCGCCATGATCTCGCTGCTCAGGCGCTCGTCGTGGTCCACCGACATGCGGCGGTGGGTCTCCGTCGTCTCCTGCAGCTGCAGTTCGCGCTCGAGCGACTCGCTCTCGATCTGCGTCTTCGATGCGCGCAGAGCCTCCAGCTCCTCGCGTAGAGCTTCTGCCTCGCGCTTGACCTCGTCTACCTGCGCCTGCAGCTCGGCCGCCTTCTCGTCGCCGTTGGCCTCGGACTGCGCCAAGCAGAACTCGAGCTCCTCCACGCGGGCCTGCAGCCGCTCGTTCTCCGTCTTGACGTCTTCCCAGAGCCGCTCGAGCGCCTGATGCTTCGTCGTCGCCTCCTCGAGCGCGGCTGCGCTAGCGGTCAGTTGGTTGTCCCGCAGGCTTTCGAGTTCCTGCTGCGTCTCCTGCAGCTGGGTCGACACGTCGCGGACCTGCTGCTGCAGCGTGCCGACCGTCGCCTCCGTTGCAACGGCGTTCTCCTCCGCGCGTTCGCGCGCTTGATCCGCCTCTTCCAGCTTCGTCGACAGCGTTTGGCTCTTGGTCTCGAGCTGCTCGAGGGCGTTCTGCACCTTGACGATCTCTTCTTGCGCGTTGGCACTGGCGATCTCGGCCTCGCGCAGCTGGGCCAGCAGTCGAGCCTTCTCCTCCTCCATCGCGGTCATAGCGCCGTCAAACTTGAGCAGTTGACGCTCCAGGCGCTTGTTGTCGCTCAGAGCGGTCTCCAACGCCTGCGCTTGAGCTTCAGCCTCCCCAGCTTCGGTGTCACCGATCTCGTTGCGCACGGACTCAGCGCGTTGCAGCGCAGCCGTAGAGAGCTGCAGCTCCTCGTCCTTCTGCTCGATGGCAGCTCGCAGCTCCCGTAACTGAGCCTCGAGCTCGGTGTTAGAAGAAGTCAGCTCCTGAATGGTAGCGTTAAGCTGCTCGGCTTCGGTGCGCTGCGTCGCTAGAAGTTGTTTGAGCGCGCTCACCTCCGCAACCAGATGAGGCTCCTCAGCATCCACGTACTCGTTCGCAGAAGAAGCCTCGGAGACATCGTCCTTGACGGACTCTTTGGGTTTACTACCACCCTCTTCCTTGTTGTCTTCCTCCTCGTTCTCTACATCAGCAATCGTGTACATGCCACTGGCAGCTGGAGGACCGTCCGCGCTCTTTTGGGCCGTTTGACAAGCCTCGTGCTCGAGTTTCAAGGCGTCAAACTGCTCCTTCAACGTCATGTAGACGAGGAAGTCCACCTGCATGACGCCATCTTCCGCCTCGGAGCTTGACTCGCCAATTCCCGCTGCCATTCGAGTGAGCCGCTCGATCTCTCGGTCCTTTTGCTCGATTGCAGCTTCGAGCTTGACGTTAGCCACTTCACTCTCTCGTAGCTGAGCTTCCAGGTTCTGCAGAGCCTTCACAAGTTCGTCACGAGCATTGTCAGCCGCTGCAACGGCCTCGTCCGATGCTGCTGGATGTCCAGCAGTGCGAATAGCGTCAGCTTTTCCTTCGCCAAGGCCGACATGCTCAGGGATGGGCGTGTCGATGTTGCGGCGGCAGTTTGAGGCCAACGAGGACGCGCGACTGTTGTTCGTGTACGCCGACATCTCCGAACCCATTTCGCTCGTGCTGTCCTCGACGTAAGACCTCTCGTGGCCCACGCCATCGCGTCCGCGGTTCACCCGAGAGCTTACAACAGTGATCGACATGCAAGCTCGAGGATCATCCGTGCACTTGGTCGTGTTCAAGCGTACGCTCTCCTTACCCGAGTCTTTCGAGACGGGAACAAGCTCCGCCAAGTCAAACTCGAATACCGCGAGGGTTCTCCCGTGCTCGCCGACGGTGTTGATGTGGATCTGGAAGCGCTTGGCCTGGAAGAGCCCCGACTTGGCCATGTAGAGCGTGCTGGAGAACGCCACCATGTCACCCCAGACAACTTCGCCTGTGTCTCCGCTCCTCGACTGTGACGACTGAATCGCCCTGGACCCGTTCAACCGTCTTAATGAGCCATCGTCACCGGGGTCAGCAGGATGGTAGACTGCGGGCTTGGTCGGAATCTTCTTCTTCCGGCCCATTATGACAGCCACCAGCTCGGTGTCATGCTTGACGGCCAAGTTGGCGTTCAAGCGGTGCACCACGAGCTGCACTTTGAAGCCCACGGGGGCCTTGTTGGACCGCTGAGCGATCTGCACGAGGCGACTCATGATTCGAGGAACTCAACGGAGTCGCTCTCCCTCCAGTCAACTGGGGGGTGGGCTTCGGTTTGCCGACGTCAATCCCAAATGGGAAGTCCGAGCGCTCGGGAGTGGAGAAGTTTTCGGCGGGGACGATGCACCGACGTCCCGGAATAGAGGGAATGGCCAAAGCACGCCACGGGTGACAAGCTGTCGGTTGTCCTCAGAAATGGTTGGCACTATTTTTGCGGGTGGATTGCAGGAAGTACCAGCGTTTCAATGGGGGGTGATGGATAATCAGTGTTTTTCCTTTAGTTTATGCTGGTGGGCTGTATGGTTAAGCTGCTGCTACGACGAAGGGGGTAAATTGGTGGGGGAGAACGCGTTGGTCCTTAGTATGCCATACGCTTCTTGCGCTCTATCGCGTCGTAGGTGTTGGACCAAATGTTCTTGATCGTCTCGTAGTCATCGCTCGCGAACTTGGCAGCCACGAAGCGCAGCGATGGCACCGTCAGCGAGAAGTAGTGCAGATTGCCTGTAAATGTGCGAGTCAGTAGGCTTTCGGTTGTTGCTACAAGCTGAAGTATACGCACCGTAGCCTTTGTAGATCTTGCACTTGATCGGCGAGATTTTGTGGTCTCGGCACAGGCGGAACGACTGGATCTGGGTATGAACGCCACGTTTCTCGTATAGAGCGATCACGCACTGGTATCGCAGCAGCAAGCACAGAGTTAGTTCACTTCTCGTCAAACTGTGCATGCTGTTACAGCAAATCCAACCTCATGGTAGGCCGCTCGAGACACGAAGAGCTGTAGTACGTCCATTTTGGAGCCTCCAAAAGCAAAGTACTTGGTTGTCCAGGTCGCGTTGCCCGACGTCAGATTGCCAACGCTAAATGTGCCATCTACAGTAGAAAAGTTCACAACGTTAGAACAAGAGTCAAACCTCACAAACTGGAACTGTGGGGAGAAATACGTACTGGAAATCCTCGTGAGGATTGTGCCTTGAGTCGTGTCCTTCGTTTGAGGCCCACGCTTGAAACGCATACGCAGTGGTCGTGGTGCAGCCTTGATCATGTCCAGTATGGCGATATACGACTCGTTCTCGACGCTCTTCCGGTTGATAGCCACCACGGTGCTGCCAATGCTTACCCCGACGCGGTCAGCGGCGCCATTTTCCACCACGAGCTTCACCACCGCCGTCTCTTTGCGTTGGTTAGCCTCGTTCCAGACGTCGACACGCTCCATGAGGACCCCAAGCTTGCGACCGCTCTCGAAGCGAACGTCGTATTCGTCCTTTTCGCACTCCTCGGGGATTTCCCCATGCTGCGTCGCCTCTGAGGGGGGATTCGACGACCGACGCTCATTGCCACTACCCCTTCTACTCGAGGTCGTCTCGAAGTCATCTAGGTTAGCAAAATTCGAGCTCATAAAGGCGTCGTTACCTTCGAGGAAGTACGGGGTATTGTCTTCGCTGGCAGTACTCGCGTTGGCCGTCACGTCTCTCAACGAGATCCTGGATTGAAGCGGCTTGGCGGAAGCTGCAGCGAAGCCCTCGGTAGAGAAGCCCAGTTGCGAACGCTGCTCTTCTTGGGTCGGGCGTCTGCCTCCAAAGGATGACATTCGGTCGTTTCCACCGGACGACTGGGTCGTCGACGTGTTCGCGTCTTCGGGGAAGTCGAACGGTGTCCGCGGCGTGGACCCCTTCGGGCTGAAAGGGTCGAAGTCGACGATAGTAGACTTCAGATCACGGGTTTGGTGCGATGGCGCAGGTGCTAGCGTTGGCTCGGGAGCGCGGATACCAGCGAAGTTGGGCGACGTGGCGAACGGATCCGCAGGCTTCATGACGTTCTTGATGTTGTCGTACATGATCGGCTCGCCGCCGTAGGTCGGCATCGGCATGAGCTTGGTGGGGGCATTGCTGACATTCTGCTGATACTGGGGCTGCATCATCATGACCGGGGCGGGGGCGGGCATTTGCTGCTGCTGGTACGGGTTGTACGTTGCGAACTGCTGGCCTCCACCACCCAAGCCTCCAAAGGCCGAAGGACCTTGCTGGGTCATGAAGTTGGCGCCATTCGGGTACATCGGCTGCATCGGTTGCTGCTGCTGCTGAGGCATCATCATGCTGTTTCCACCGGCCATCGGGTTCACACTCGCGAAATTGTCGAAAGGGTTGGCCATCGGTGGATACGCCGGTCTAGGAGCCGTGGAGAAGTTTGATGATGAGGCACCGCTTTGCGAGGACGATCCAGGCTTCTGCATGGGGTCTAGCATTGCAAACGGGTCGCTCATGTTGGTGCGGTGGGGAAAAGTCTGCTAGAACCGGACGCTTGCACAGCTGCGAGAAAGCAGGAAATGACCGCGCACCTTCGAGGTTCTTGGTGGGCACTAACTACAACATCGCAGAAACCGCTTTCGTATATATAGCGGAGGTCGTGGGACGGCGTGAATGGTGCAGCATTTCACGCGCGCAACGGACTCAAGACGCAGAATTAGCGCTGGAATTCGCGGCAAAACGGACGCGCGTTGAAGCGTGGACGTTGAGAGATGCGAATCCTGCAGCCCAAAGCGCAGGAGTAATCCAAAGAGTGATTGATGAATGATAAATTTATTCAACGTAGGTTGAGTTTCGAGGTGTGCAGGTTAGATAATGTGCAGACCTGGTTGTAATCCGCATCTTACCAGAAGATGTCGTTCGAGGTCGAGGCCGGGTTTGCAGGAGGGTTGGTTGGGGCTGCGGCGAAGATATCGTCGACCGGAGCCAGTGACGCACTGCCCGCTACGAAGTCGTCGACGGTAGTAGGCTCGCTAGTCACCGACGTTGGGGCAGAATCTCCTCCTGCAACACTCTTCAGTGAGATCTTGGCCGTGTGGCCTGTGCCAGCGAAAGCTCCGGCGTTGAACCCGAGGTTCTTGCGCGCGGCCTCCTGAGTCGGTCGCTTTCCGTGTGCAAGTCGGCTTGCAAGAGCGCTGGACTTGCTGCCCGAAGAAGGCGCGGTCGATTGAGCGACAGGGGGAGCACCACCACCACCACCTAAGAAGCTGAAGTCGACATCAGAAGCAGGGGCTTGTGGAGCACCAAAGGGATTGGCGACAGGCTCGGGGGTTCGCACAGGTTCCATGGACGGGTTGCTGTTCACCTTGGCGCCACCACTATCTCCGATACCCTCCAAGAAGTCCATGGACGCATCGTCCACAACGGGTTTCTTCTCTAGCAGCTTCTTGATGTTGTCGTACATGACTGGGGCTTGCTGAGGCGGCTGCTGGCCGAACGGATTCATCGGCTGCATCATTCCGGGACCCATGCCCATTCCCATTCCTGGGGCACCGGGGAATTGTCCAGGCATCATTCCACCGGGAGGAGGCATGCCGCCCATGTTCATATTCATGTTCATGTTCATGCCGCCACCGTTGAACGCTGGGGGAGGGGCCATCCCCATGCTCATGTTGCCATGAGGGGGCATGCCCATTCCGACGTTTATCGGCGCCACGGGAGCTGGTGGAACCCCCACCGGAGCGTGGTGAGGCTCGCTGAGAGCTTTCTCGGCCGGAGTCTTGGTCGACGCGATCGGGTTGAGGAAATCGAACGGGTCACTCATGTTGCTGCGCGTTGGTTGCACTGGTGCTACAAGGCCGGCGAATTGGATAGTGAGGGAGGCGGAGGCAGCTCCTTCAAGCCAAACAGCTTCGCTCCTTCCTCTCTAGGAAGCTCTATCAATAGTGTGATAAGCTTCGGGGCTCAAAGCTGAGGCCTTCACGTCTTAGCTCCTAAAAATGGTGAGCGCTACTGAGACCTCACTACTGTGTAGGGAGTCTGGGCGCAACGGATACATGCATAGGAAGGATCAAAGGAGTACTTCATCAATCAATTTGAACATTGCAACGTATCCCAAACCAAAATAATAAACTTCTGTAGCGCTCCTCTGTCGTCCTTGGGTACCAATGTGCGCTGGTTGGGGCTGGTCCGCTTGTGCGAGCACGCGGCGACGTCTATACTAATACTTCACGCGTAGACTCCAACGACAGTAGTCGCGCTCAATCGTACTTCTCCACAAACGGGGTCGGGAAGGAGAACTTCTCGTTGTTGTCCGACTCGGACGCCCTCTCCGACGCAGTCGTCGAGCCGCCCGTGCCGCGGTACGACTTGCGCTGCTCCGTAGGCAGACGGATCTCCATCTCGGCCACGCGCGTCATCGTCGTGGTGAGCAGCAGCATGGCCTCGTTGTACTGCTTCTCTTGGTCCGCCACGCGGGTCATCAGAATCTTGTTGCACTCCTCCAGCGTCGCGATGCGGTGCTGCAGCGCACTCACGTCCGCGGTCTGGTGGTCGCTGTCCGTAAGACTCACAGTCGTGTCGCTGATGGCCGTGTTGCTGCCGTGCGTACGGCCACCGCTCGCCACGCGGTTCGGCCGTGCACCGGCGGTGTTTGTGCTGTAGCGTAGGTTCATCTGCGGGCCGGGGACGTTCGAGGGGCGGCCCATCATTGAGTGCGTGGACTCGGCGCGAGTCGTGCGCGCGCCGTTCATACGAGATCCGAGCGGGTTGCTGGGGCGTGAGCTGTTGTATAGCATGCTGTTGTTGCTGATCGTGTCCGTTGCTTCGGGTACCGTCGAAGGTGCCGACACCGTCGACGGAGGCGGCAGCGACGTTTTGGTGCGCAGGTTCGGACCCTTCTTGTCAGTCGGAGGACCAGTATTAGACACCTGACTTCCAGACGCACGGGCTGCCCGGCCGGCCGCACCTGACGCGGTGTTGGCCGACATGGGGCCGTTGCGGTGGATGCGGTAGCAGTCACCACAGACCGATCGCTTCTTGGAGTAGTTGGGCAGCATGATCTTGCCAGCCACGTGCTTCTTGCACAAGTACGTGAAGCAGCCCTTGCACTGATACTTCTTGCGGAACATGGAGAACTTCTTGTAGCACACGCCGCACACACCTGCGTTGTGGTCGGGCTCATAAATTGGTCGGCCGTAAGCAGAATCATCAAAGTTAGCGGGAGCTGGAGCTGCCGGTATCTCGCGCGCGCTCTTAGAGCGTGCAGGCCCCAACGCAGGCGGACCATGCGCCTGCACAGACGGCGACGCAGTAGGAGGGGACAGCGTGTCGGTCACCAACGGCTGCGTGGTGGTGGTAGTATTGCCGTCGTTCTTCCGAGGAATGGGCACCGTCTTGGACAAGTTGGACTGCGACTGCACCAGCGTGCCGTCCACAAAGCTGAGTGTCGTCACCATGTTCTGGCTGTGCTCGAACGGGTTTGTCGAGGCGCTGAGGTCGAAGGCCGCGCCGATCGGGTTGGACGGCGGCAGCGACGCGTTCGGGCCGCTCATGGACGGCGGGTGCAGCATGCTCTCGCGCAGCAGCTGGCTCTGCATCTCGATCTCCCTCTTGACATCTTCGTAGTCGAAGGCCTCGTCGTCGTCCTCGCTTAGGTCCAGGTAGTCCTGCTCCGCGCGCTGGAGCATCTCCATGGCGCCCTGGGGGAGCTGCATCTCCTTGGCGAGCTGAATGACCGTCTTGCCCGCGGGCGTCTCCTCCATGAGCGAGCTGGGGCGCGCGTCCACGAGCAACCGCAGCGTCTCGAGCGGCGCGCGCGCCTTGACGGCGATGTGGATGGGCAGGTACTGCGCGTTGTTTTTGGTGATGACGGCCTCGGGGAAGGCCGCGAGCAGCGCGCGCACGGCTTTGGGGGGCGTGTCGTCCTCTGTGCAGGCCCAGTGCAGCGGCAGCATGCCATGGTGGTCCTTGTGGCGCGCGAGCTGCGGCTCGGACGCCACGCGGTCGATGAGCGTGGTCCACTTGCCCATCTCGGCCAGGCGGATGCCCTCCTTGTAGTGCGGGCGCGAGCTGCGGTCGACGCCCAGCGAGTCGGCGCGCACGGAGCGACGCGTGTCCTGCGACTCGCGGTGCTGCTGGTGCTGCTGCTTCTTGTCCGCGGGCTTGCGCTGCGGCGGCTTCTCGCTGTCGCTGCCGCTGCTGGAGCTGCTCGTGTCTGTGACTGCGGTGGCCGCCTTCTTGAGCTCAGGCGTTGCGGCCGCAGCTGCTGCGGGCTCCTCAAGCATGGCCATCGCTGCTGGCACGGAGGAACCGCTCGGTGCCTTTCTGGTTGTGGCCGCGGGGGGCGCGCGGCTGGTTCCCTCGCGGCGTCCGGCGCGTTGTGCCCTCGTCGCCGCGCATGGGATCGCCGCGCCCGGCCTATGGCGCATCACGCGTGACCTGCTGGCCACAATCGGACGCGAGCAGCTACGATAGCGGATTCGACGGGGTATGAAGGACAATGGGAGAGGTAGAGACAGATGCTGTATGGGATCTTACACATGGTGTGCGGTGTGTGTTAGCCACGATATGACGGAACAGAGGGAACAATTGTAGAGACCGTAGATGCGCCGAAGGTCTAATCCGAAGTGCGCAGACTTGCAACGGGACGACGCCGGGGCCTTGCCCCGCCACTTGGCCTCGTGCCTGTGTGTCACCTCGCTTCAAACGCTTCCGCACCCATGCCAGCGATACATTGGCGCCTCCATCCGCCGCAATGAAGACGTGGCTGAGTTGCTGGGGCTGCAAGAATCTCCCAACTTGGTGTTGTGATACAGCAGCATCTCCGATACGCTACGCAGGTGACATGCTTGCGCGCAGCGGCCGTGGCCCGCGGCATCTTGGACGGAGCTCTCATATGGCAAGAGAGAGTGCTTTGGTCCCACCCCGCATCAAGCAACTTGCTTGAAGCAAGACCCCTGCTCGACCGTCGTGAAGGCGCGGTCCTCGGCCGCCGAGGTTTGGCGACTCAGGACAAGCCGTGGATGGTGCTGTTGCCATAGAGTTCTCCATGGCTCCTCGCCAACAGCTCATCCATCCTTAGGCTATCCCTACCTGCATCTGCAGCGCCGTCACGTTTGCAGTCTACGCGGAGGCCGTTACCGGTATATCGCGTCGCTCGAGCTTTCATCATGTTCAACTTCTCCGGACTTGAATGCCCAGTTCGTCTCCGCATTGCGCGCGTCCAGCTGCTCGCCAGGATGTCTAGGTGCGCGTATCTGCTGGGTGGCATTGTCAAGTTGATTCAGGCATCCACGGGCTGAACCAGAGGCCTCTCCGCTGCAGGAACCTCACAGAGTGCAGCCACTGCACGCCCGCATTGACTCATTCTCTGCGAAGTCGGCAACCGGATTGATGCTGGCGATTTGCTTCTCAGGTCTCTCTCTCCACTGTAACTTTACCATGGAGTCCATGAGGCAAACAGGCTTCCGTCACGCAACCAAAGTCGAAGATCTTCCCCGCTGGACTCTGCTGGCATCGGACACTAGCAAGCATTGCGACGCTAATGAAGCACGCGCCAAGCAGCGCCAACTTCAACGTGGATCAAACCTACTTTATCCAAGATAAAAAGGGTCAGATCGCACATACTTTATCCAAAATAAAAGGGTTCAGACCAAAGTACTATCCTCCACAAAATACTTCGCTCCACCCTCCCCGTCAAAAGTAACGACCTCCTGTGTCAAAGCATTGCCGTTCCCAGAAATGATACCCACAGCCGAGACTTCTTCGCCCGCCAGCGCCGTACAGGTCGATGCGGACACCACCGCTGCGTCCACATCTTTCCCTCCGCCCTCCCAGCCTCCTAGGAAAAATTCAGCGTTGCGCGCGAAGCGCCCGGCGCGCGAGCGCCAGAGGAAGCAGCGCTATGAGCTTCTGCACAGCATGACTGAAGGTTCGAGATGTTTTGCATTGATGCGGGACGTATTGCAGCCTTTGCAATCGTTTAATAATCCTTTTCCTCCTTTCTATTCGACAGAGGAGCGTCGGATTTTCTTGCAGCAAGAGGCTGCGGACAAGGAGGAAGCTCTGCAGCGTCTGCAGCGAGCGGCGGCGACTGACTCCACCAACCAGCGAGTTGCCATCGATCTGGGCTTCGACAGCATCATGAACGACAAGGAGATCCGAAGCCTGGCCAACCAGCTCAAGCTCAGCTATGGCGCGATCAAGCAGATGCCCGAGCCGTTCCAACTGCTCTTCTGCAACCCCAGCGAGCAACTGGAGCACTCTCTGGAGCGGTTCGGCGCCAGCCACTGGCACGTCCAGTGGCGGCGTGGCGCTGATAGTGTTGCAGAACACTTCTCTCCTGACGAGCTCGTGTATCTGTCGCCCGACTCGCCGAATGTGCTGGAAAAGATGGATCCGACCAAGATCTACGTGATTGGCGGCATCGTGGACAAGTCTCGCAAGAAGGTAAGGAAGGAAATCTATGAGCTACAGGTGTTCTTGGTTCTTGTTGACAGCTAACAGGAGCGGCGCGTGCTGTAACGCATCGCAGGGGGCTACACTAAACACAGCTACTGAAGCAGGTATCAGGACGGTTCGGCTACCGATTCAGGAGAACATCCCGGAGCGACTGGATCACATCTTGAACGTCAACACGGTCGTTGACGTGTTGATCAATTTCCGAGAGCTTGGTGACTGGCCGCGAACGCTGGAGATCGCGCTACCTCAGGTGCATTAGAATATGACGACCGAAATTGCCGTGGTTTGATCAAAACTGTAGCTTACGATTTGCTGTGCGAATGTCTTGAGCAGCGCAAGCGAAGCCAGATTGGACGGAAGGCCGTCCGCCGGCGACAGAAGCAGCAAATGCTGCAACACTCAACGGCTGAGCCTCCAACAGAGCATGTCGACCTTGGTAAGAAGACTCGAAGCAACAGCGACAAGTGTGACGAAACAGGAAACCCCGAATCAGAACTGTCCCCCGTCGAAGACTTGAATTTGTGGTTGGAGGATGGAGCGGCATGATCGGTATCTAAAGTCTATGACAATTTGCCAGTTGTTGAAGCCGTTGAAGAAGCGTCACAATAACAGCAGATTTTCTGAGAGTGCGATCACAAGGTTTGGATCGAGTTCGCCGCTCCGTTCCCCATCGTGCCGACAACGTAAAGCTGACATTCGCGCCAGTCGTGCTAATGCGACGATGTCAATCACGACCGTTATCCTGCCATATATACTTGCTCCAGGAAGTTGTCAGTGCATGGTCACCTTGGGTTTCACCGTTCGCCACTGCTGCAGGTGCACGACTTCGACCATGTCGTCCAATCATCGCAGCAAACTCTGCGCAGCGCTTGAATCCCGAGCAGTGTAAGCAGTGGGCCGAAAGAGGAGTCTGGAGCGTGCATCACGTCTTGACCATTGGGCTCAGGCCCCGTGCGATTCGCCTGCCCCGTGAAGCCGCCCCCCTTCAAAAGGAAGGCACCGCGAGGTGAATCTCACCGAGTGTGTGAGGCCTTGCCAAAAGATACTCGACGGTCCAAATTGTTGTTGGCCCACACCAACCGCCGCAGTAGAAGACTTAGATATAACTCGTCCAGCTTTGCGGATCAGTTCCACGTCTCTACGGGGATACGCTCCGCCACGAGGGTAGCCGTGTCTTCGCCGCTCTGATCGTTATCACAAGTGTCAGTTGTTGAAGTGTACAGCTTCACAAGTCGCAGATTTTCATTGTGAATTCTTGTCTTGAGAAATCTGCGACTTGTGAGAATTATTGTTGTTGGGATAGAGTGACCTTTTGATTTGTATAGAGCGAGATCGAGAGAGAGAGAGAAAGTCTCATTTCCGATGGAGCCCGCCACCACGTCGTTCTTGTCGCCCTCTTCACCCCCCAGCTTATTATCAGGGATGCCTACGCGCGCACCTTCAACTCCTGCAACAGACACGACGGCGCCCGCTGCACTGTCGTTGCGATGCTGTGCTGTCCACGGTTGCGAGGGTTATCCGCAACGCACAGGCTTGTGTCGAGCACACGGAGGCCAAGGCGGTCGCTTGTGCCTGGTGGAAGGCTGCGACCGACGAGAGCAAGCCAAAGGCGTGTGCCGACTTCATGGCGGTCGGACGCAGTGTCGGATGGATGGGTGCGAGAAGGCCGCCCAGAGTCGAGGACTGTGTCGAGCGCACGGTAGGGGCGAAGGGAAGCAGTGCGTTATCGAGGGCTGCGCGCGCAGGGAACAGGTGAACAACCGCTGCAGGATCCACGGAGGGAAGGAGAAGTGTCGGGTGCGTGACTGCTCCAAGTTCGCACATCGAGCTGGAATGTGTCGAGAGCACGGAGGCGGGGGAGGGAAACTGTGTATCGTGGACGGATGCACGCGGCGCCAGCAAGCCAAGAACAAGTGCAGGATTCACGGCGGACAGGTGCTGTGCGAGGTTGAGGGGTGCAGCAAGTGCTCGCACAGAGGAGGCGTGTGTCGTGAGCATGGCGATGGATCGGAGTGCCGGGTGGAAGGCTGCATCAAGTATGTGCACAAGGGAGGAGTGTGTCACTCGCACAATATGGAGAAGCAGAGTTAGCACTTTTCTTCAACGACGCTATGTACTACTGGGTTGCCGCAGCAATAGAGAGTCAAGGACGCTATCGACAAACTGACGGCTTTCTTGTGGTGGTCCGTATAGATGTGGAGAATTATCGATTGGTTGAATTTACCTGAGGTCTCCGTCTTCCACAGTTGGTGTAGACTCACAACCATCTACTCAAAGCGAAATGCCGGTATAGCATCTGGGGAATTTTGCAAGCAAATTAATCATCGTACGAAATCCGATTCCAATGGTCAGATAGTCACGTACGCACCAGGTTTTTCCGTTCGGTCTGCAACGCAGTATTCCAGGACTTTAAGCATTTATGGGCTGGGCTCTCCACTGGTGTCAGTCTAGGAATCGATACTACCCTCGTCACATGTCGAAGCTGCAATAAGTACGTAAATGCATGTGGGTGGCGGTCCCAACTACACAGTAGTTCTACTAAACATCAAGGTCGGCACCGATTTTTTTTGAAGTGTAGGATTTTCTAAAAAGGAAGGACCAATCGACAATAGATTCTCAGTGTAATCACTATTACTACTACTTAAGCAATTAATGCACTATGGCGCTCCGGAGATTTCCCAAGGCTTCAGCTCGAGAGTCATTCTTTGAACCCAAGACGAACTCGAGGGGGTTTCGCCGAGTGCGTTACTGCAGTATTAGTTGATAGCGAGGGTCTGAATTGTGACTTTAACCACTCATGCAACTGGTTGTTCCTTTCCGCGGATCTGGACCCCAACAAGCAAAAAAACAATCATGCGCACTGAAAATAATGAAGTCTTTCGTGCTAGTTGCATTTGTGTTATGACTGTCGGCAAGTTGCCTCAAAAATTTGAGTTTGAAGTTTATTACAACCCCTTCATGTAGCTTGTTCTAGATTGCTAATCCAGTCGGGGTTAGGCCCTCGTACATGTAGTATCTGTAGTTGCTACAATAAGTACTCCTCATACAAAGTCGCGCGCTGCACGAAGAAGCCCTGAAATTACAGACCTATATTTTTGTAGAAGGTAAAGCCCAATTGCTCACTGCAGCGCATCTCCTGCGCCTGCTTCGCAGCCGCAGCATCTGCAAAGTTGACTTGGAACTTAGCAATACGTCAGTATCCTGGAGCATTACCCTCTACGATCAACTTCTGCTCACGGAACAATATGCTGTCGGCTACTATTCACTTCATGACTTCACCGCCTATTGCTTCTTGTTAATTCAATTTTTCGATACTACGTATTGAACATTTTTTTAATTAAAAAAGTAACGCAACCACTAGCTCATGCAGAGTTGGTTTCCGACCTATTGGGGTTGGTCCCGCGAGTCGCGTGCCGCGATCCATCAGCTTTTACACAGAGCGGCATAGTTGTGATGGGAGCGGAGGTGGGTCTTGCCAAATGGACAGACCTTTGTCGGTGTGCTTGGCGAGCGCAGTCGGCACGGCACGGTACGGCGTAGCTCAAACCGTACGTGATGATCGTGGACGTTTCGGGGGGGGGGGGGGGGGGGGGTTAGGCTCGTAAGAGCGACAGGGATGACCGGTTGTGCTGCGACAGTAGTCATCGGCAACCACATAACGTTCTTGCTGGTGTGGACTAGCGGCCATCCATATGTCCAGCGTTCGTTTTGCGCGTCTCCGAGTGCTCTTCGAAACTTTCGAATCGAAAGCCTCGGATTTCTTTCGAAAAACACAAGTCGCCGTTCGGACTTGGTTCCAGTATCCATGCGGACCCCACGCGCCCCCTCGCCGCACTGGCGCTGCCAAAAAAACACACGGAGTTCCGTGCAAAAACACAACTTCACGGCAACCGAATGATGTATCCGCAACATCAAGATCGTACATAAGCGGAGGGGGGCGACGACACAGGCAACATTCAGGCAATTTACTAGGGCTTCGCGGGGGCTGAGATAGCAAAAATAAACTAGGCCGTCTGCGACTTAGCTGGGAACACTTATGAGAAGAAGTGCTGTATTCGGCAGTGGTAGATGTTGCAGTGTCAAGTTGAAGTGCTTGTCCGTGTTTAGGTCTTTCGCAATTAAGATGAAGTCCAAAGCACTATATAGTAATTGATATACGGACAGCCCTGTCAGATTCGGCAGAGTGGGACCAATAGAGAGTGGAAGGTTGTAAAATTCATGCAGGCTTCACATTGATTCAAATGTACTGAATTACTAAAACTTGAGCTTAGTGGAGGTTGCGTGCGGCGCATGTGCATGCATCATTGAGCTTACTATCCCCGGATGCCTCCAACAATTCCTGAGAGTATCCTGCGTAACTCCGTCCCAAGCATGTGACGCCCACTCCACAGCATACTTTTTCACCTTGTCGTCAGAAAGATGACTATATCGCTTCTTATATTCATCGCTTGATACTTGAAATGTTTCTGGTAGACCAGAAAGCGGGATGCACACGTGTCCACACTGAGATCCCACCAGAAATTCGCAGCAAGAAGCACACGCAAAAATCCCACTCAATGACGGATCTGCAGCTGCCGCTGATTCTTGGCAGCGTGCGTATTCAGCTACGCCTGGGGGAGAATCCAATACTCTCATCAATCGTTCCCGCACTGATTCACTTTCACGAACGTGCTCGTCATTGAAAACGAATGCATCTGGATGACCTCCACAGCAGTAATGGTAAGCCAAAGCTAATCTCGGATCAGCCGTAAACTTCTGTCCACTCTCCATCAAAGCCATTTCGTCATCAGTTATGCTGTTTTTCAGCAAGATAGAATATGCTAAGTCCTGTAGACGTTCATCTTGACCTCGTTGCCGCGACTCTTTTTCTGCAAATAAAACAACAACCAATCCATCAGAGACTAGAATATTGCATCGAATCGAAACAATACCATGATACCTTTTCTTTTCTTCTACGTAGCCCGGGATGCTCGCACAGTATCTGCAGGCCGCTTCAACTTGTTTTGCTTTGTAGCCATCTCTGCAGGCGCCATATCGCTAGAACCACGATCTGCTACACCCTCTCGGCTACTAGCGAGAGTCTTCTTGCGCTTCGCGCGGTAATTGCGCGAGTAAAGAGCCTGCTTGCGCTTTTTATCTTGCGCCGCCACTCCAGCTGATGTTTCAGCGCTCTTCGTTTTAGTAGCTTCTTCCGTTGATACGTTGCCGTCAATATCGCACTCGCGCCGCTCGCAGCTACTTGCCGTGATACGAGAGGAGCCCTGGTCGCTGCTACCCACGGTCGTTTCTGCCAAAGCACCACCCGAGCGCGTTGCAATCTTTATTCGCTTGTGTCTGGCACGGTAATCCCGCATGTAAAGGGGCCGCTTCTGCTTCTTTCTGTTAAGCAGCTCTTCAGCAGCTGATTGCTTAGCGTTATCACGCTCGCGTTTCCTTTCCGACGCCACTACTTTGGCGGAATCAATACTGCTCGCAGTTGAAAGCGCTTCGAAAGTATTCGACACTCGCCTGCCTTCGCCACGGACGGCGCAGCTAGCATCCTTAGACATTATTCCGCCTTGAGATCAATAGGCAAACTGTCAGTAGTCAATCAGATCTATTCAATTCAATCATATCTTGTCACTGCCGTTGAAGTCGTTGAAGTTGCTGGGTCAACATTCACTATTCGAACTGTGCCGCGAAGGTTGCGCCAAGTTACGCTTACGCGTCCAAGTAATCCGTTGGGAGCTGTCCACTCCCTCATTCTTCGGGTGTTCCCAGTACAAAACAGATAAACGCACAGCGCACACGCCTTAGGCGCGCCCCACTTGCGGCGCACCAGTCGCCCGCACTGTGCCTTTATATTATGAGCATCCACATCTACCATATAATCAGACCTTTAAGTACTTACGATAATATCAATTTGCTTTCTTGCCTCCGCGCTGTTTTAATAACCAAATACAAACAAGTTATAAGCTGCAGCAACGCCCTCCCAAGCAGACGACTATTCTTACCTTCGTGCTGTAAATGCACCCTGATGTTGCTGCGGCTTCAGGCGTGAGAACTGGAAATGATTCGAATGAAACTTGATGATGCGATTGATGCTTCTTCATTGATAGAGACCGACTAGGTAATTATTCAGATTACCTATTAAGTCTATTTTCATAATATTTCAATATATGATGGATACTTAAACGCATGCGTTACACGCACGGCTTCATGCGACACCAAATAGGCAACCCGGAGCGTTGCTCCGGGAGGGTACACAGGTCGACAAATAGTTTCATGGACGACGATAGCGGATAATAATTGTAAATCCCAAAGTTGTTTTGTTTTTAATCCTTAAAAGCACTACCAATCCAACTCTCTAGTTGATTCTAACGTGGGCATCTACTGCGCCTGCTTCGCAGCCGCAGCATCTGCCCGAGAATGGGTAATTGAACAAATAGTTGCGCACATCGAAGTGTATCGATACGGAAATGATGTTTCAGCCAAACCTTTGTGAGGCTGGTAACCAGCAAGCCCCGCTCTTGTTTATCGTGGCGGGTTCTCAGGAACCGAAAGTAACCAATTGAGGTTGCCTAGTCTGATGACGCCATCGGTGACATAACACCCTGGTCAGCGTCCAATGGCTGCGTTGGCACCAGCAAAGAGAGAGCTATTTCATTAATTTTGCAGGTAAGGTATACTGTGCTCATTTTTTGTACTATGTTGTGTGCTAACGATCAGACGAGAGAACTACAGTAGCGGAACGAAGGAGCGACGCATGGTGCGTTGATCTTGACCATTTGACTTGAGGATGTTAGCTAAGTGACAACAATGATCCTCAATTCAAAAACAAAGCAAACAAACAAACTTTTAACTTGAGGGCTTGGGGAATAAATTGCGGAATGATATATACGCTAATGGGCTGATTCCTTGGAAATGGGTGCTTCAACGCCGGGAAAAAAGTCTTGTTCAAACGAACGATGCTCGTGTCACTGTCGAGTTGAGCTGATTGGTTTGGCGACAGACACGAGGTTGAGCATCTTCGGCTAAGAGTGATTCAGTATTGAGCAAATTGACATGTAAAAAAATGCAGCCTGCACCTAGACAAGTCATGTTGGCCATCTTCAGTTAAGGTTGGTCGATTATGGCGCAAATTGATACGCCTTCAGCGAAGCCATGACGCTTTCATAGTGTACTAGAGCGTCCGTAAGTGTTTGATGCCGGATTTGGTGAATAATAAAACGACGATTAGTATCAACCTTTGGTAAATAATGCGCATAAATCTTAGCATTTATCGACGGGTACCCGATATCGCGGTCCTCCTCCGTTAGGGTCGAGTACTTCGGCCAACAAAGAGTAGACGCGTAGCTTGCTGGTAAGACGCTAGAAGAAAGGAAGGCAATCTCGTAAAAATACAAAGGGTTTCTTGCTTTCAACGAGGAGAATTCACGACTGAATCCTTCACCACATCATGCGCGGCCGACGGCTACCCCGCCGGCCCGCTTCCTTTCCTACTGCAACCACTTGGTGACGCCACACCTCCCGTGCACGAGCTTCCTGGCGTCCATGACACCCGTCCTTGGCGGCTGGAGACCGAACGTTCCGCGCCCAGCCCGCCATCTCGCGGCATCTTTGCCTTGAAGAGTGGGATAACCACTCACACTTGATATGCTTGCCCGTCCTGCCCTTGCTCCTCTTGAATTTGCGCCTCTTCGTGCTCCAGCGCGCCTTCGAGCATCGTCAGGAAATCTGTCAGTCGAGGTCTCAACCGTGACCCGTGACAACTCTCCCCGACTTCAGGCTGCCGTCCTCGGCCAGCCTCGCCCTTGTCCTCACTCGTCGCAGTCGCGGGGCACGTCGGACCTTGCCCGTCCGCCTCGTCGACGACCACGGGCACCTCCGGCCCGTTCGTCACCGGCTTCGACGGTACCACCGCCGATCGACGACGTACGCCACGCAGCTTGTTGAGACTTGCCTTTTCTGCGCGCTCCTTCGCGTCCTTGCGCTCACACAGAGCGTCCAACCCCGACCTTGCGACCTTCTTCGGCGCCTTCGTCGGCATGCGCCCGTGGCAGCGTCGTACGAGATGGCTGTAAAGCCCACAAAGCAGCAGCACGCCGTTCTTCATCACGAAGTTCGGTGACATCCGTAGAATTAGCACGCGTAGCTGCACGTCCATCGAGAGAGCTCCGCTCTCGAGGAACGCTTTCATCGCCACCATCCACGGAGTCCACCCTTGCTCCTCGACGAACTTCTCGCTGTCGAGCCCGAACGAGTCCACGGCGGAGGGAGAGTCCGCCTCCGTCCTGCCGCCCTCGTCCTCTTCCTGCTCCTCCTGCGTGAGACGCGGACCCTCGCCTCGAGCAGCCTCTTCGAAGTCACGCGCGACCTCCGTTCTTCTCTCGTCGTTGCCCCGCTCTCTGGCTGGGACGATATCTCGCTCGTCCGCTCTCGGAGCCAGGTCCGGCTCGACCCGCTCGCTCAGGCGCTCATCGCCTTCATGCTGCTCTTCGATTTCGACGGCCGTACCCTCGTCGTCAGTCGCTCCAGTCATCCACACGTCCTCCAGACGCAGCGGTCGTCGCACTTCTCCACGGCCCTCATCTCGGCCCGAACGCTCCCCGACTTCGTCGGCGCCACGCCCTTCGGGCGTCGCCGCAGGGATCCATACGTCTTCAAGCCGCAAAGGTCGTAGCCGGCCCGGACCGTCACCTTCGAGACGTCCGGGCGGGTTGAGCAGGTCGTTCATGGTCACCGCGCCAATAACGGGCCGCTGTCTAAGCCTCGACAGGCCGTCCGCGTGACCCATGAGCGACCCTGCACGATGATGAATCTTGAAGCGTAGCTGGGACAACTCCATAGCCCAGCGCGCCAACTTCGCGTTCGTCGTCCGCGTATTCTCACCGAAGATCCAGGTCAGGGCCTGGTGGTCCGTATACAGGTCGAACTCCGCGTGGTCGAGATAACACCGGAACTTCCGCGTGGCCCAGACCACGCCCCAGCACTCGATCTACGTTGTACCGTCCGATCCAGTTCCGCTGGGACCCCACCAGCATCTTGCTCGCGTAGGCGATGGCCCGGTCTCGGCCGTCCATCTCTTGCATCAGGCACGCCCCCACCGCCAGGTGCGAGGAGTCCACGTACAGCTTGAATCTCTTGGTGAAGTCCGGATACACCAGGATCGGCGGGCGTACCAAGCTGCGCTGCAGCTGGTAGAACGCCGAATCGCAGTCTGCACTCCAGCAAAAGACCGTCTCCTTCTGCTTCAGCCGTTCCAGTGGCGCAGCGATCGCAGCATACCCAGGGATATATCTCCTGAAGTAGCTCGTCAGCACGAGGAAAGCACGCAGTGTGTGTAACTCGTGCGGCTTCGCGATGTTGAGTACCGCCTTCACATTCTCCGGGTTGGGCAGTATGCCCGAGGGCGTCACTATGTGACCCAGGAACGCAACCTGGTCACGACCCCAATGGCACTTTTTCATCTTTAATTTGAAGCCCGCCGCTCGGAACCGCTCCAGCACCTGCCGCACGCGGACCAAGTGGCTCGCGAAGTCGTCGCTGAACACGACGCAGTCATCCAAGTACACTAGACACGTCCTCCACTTCAAGTCGACTAGCACGTTCTCCATCAAGCGCTCGAAGGCCGGCACTGCATTGCACAGCCCGAACGGCATGACGAGCCACTCGTACATGCCGAACTTGCTCGTGAAGGCCGTCTTCTCGACACTTCCAGGCTCCATGGGCACGTTCCAGTACCCGGACGCGATGTCCATCGTCGAGAAGAGCTTCGCCCGCCCCAGGACGTCCAAGATGTCGTCGATAAGAGGCATAGGGTAGCTGTCCTTAACAGTGACTGCATTGAGCTTCCGGTAATCAATACAGAATCGAATTCCACCATCCGGCTTGCGTATCATCAACACTGGGCTTGCCCACGGACTCGTAGACGGCCGGATGAGGTTGAGCTCCAGATACTGCTGGATCTCCACCTCCATCACGTCACCCTCCGCCTTCGACACTCGGTACGGGGGCTGCTTGATCGGAGCATCCTCCCCCGTGTCGATGCTGAACTGTAGCAAGTCCGTCCGCCCCGGACGCTTCGACGTCTCGACGAACATGTCTTTGAAGTCGTCCAACATGCTCGCGAATAGCTCCTGCTGCTCGGTGTCCATGGCCGAGTCGCTGAAGTCGGCTTGGAGGTCTTCCGCGACCACCTTGGCCAGCTCCGATTCCATCTTCGCCTTGCGGGCGTCCTGCGACGGATCCTTCTCGGCCGACACCGACCCAATGACCTTGCTCACGCCCTCCGACCCGGACGGCTCTTCACGCTCGAACGAGAAGGCCGACTCAGGCACGGCGGACGCGACGGCTATCACGGCGCCCTCACTGATGACCATCTCCTCGGTCGAGGCGTTGCAAACCTCAACCAGGACTTGCCCTTGATGCACCGTGCACAGCGTCCTGGCCACTCGCAGAGACGCCTCACCACCAGCGAGTCCTTCGACGAGCACGACGGAGCCCTGCCTGGCGCCGCCGCGCACCCTCGATCGTACCAACGCCTGCGAGCCGGGCTCGAGACGCACGGTCGCCGCAACACTCGCGGAGTACGACTCCTCCACGCGAGTTTCGCCCAACGGGATCACCTCGCCCGTATCCTTGAGCGTCATCGTCTGCGCTTCCATGTCGATCACGGCACGGAACGACTGCAGTGAGTCCGTGCCCAGGATCGAATCGACGTGCAGGCGGTTCACGACCGCGAACGGCAACAACTTCTCCACGGAGCCAAGTGTCACGGGCAGGTCGATCACGCCCTTGATCTGGACCTCGTGCCCCGTGACACTGTCCAGTCCGCCCGTGTACGGTCTCAACGTCTCGGCAGAACGCCCAAGCCACTTGAGCACCTTCTTGTCCACCAGACTCGCGATCGCGCCCGTGTCCATGAGCATCTCCGTCGGCACGTCGCCGATGAAACCTCCCGCCAGGGCCTCAACACCACCCACACTTCCAATCACGCGCTTGCCTTCGGGGACGACTCGTTCGTCGTCTTCATCCCCATCGTCCACGGGTCTTAGCCCCGGTTTCCGACGTCTCGGCCGCCCTACGGCGCCGATCACGTGAACGCAGTGAGGGCTATCCTCTTCCAGAGCCTTGTCTCGCTCAGGAGGCCCCTTCACCACGCACACCGTGCCGCCCACCTGGAACGACACGTGCTTCTCGGTCTTGCTCGGGGCACTATCCTTGCCCACGCGAGCCTCAGCCACTCCTCGTTTCGCGCGCAGCTTGAGCTTCTCGCAGATAGCCGCCGCCTCCCCGGCGTAATATCGTTCGGACCAATCTGCCAATACTCGCAGCCGCCTCTCGTCGACCCCCTTGAACGAGACTCGGAGTTGCCCACGTAGCCACTCCTTCTCGTCCTCGGCCAGGCCGGCCGGGTTCTTGTCACGGAACGGGGGCACCTTGCCGTCGGCGCCATCCTCACCGTCCCTCACCAACCCCTTCAGCCGTCGGTGAACGACCTTCCGTATCACCGACCGACTGGTAAATGGGACCGTCTTGTCTTCATGGTCCATCTCGTCCTTGGTCTCGATCTCCGACGCTGCCTCGTTCGTAGCGAGACTCGAGCACACATTCCTCACGACTTCCTGCTCTACCGCAGCCTCATCTTTCCCGTGGTCCCTCGCTGACCCGATAATCCCCTTTTCCATTCCACCGCTCACCCGAGCCGCGGCACTCGTGGCCTCGACGACTCCTTCGCGTGGGTTGGGACTGTCAGCGACGGCCGCCAACGGGCCTGTCGACTTTGCTTCTGGTTTCTCGTAGGGCCCGTGCCCCTTGAAGTCACGATTGGCGCGCTTCGCCTCGCTGGACACCGCCAGCGTCTTATCGTACCATTCCAGCCAGTACTCGGGCGTGGAGCCGGCACGCCGCGCCACCTCCTTCGTCCGCTTCAGCTTCTCGACTGGAATTCCGAGCATCTTGCTCATCTCTTCGATGCTCGTCGCCTTCTGCCTTGCGGCGTTCTCCTGCATCCGCCGCTTCATCTCCACTTCGTCACGGGGGAACAGCCGTTCCTCCAACTCCTTGTCGTACTCCTCAGGTTCGTCGCTCGCCAGCCCATACTCATCCTGTTCGAGCAGCTCCAGCTCTCGGTCGGTGAACAGGCGTTCATAGCGAGCCTGAGACGCTCTACCCTTGGTACTCTCAGTCGAAGGTGTTCCGCCCTCCTCGGCACGGCCCTGAGTATTCGACTCGGCCGTGTCGTTTGCCTTGGTCACGGTGGAGAACCGCTCCAGCCGCGCGACCTCAGCATCTTCAATGCAATCGTCCAGCGTGTCCGTGCCAGAGGTAACCTCGCGGGGTAACCCTCCAGCGTCCAGACCCGACGCTGCTTCTTCCGTTTTGATCGGGACAGTGCTTTCCGTCGCACCACCCGCGTTTGCCATATCATTCGGACCAGTGCTCTCCGTCGCGCCGCCCTTGTCGTTCATGTTGCCCACGACGGCGTTCTTCATCGCGCCGTCGGGGTCCTTGTCGCAGTCCGCGCCCGAGCTCTTCGTTGCTCCGGGGACGCGCATTCCAGTCAAGACGGTGCCCGCACGCACCACCTCCTTGTTCACTTTCACCGTGACGGAGCTCTTCACGCGCCCGTCCGCGGTCACCTTCAGCACGACCAGTTCGGCTTCGCCGTTCTCGCTCGTGTCGTCGTCCAGTCCTTCATCGGCAAGTGTGCCACGCGGAGCAGTACCTACCTTCTCTTCTGTTTCACCACTAACATTTTCCGTCGATTCCCCGGCCAGCACGCCACCGTCTTCGTCACGCGACGCGCTGCCTTCGTCCTGCAGAGCACCCAACCGTTCACCGATTTCCGCAATCGCCGCCACGACGTGCTCCGCTGTGTTGCCCGTCAGGCAAGAGGAAGGAGCGACACTTCCTTCCCCCTCCTCCTGCCCTCTTCACGCTCGGTTCAGGGCCTCCGCCAGCACTGCGGGGTCCTTCCCGGCCAAGCTCTTGAGCATATCCTTCAACTGCGCCTTGTACGGGCACTTCGCCATGAAGTGGTCCGTGCCGTCACACAGACCGCACTGCCTCGTCCTTTGGCCTTGAGCACCACCTCCTCCGTTGCCCCGAGAACCGCCATTCGTCGGCGTTCTGGGCAAGTAGCATTCCATGGAGAAGTGGCCGAACTCGCCACAGCGGTTGCACGTCCCCTTACCTCGGGAGCACGTCAAGCGACTGCACTTCCGTCGCTCGCAGCGACCGCAGACCGTCTCGCCTTCCTGGGTGCGCGTGTCAGGCGCCATGCGAATATGGAGTTGACGCTCCGAACCACCACCACCCGTTTCACCCGAACTCGCAGCCGCCGTCTGTGTCGGCGCCGCGGCATTGATCGAGGGTCGGCGAGGAGAACGCGGAGCCTGAGGCGCAGACGCGAGCGCCCTCTGCTGCTGCTTCATCATCCCGTGCATCTCGTGCACCGGATCGGCCAGCTTGGACTGCTCCGTCTTACCACCGCCGGACATCTTCCCGCTCTCGGCGAACTCGTCCTCTTCCTCCACTGGTCGATGCAGTCCTTTGAACAAGAGTAGCGTACCGGCCTCCTCGATCGTCGAGACCACACTCGCGTTCAGCATGGCACGCAACTGCTTGTTGCGAAGGTCCTCTACGAAGAACTCGTACCGCATGCGCGGCTCGTTGTAGCGGAGCGCCTCGCACATCCTGTTGACGCGGTCGCCCCACTCCTCGACCGACTCGCCGTAGTTCCGCCTCGCCGTGCGTAGCTGGCTCCACATTTGAGCCGGCGTACGGCTGACGAACCGGTTGTGGAAGCGGATCTTGAGCGTCATGAAGTTCTCGACCACCACTCTTGGCCAACCTTGCCCTTCATGCACTGCTCGAATGCTGTCAACCGCAGAGCGTCATCCATGCCCTCGGTGCACTTCTCGAACGACCGCCTGAACGCAGCAGCACGTTCGCTCGATGCAACCTCCGAGTAGAACGGCACGATCACCTTCACCGCATTGCGAAGCTCCGTGGGGATGCCACCCACGTGGGGGCCTCCATACGCAACACTCCTTGCCTCATTGGTCGCACCTACTCCTCCACCTTGGCCAGCTCCAAACGCGGGAGCGAGACCAGCCGAAAGAGGGGCAGTGTAGCCGGCGTACCCTTGACCGTACCCGGGCGTCTCCGACGTCACCGGGGTCACGTACTGCTGGTAGCCCGGCTGCTGCCCGTACGATCCCATGTTCATGCTCAACGGAGTCGACGCGGCCGCCCCCATCGGCGTTGCAGCCGCGCTCGCAGCCATCTGCCCACTATAGACACCAGGCGCAGCCCCTGCGGACTGGCTCATCGGCATACTCGCCACCGGCGTCATCGCGCTCACCGGCTGGAACGAGGGGTAGAACGCGCTCGCGGGCGTCGCCCCGCCTCCGCCCATCGGCGTCTGCGCGATCGTCAACCCTCCGTACGAGGGGATCGCCGCCATCGACAAAGCGCTCGGAGTCGGCGCCGGAACCATCATGTGCGTCGGCGTCGGCACGGACGGCACCGGTCGAGACATGACCGTCGTAGTCTGCACAGGCACGCTCTGCATCGGAGCCGCGTTCGGCGTCGGCACTCCCGTGGCCGCCACCGTTCCAGCCGCTCCCCCAAGATATTGCTGCAGTGCCTGCCGCAGTAGCGAGCCGAGGTACGCCTCCGCCGAGGGGTTCACGTTCCCCGGAGCGGGCGCGCTCTGAGTCGGCAGGGTCGCCACCGTCGGCTGCGCAGACACCACCGGCTGGCTCACTGGCCACGCCGTGCTCGCAGCTTGATACGCTTGGGCAGCCGCACTTGACGTATGTGGCACCTGTCCCGTGCCTCCCGCCGTCGGCGGAGGTAGACTCGTTCCTCCTCCCTGTTGAACCGTAGGACCCTGGGATGCCGGTGGGGGCGTGCTCAAAGCCCGCGTCAATACCCGCGCCAGCAATTCCACGTTCGGATTCCCGCTCGACCCGTGAGTCCCACCCGACGGTACCGGCCCGGTACCTGCCGTCGAAGTGGTACTCGCGGAACTCATTGTCGAGGGAGCTGCCGAAGCCACTGTCGTCGCAGACACCGTGGTAGGAGGCGGCCCCGTGCTCGCCGCCGTCGGCGATGGCGGCTGGTATGGGACCGCCTCTGCCGATGGCGGCTGGT